>NC_087152.1:9430000-9450000 GCF_035594125.1 Scylla paramamosain
TATCCGTCTGCAATCACCGTCCTCTTCCTTAATATCCGGTAGCAGGACATCTCCTGCTCCTCCTCCTCCTCCTCCTCCTCCTCCTCCTCCTCCTTATCTTCTTGAATGCGTCAGTCAGATAAAGTTTTACGTTGTCAGCTCTCTCTCTCTCTCTCTCTCTCTCTCTCTCTCTCTCTCTCTCTCTCTCTCTCTCTCTCTCTCTCTCTCTCTCTCTCTCTCTCTCTCTCTCTCTCTCTCTCTCTCTCTCTCTCTCTCTGCTTTCCTTCCATCCATCCATCCATTCTTTCCTTCCTTCCTGCCTTTCTTCATCCACCCGTACATTCTTTCTTCCTTTCTTTATATACTTTCTTTCACAATAATTCATTCACTTATCCCTTATCTACTTTACTTGCTTTGTTATTTCCTTCCTGCCTTGTTTTTTTTTCCCTCCCTCATTCCCATCCCATCCCATCCTTACCTCATTTGCTCCTCTCCATCCACCCACTCTTCCATCCTTACCTCATTCCCTCCCCACTTTCTGTACCTCTTCCTTCACTCCCTCCCTCCCTTCCTCTCCTCCTCTCTCGCGGTCTCCACTAATCCCTGCAAATTGGTGTCTCTGGGGACTCCTCCGGGAGGCGGAAGGCAAGGATTTGGGACAGGCGCTCCTGAGACAGATTTTCAGATTTGGTCCCTGGAAGGTAGAAGGATTTTGTAAGCGAAGGAAGTTTTTCTTTTTTTTTTCCAGTCCTCTTTCTTTCTCGCGCGCGTGTTCACTTGCCTATTTCTCTCGTGGGTAGCGTGAATGTTGTCAATAAGTGTAATGGGGTATGAGGGTGGGATAAGGGAGGGATAGAGAAGGTAATACGTGATATTTAGAAAGTGTGTGTGTGTGTGTGTGTGTGTGTGTGTGTGTGTGTGTCGATATAAGTAAAGGATTGGGAAGCAAGAGATTATCGCTGTTTATGAGAAAGAAACTAATGCATTACCCTGGTACTTACAGTGAGGGAGGGAAGAAAGGTAGGAAAATGTACTATGTAACATTGGTGAATACTTACTCCACCTACATGAGTGAAGGAATTTTATAACAACATGAGGCCATAAGAGAATAATGGAAGCTGAAAGAAGAATTCAGGTCCACCCATGGCAATTTCTAAAAAAAAAAAAAAAAAAAAAATTTGGAATTACTGTTAGGGATGGAAGGAGGGAAGAAATTTAATAGCTTTCCAGTGATGTAAGCTTTAGTTTGCTGCAGTTTCTTCTTCTTTTTTTTTTTTTTATGCGCGTTTGGTTCACGTGTAGTTAAGAACAGGAAGTGAATATAGAACAGATAAAAAGGAAATATGTATTATCCTATTATTTATCAAGTGTGTGTGTGTGTGTGTGTGTGTGTAAGACATTAAGTGTTTAGCATCTAGTTGGAGATGGTTATGCAATGTGTTTTAGAATCATCATGAAAATACGAGGACCGTTGTATCTGCCTCACACATATCAGGATTCCTAAAAGATACAGCGAGTATACAACCCCTGTCTTTTTTTTTTTTCCTTGGACGCCAGTGTTCCTATGTAAACCAAGCCCTGAGCGCCAGATCCTTCCATAACTCAGTGGCTCAATCGAAGTTGTTGTGTGGCCCATCTGTTTTCTTAAGCTTAAAAAAAGAAAAACAAGAAAAAAAAAAGGAAGGTATTTTGCCCACCGAGAGGAAAGTAAAAGTTGATCGAGGTGAGAGAGAGAGAGAGAGAGAGAGAGAGAGAGAGAGAGAGAGAGAGAGAGAGAGAGAGAGAGAGAGAGAGAGAGAGAGAGAGAGAGAGAGAAACACAGATGCATTATGAGTACTTGCGTAATAAAAGAAAGAATGTAGTTTACAAATTTTCTAAGTACATAGTCACATTTTTGAGGTTCCTATCTGATAATATCTATACAGTGTCATAATGAAGTATATTTGTCTTTTATTTGCTTTGTAACTTTTAAATAAATGCATAAGGATATAAAAACGAAGCTACAAGACGCTAATAGGCCTACACGTGTCGTCCCTTTTCAAAATCTACATCCACCTGTCATTCCTCTGTATAAATTTACAGTCACTTTATGAAATAGTCCACCTTCTCTCCTTCTCTCCATGGCATATCATTAAAACTACTACTGCTATTTAAAGTGAATAACCGAGACAAGCTGCTCTTTGTGTACGACTGACTGAAGGAAAGTACTCGTCTCTGGGTGAGTGCTCGTATCCTGAGTACTCGTGTAGCAACGCAAGCAAGGCGGTAATTACTTTCAATTTAGTGTAGTCATTATAAATATTACACCAATTACATCAGGTTGTTGGTGTGGGTATACTGAGGACGAGAGAGAGAGAGAGAGAGAGAGAGAGAGAGAGAGAGAGAGAGAGAGAGAGAGAGAGAGAGAGAGAGAGAGAGAGAGAGAGAGAGAGAGAGAGAGAGAGAGAGAGAGTTTGGAATTTTTCAGACCGTAAGTAAATCACCATACAGTTTTGAATGTAGTTTAATGAACCTCGCGTACAGGCCATTCAGACGCGGATATCATTGGACGCGAGTAGACGCCTTTCAAAAAATCGGATGAATAATTGAACAATACGCGCGGGTAAGGCGGTAAAAAGAGAGGGAGAGAGAGAAAAAAAAAAAAAAACTGACCTCCTCTATCCTCCTTCCGCCATCACTCTTAATCTTGGCGTCTACAGTGCAGTCTTTTAAAAACCGGGGAATAAATGAACAGGACGTGGTGATGGTGATGAATTGTGTAGGGGTTTGTATGTACCGTTGTAGGGCATCTGTATTTTGACACGCTTTGCTCTCCCATCAAACGTGTTTTCAGAAGTCGCGTGATCTGTTGGGTTCTCATGTGTTTTATTTATTTATTATTTTTTTTTAGTTTATTTATTTATTTATTTGTTTATTATTTATTTATTTATTTATTTATTTATTTATTACTATTATCATTATCATTATTATTATTATTACTATTCATTTGTTTATTTTATTTATTTATTTATTTATTTGCTATTGTTAAACTACCACTGCAGTCGATACTCAATGAAAACTTCCCCGCCTCCCCAAAAAATACAGTAACATCTATTAGAACCTTGAATGTAATGAAGAAACAGAAAGGTTTGAAAATAAGCTTTCCGGCATCTATTTGGCTAACACATCTGTAGTTAAGAGCATAAGAAAATAAGGGAAGCTGTAAGTAGCCATCAGGCCAACACGTGGCAGTCCCTGTATGAGAATTAGCTACCTATTTCCACCCTTCATCCTTATCCATAAATCTATCTAATATTCTTTTAAATTTCCGCAATGATTGAACACAAACAACCTGATTACCGAGTCTATAAAGCACAAACCATCACATGCAAAGAAAAAAAAAAGAAAAGAAAAAAAAATTCCATTAACGAAACTCAATTATGATTATTTTTTCTTTATTCCCTTTTATAATTTCCTATACATATCATCATACCCTTCTCTATATATATTACATTCCTTTTCCTCCTCCCAAACTTTCACCCCCGTCACTCCTCTCTTCCCAAAGGAGTGAAGGAATGTGTCACCCTCTTCCCCGCTTCCCCTTCCCCCTCTCTCTCTCTCTCTCTCTCTCTCTCTCTCTCTCTCTCTCTCTCTCTCTCTCTCTCTCTCTCTCTCTCTCTCTCTCTCTCTCTCTCTCTCTCTCTCTCTCTCTCTCTCTCTCTCTCTCTCTCTCTCTCTCTCTCTCTCCACTATTCACGACACACGTAAAGCCAGTGCAAAGGTAAAGTGTCAAGATTTCCTGCCCTCGCTACGTTGACAGGCGTGAAGGCGAGACGGCGCCAGTGTCGTGATGTCATTGGCGGCCCCTTCTTGTGTGTGTCTGTGTGTGTGTGTGTGTGTGTGTGTGTGTGTGTGTGTGTGTGTGTGTGTGTGTGTGTGTGTGTTATCCTCTCTCTCTCTCTCTCTCTCTCTCTCTCTCTCTCTCTCTCTCTCTCTCTCTCTCTCTCTCTCTCTCTCTCTCTCTCTCTCTCTCTCTCTCTCTCTCTCTCTCTCTCTCTCTCTCTCTCTCATTTTGTTAAGTACTCGACAACCCCACTATCTGTCTACCTGTCTGTCTCCTTGCCTCAGTAACTCAGGCAGTTCGTCGTGGCCTTATGAGCAGGGACAGACCTTAGTGCGCCTGTTTTGAGGCAAAATACACAAGATCTGGCGGTAGCGGGAAAGTAGGAAGGGAGGAGGACGAGTAGGAGGAGGAGGAAGTGGGGGGATGAGAAAGAGACAGGTAAGAGGAAGGAGTAGCGAGGTGATAGACGAATATAGAACGGTTTTGGGAGAAGAGATAGGTAAGGGGTTGATAAAGGGGGAGAGGGGAAGATATAGAAGAGATAGAAATAAGAGGAGTGGAAAGTAAGAGGGAAAAGAGACACTGAAATAAAATAGGAAAAGGAAGGAATATAGAAGAAAGAAAACGAAAAGTGAATGAAAGAAACACACACACACACACACACACACACACACACACACACACACACACACACACACACACACACACACACACACACACACACACACACACACACAGAGAGAGAGAGAGAGAGAGAGAGAGAGAGAGAGAGAGAGAGAGAGAGAGAGAGAGAGAGAGAGAGAGAGAGAGAGAGAGAGAGAGAGAGAGAGAGAGAGAGAGAGAGAGAGGCAGGCAGCGGGCTAATTGAAGAAATGATGATAATGACGTCTTAAATTGACCCTTTTTCCTTCAAATTACCAAGAATTACTGGAGCAAAGGGTAGAGAGAAGTAGTTAATGTGATCTTAGCTGGCTGGTAGAGTGGTGGGGAGTGGCGGTCTCTTAAGTGGGAGTAAAGAGAGCGAGAGAGTGAGGGAGTAGAGAGAGAGAATTTACCACAGGAATGAAGGAGTGAGTAGAGGGGAAAGGTTTGTGGGAATGGAGTTACGTAAGATAAGCCAGGTGAATTTGTTAAGTGCTGGGTTAGTAGAGAGAGATCTTGCTGTACAGAGGGAGGAAGAGTCGGGTTCTGGAACGGTATAGAGAGAGAGAGAGAGAGAGAGAGAGAGAGAGAGAAAAAAGGGTGTAAGATATAAGGCATGGAACAAATAAAAAAAGAAAAAAAACAGTAATTGGAATATATAACAACTGAGTGAATTAATTGAAAGGAGCAAATTTAATGGATGGAAAAGGAGGTGAAAAGGAAACTGTACTGTAGAGCTTTGGTGTAGCACTGAAAATGGAAAGATGGTGGCACGGAGGTACAGTATGTGTAGTAGAATGTATTAAATGCATATATAACAAGAGGAGATGAGGAATGCGTGGGTGTCCAGAGAGAGAGAGAGAGAGAGAGAGAGAGAGAGAGAGAGAGAGAGAGAGAGAGAGAGAGAGAGAGAGAGAGAGAGAGAGAGAGACGAGGGAACAGGCAGAGGTGTCGTGGAGGTGATGAATGGTGTGTGGGGGTGACGATGACAGGTGCAGGAGATGTGTGGATTGATTGATGCAGGTTACTTACCACACCACCAGAGAGAGAGAGAGAGAGAGAGAGAGAGAGAGAGAGAGAGAGAGAGAGAGAGAGAGAGAGAGATTTAGCACGGAGATTGATATAAAAGGTGTGGGTCATTGAACCTCGTCTTGGTAATCACACCGTGTTGTAGTGGGTTTAATCAGACGACTACTAGCGAACAGTTATTTATATTCATAAGCTGCTGGTATAAATTGAGTATTTCTAATGTCGATAAAAAAATAAAATAAAAATAAAGCTCAAAGTAATATAGAATAAAGAAATGAGACAAACAAAAGAAGAAAAATAATTGTTAGATGCTAATGTTTATAGGTAAATTAATTAGTAAATGAAATAAAGAAAAATGTTAAATATAAATAGATGACTAAATAAATGCTTTCCATGCGAATGCACGTTACTTTTAACATATAAAACTTTTAAACCTTTATATAGTGGTGGTGGTGGTGGTGGAGGCCTCCCCACACGGCCACACTCGTGACGGGCGCACCAGGCGTAGTAGGTGTTTGTTCTGTAAGCTGCTGTACAAACTGAGGCGAGGCGGCGGCTGTGTGTATACGTACCCCACAGGCGGCGCGGCTGAGGGCACGAGTATATCGCTACACCTTGTGCTGACCGCCGTGTGTGCTCAAGGTGTTTGAGTGACACGGGGAGACGCTCGCCTGTTTGTTTGTATATTCATAATTAATTCACTTCATAATCAAGCGGGATGATTACTTTTTATGCTTGACATTTTTTTTTTAATGTTTTCTTTAATATAAGGGGGGTCTGACCAAAGGCAACAAAACTAGAGGGAGATAAAAAAAAAGTTTGGTGGGCAGCGTCCAAGAAGTGCAGATTTCATAAGATCCGAAATCTAGCTATAAGTTACATAGCGAGGTGTATTGATTTTTTAAAATTATGATTCTTCTTCACTTGTCTTTCATTTATTTATTTATTTGAACCCCTGTGTCACTCTGTACGTATAAGAAATTCCATTAAATCATGATTAAAGTATGAATTATGTCGTTTGTGGGTACGTGATGTTTACCTGTAACCTGAAAACTGACTTTTATTTATGTTTTGTAGCCCTTGCCGGTGTCTGCGTCAGGGGAAAAAAATGTATAAATAATGATTTGTAGCAATAGATATAAATTGTTTCCAAATATGTTCACTTGCTAACTCAAAAATCGTTAGACAAAGTTTGGATATTAGTGTCGATTAAATTCATGGTTTATTATGTATTTTTGGTTACAAGGATGTTAGACGTCGTTATGTGATGCTATTTTATGAAGTCGTTTCGTTGAGGATTGCGGATCTGTTTAAAGCAACATCTTTGAAGAGAGAGAGAGAGAGAGAGAGAGAGAGAGAGAGAGAGAGAGAGAGAGAGAGAGAGAGAGAGAGAGAGAGAGAGAGAGAGAGAGAGAGAGAGAGAGAGAATCCTGCATATGACGTGCTTACACATCGTGAATATATGTACGTACGAATGTATAAAAAAAAAAAAAAACTTAAATGCTGTTCTGTATTGTGCGTGCGAGTGACGGGTCTTAGCTGAAGGCGTTCGATGATTTCCATTAACATCAAACCATTGCAATATTATATCACTGAGAGACAGGACGGCTGTTTCAGTTAATTAATCTTCCCTTTGACGTTCAGCTGAGATTTGCTGCATAAATTTCATTGCCAGGAAATGGTGAAAAAAAGTGTGTTTAATCTAATATATTTCATTAATATATATATACGTATATATTTTCCAACCAGGGGATGATAATAATAATAATAATAATAATAATGATTTTATTAATATAAACATATAGTAAGTGGTGAAAGTAAAAGCGTCTCTCTCTCTCTCTCTCTCTCTCTCTCTCTCTCTCTCTCTCTCTCTCTCTCTCTCTCTCTCTCTCTCTCTCTCTCTCTCTCTCTCTCTCTCTCTCTCTCTCTCTCATTCTGCAGACTGAATTTTCATGACAGCTTGGGGAGACACTCAGGAAGTTAGGAAATAAACACAAAAAATAGTGAATTGTAGTGTGTGTGTGTGTGTGTGTGTGTGTGTGTGTGTGTGTGTGTGTGTGTATCCCTGTGCGTGCTAATACACACTAACCATCAACTTCGCCAGCAACTTCACCGTGGCGGCAATCGAGCAAGGGTGCGGCCTCTCCTCGAATGGAAGAGAAAAACTTTCCTGAATCATCATCATCCTTATTTTTTCTGTGTGTCTATTAAAGTCCTTGTGCGCAGGCAGGCTATATAAGGCTCCTGAAGGTGAAGCTGGAGTTGGTACGAGCAGATGGCACGCTTTTATTGGTACTACCTTATTTAGGGTCGTGATGGCGTGCCTTCTCTTCCTCTTCCCTTATCCGTGCTTCGAGTGATGGGAGTCACTCTATGGACCATATCTTGAAACACTTCTGCGCCACACCTCCACTACTTGCAAAAGGCTATAGTTGAAATTACACAGTTTTTTTTAAGGGTGTTGTTACAATTCTAGTGGAAGTTTAACAACATTTCTATATTATTAACAGGAGAAACGCACTTGAGAATCCTTCTTATCATTATTTTTTGGCCCTTGAAATGTATCGTGGTGAGAGAGCAGTGTGTTTCAGAATGCGAGTCTGTAGGAGGTAGAAGTGTATGTAGAAATGTGTGCTTTTCTTGCATATTGGTATAAATGGTGAGATATTTGAAGGGCAAACGTATAGAAATTGATATATTTGTTGTGAATTGATGGACATAGGTAATTATTTTTGCTCTGAGTTGATGTTCATAGGTGGATATTTTTTTCTTTTAAGAACTGATGCAAATAGATGTTTTCTTGCATATAAGTAGGAATTATTAGACACTTCGTTTCCGGCAAATGCATAGATTGATATTTTCTTGTGGATTGGTGGACATAGATATTTTTACCTTTTACTGTTGTCGATGGATTTTTTCAACAAATTAACTAGGATAGGTAGAAGTTTTCCTGCAAATAGATTTAGATAGTTAGGTAGTTAGATACGCACCTACAAGTCATTTGAGACCGCTATTTTCCAACAATTTGATTAAGATGAATATTTTCCTACCACTCATGTTACTGAAGTGTTGTTTTGACGTAATGGAGTTTACGCTACCTTCTATTTTTGTTTCTCTCACCTTCGCTAAGTTGCGCCTCGATATTAATTAGCTCGGTCACCTGTATTTTTCAACTAGTTAATAAAGACAGGTAGATTATATTCCTGCAAAAAAACATGAAGCTATGTATTTACCAACAAATCAATGTAGATTATATATTCTCTAGCAGATGGATTAAGGTAAATATTTTTTCCAACAAATTGCATCGCGGAGATGTTGTTTTGACGTATTTCAAGGGAAGTGTTTTTTTTTTTTTTGTTTTCTTTCCTGCGCTAACCTGCATCACGATATTAATTAGCTCGATCACCTGTATTTTTCAACAAGTTAATAATTATAGACGTTTTCCAACGAGTAAATCTAAATAGATAGGTGCACACATATAACTCAGTGCAGCTCACTCTTTCCAACAACATGAATAAAAAAAAAATTCCGCCAAATCGTGTTGTGCAAGTGTTTTATTAGTTTTTTTTTTTAATCTATCTATTTTTACTTTGACATGCTATATCAAGTGGCGTTTGTACTACTATCATTTTTTCTTCCCTCCGTTAACGTGCGTCACGATGTTAATGATTTTGATAAACTATTTTTTCATCAAATAAATAGATAGACATTTTTACTGCAAACTGATGGAGGCAGCATTGGTAGGGTAGATATTTGTCTACAAAGCAATATACATAGATAACTATTTCCCAACAAATCGTTGAAATAGGTGTATATATTTTCCGACAAATCGAATCGCAGAGGTGTTTTGACATACAAGTATTTTCAAGTGAGGTTTGTTACTTTTTATTCATTTATTTATATAATTTCTTCCGTTCTTTAAATCCCGCACTGCTATTAATTACCTTGATCACCTGACGACGGAACAGCGAGCGCTCATTCTGGAGGTAGTGACGTCACCATGACGTGTTAGGGTGGAGACGCACGGCGCGTGGATATGCGAGGGGCGAGCACCGTACCGAGTGACAAGTAGTGGCAGCAACGCAGACTTGTGTGGCGGTGCCGTGTGTTGTAAATAGTCGTAAATCCTCGTACTTTCTTGGCCGGTGTTTTGAGGCGCATCGTTCTCTCATCAGGACTGTTTTGAAAGGCCACAAAGATGATTTAGGCTGCTTGTCATGGCGTTTTTTTTTTTTTCCACTGATGGTATATAATTCGTGTTAAACTGTTACAGAGGGCTATGAAACGCTATTGAAAATTCCACTAAGCTGCCCCATAAAGCTTGTTAAAGATAATGGGATATAAGACGCTTAAATATTCAGGAACACGGGTCACGGAGTTAGCTGGGAAATTTTTCACATGGAGCGTAATGCTGAAATAGTGATGTTTACATTATATATATATATATATATATATATATATATATATATATATATATATATATATATATATATATATATATATATATATATATATATATATATATATATATATATATATTGAGATGGTTATTATTCCTGCATGAGGCGCCATATAACGTATTACTGAGGTGCCATACCTAAAATTAATCAATTGGTCAGTCCTACAGTGAGTTGTGTGTTAGAGCGATAAATAGCACTAGTTACGATGATTTCCAGTGTAGTGACAGTAGATGAATGCGTGTAAGGTAACTTATCTTCTTTGTCCTTTTCTTTCTTCCTCCCTCATTCTCCGGTTCATTTTTTTTTTATTTCATGGTTTTATAACAACAGCAGCAGCAGCAGACAACAACAACTACAACTACTACTACCACCACTAAATTCGATCAACACCACCTTTATTTACTTATCCTCGATCCTTCACCTCCAAACACTTGACTCTTCCACCTGTAGCAGAGAGAGAGAGAGAGAGAGAGAGAGAGAGAGAGAGAGAGAGAGAGAGAGAGAGAGAGAGAGAGAGAGAGAGAGAGAGAGAGAAGCACCTCCCATCAGCCCATTAATGGTCGTTCGGGTTTCGTCTGGAGCACGGGGCGTGACTAGCGACACTTCCGCAACACCATATATTTCTGGGACGTGTGTGTGTGTGTGTGTTTGTGTGTGTGCTGAGCAAACACACATGACAACTTCCCGGTGTCTGAAGGATGACCGCGTTGAGAGGGACCCCGCTAGGCAAAGGTTGTGACGCTGCGGTAAGAGCATAAATTTGGTATAGGTGTAGCGTACGAGGAGAGTGCAGGAGGGAGGTTAAAAGCAGACTTATTTCACACCGGGCTTTACTCGTATATAATACATTGCAACTACAATAGTGAGATCAGCCGGTCATCACCTTCCTTCCTTCCTTCCTTAGTTTAGGTACAGGTAAGATATACGAGGATGAAGCTTAGTAAGATAAAAAATAGCATACTTATTTCATGCTTGGGCTCATATAAATCATTGCAATTACAACAATGTCGCCATCCAATAGTCATCACCTCCCTTCTTCCTTCCCCCTTTCCCTCTCTCCCTCCCTTCCTCCGTCCGTTCGTTCGTTCGTTCGTTAGTATCTATCTATCTTTCTTTCTTTCCCTCAGGTTAGCTATAGATGAGACATACGAGCGAAGAACTGAGGAAGGTAAAAAAAAAAAGACATTCTCTGCCAAGGTTCATAACACATTGCCGCTATTCAGTCATCATGCTTCCTTCCTTCCTTCCCTCCTTCCTCCTGCACGCTTCGCATCGCCGCGCCTTCACGCCCTCCCGATGTGACGGTGTTAGGTGACGTGTTGTGGCGGTGATAGGGGGCTTGCGCGCGTGGCCAGGAAGGAAGGAAGGAAGGAAGGAGGGAGGGAGGGATGAGGAGGAGGAGGAGGAGGAGGAGGAGGAGGAGGAGGAGGAGGAGGAGGAGGAGGAGGAGGAGGAGGAGGAGAAATAACTGGTGAATGAAGGACGACGACGTGGATGAGGATTTTGCTTGATACTCAGGCAAACAAAGGAGAGAAAGAAGAGAAGGAGGAAGAATAAGAAAAGAGAAAACGGAAGAAGAGAGAAATGGTGGATGAAGGATAACGAGATGGAGGATGACTTTGCTCGACATTACCGAAGCAAACACAGAAGAAAAGAAAAATGAGGAGCAGAAGGAGGAAGGGAGACAAGAAGAAAGAACAAATAAAGAAAATGATAAATAAAAGAAACAGTAGGAAAAGCTAGGAGTGTTTTGCTTGACACTATCGAAACAAGCAGGCAAACAAAACAAACCACCTCAGCGAACGACGGGAAGGAGGAGGAAAGACAGACCGGCACGACAGACAGAGAGACAAGACACGGACAAGTAGACACACCCCCGGCGCACCTTATCTCCCTCAGTCTGGCGGTAGTGGGCGGGTCCCGGGGACAGACAAGACAAGACAAGGGCGCGGGTTCGCCACGCAAGCAGCGCCAGACATACGGCAAATTACACCTTGTCCAACTCGTCTCGCGGCCGCCGGGGTTGAGGAGGAGGAGGAGGAAGAGGAGGAGGTCATATGAGAGATACAGCTCCATGTGTCATAGTTCGGAGGAGGAGGAGGAGGACGAGGTAAGATAGGGAACAGGTACAGGAGAAATCAAGGGACAGGAGAGGAATGAGAGGGAGACAGAGAGAGAGAGAGAGAGAGAGAGAGAGAGGGAGAGATAGAGACAGGCAGACAGAGAGAGGCTGAGTTCGGTCAAACACTAGAGGCTGCATGCGGAGTGCCTTAAGTGTTGAAAGCCATCGTGTTAGCACTGCATATTAACTCTTGTGAAGCGTAGCGGAAAGACGGTGTACTCGTACGTAGGAAGGGATGGGGAATGGGGCGGGAATGGGGCCCTAACAGTGACGGCTGAAGGTGATGGGGGGAGGAGGGAGAGGAGGAGGGGGTTAGATGTACGTTCGTGCCGCCGACACACGCAGGGGAGGCGAAGGAACACGAGGATGGCATTTACCGTCTCACGCTGTCTTGCTCTTCCTCGCTTTACGTCCCCCGTTGATAATTTGCAAAAGCGGCAACCTGTCTCTTGAAGGGCGAGGAGAGGAGGAGCAGCAGGAGCAGGAGGAGGAGGTAGAGGAGGAGGGGTCAAAGAACTAGTGATCCTATATCGGGAAGCGGAATTAGACTTGCTTCAGAATAAGGAAAAAGTCGAGGAATATTCGTACGTAGGTCGTGCATGAACATGTTATTAGCTGCTGGCATCATCGTCATCAGGGACAAAATGAAGTACAGAGGAGGAGTTACGCGAAGGGCGATTGGTGGCCCAGTGTGACGGCTTTTTTTGTGTGTGTGGAGGGGGAGCAGTGGATGTGGATTGATATGCGGACACTAAAACTCTCTCTCTCTCTCTCTCTCTCTCTCTCTCTCTCTCTCTCTCTCTCTCTCTCTCTCTCTCTCTCTCTCTCTCTCGTTCTCATAAATTTCTCTCTCTCAGTCATCTAACTTTATATCCTGCATCCCGTATCAATTCATATCACCACCTAAATATAGTACAACGACAACTGCAACAACAACAGCAGCAGGAAAAAGGATAAGAAATGATGCATGGACGAAAAAAAAAAAATGGAAGGAGAGATCAAAAGTTTGAGATGTGAGGAGAGTGAAGATGCGCAGCGTTTTCTGGCACGATGGTTTCTCTTATCAGATCCTCAGACGGGTAGTTCCTCTTCTGGGCGCTGATCTTCCTCTGGCATCACCGTATCATTCTCTCCTACTGATAGTTTTACCTGATGAGTGCATAATAATTCTCTCTCTCTCTCTCTCTCTCTCTCTCTCTCTCTCTCTCTCTCTCTCTCTCTCTCTCTCTCTCTCTCTCTCTCTCTCTCTCTCTCTCTCTCTCTCTCTCTCTCTCTCTCTCTCTCTCTCTCTCTCTCTCTCTCTCTCTCTCTCTCTCTCTCAGTATGCATGTATGTTTTTATACTCTTTTGTACTACCTATATTAAAAGTGAGAGGAGACAGGAAAGGGAGAGAAATGGAGTGGTACACGGTTGAAGAAGAGAAATGAGAGTTTAGGGTACAGTTGGGCAGCGAAAAGAGGAGGAGCAGGAGGAGGAGGAAGAGGAGGGGGAATGAGTTAGCTGCTTCTCCCTGGGATGAGCTCCAAACCTCAAACTTTGTCATTCTGAATAGTGAACTTTTCCTTTCCCCTGCTGCTTGCTTGGTGTCCCCTTGGTGGTGGTGGTGGTGGTGGTAAGACGGCGGTAGGTTCCTTTAAGAGATTCCTTCATCCCTCCGAATCCGGCATATGTCTTGTATATTCTTATTTATGCAAAGATTTCATGATTTGAGTAAGTTGTATAGCTATATGTTGTCTTTAAATCGATGAGCTTTGTGTTTATTAAAATTTTCGGTCTAAAAGTATCTGTTTAATTAAAATTTTAAAAGTTGAAGTGGATTAATTTGAAAAGTTATTAGAGGCCACCAGGATTGTAAGGGTTAAGATTGTCCTTCGTGTAGTGTAGGAGGGATATTATCAAGTCTGTCTTTATTTTCACTGTTACTTTAATTGACTAAAGTTCTTGGAGGCCAGCAGGATTGTAAGGATTAAGACTGTCCTTCGTGGAGTGTAGTAAGGATATTATCAAGTCTGTCTTTGTTTTGACTGTTACTTTATCTATCTATGAGTCACATTGGTCGCATTGAACCTGGAGCGCCTGACTTACACCCTTAAGCAAATAGAATGCATCAGTGTACAGCTAAACACAAGGGAGCAAGCAAAATCCACAATGCATGATGAAACTGATATACACTACCTCTCAAAAACCATAGTGAATTATTAGATTTTTTTCCACATTGTCATTAAATCAGTCAACAAACCTATCAGTCAGTCAGCCTTCACAGATTACTCTTAGGTAGGTGTGCTGAGTGTGGCTTCAGGTGAGAGACGGACAGGTGGCGAGAGAGGAACTGGAATCACGCTCCCTACCTACGTACCTACCTACCACTCCCCCTTCCTCCTTCCGTCGCTTCCAAAAATTCATTCGAGCCAGAACGCGTCACTTCATCCGGTAAGAGAGAGAGAGAGAGAGAGAGAGAGAGAGAGAGAGAGAGAGAGGAGAGAGAGAGAGAGAGAGAGAGAGAGAGAGAGAGAGAGAGAGAGAGAGAGAGGGGTATAGCCGGTTCGGATGTATTTGTCTAGGTGGTGTTTCCTTCACACACACACACACACACACACACACACACACACACACACACACACACACACACACACACACACACACACACACACACACACACACACACACACAGAGCCTCGTCCTATCTATTGTCAGTGAAAGTCATAAAGTCTTTGCTAACAACTTCACACGCTTCCCTTCATCCTGACACCCGCAAACCTCATCACAGCTCACCGCAAGAATTTTTACTACATTCTTGATAACTGCTCTCGTCCACAGTATTGCTTCACTTGTGTGTGTGTTTAATTCGGTGCTTGCTGCGTGTTAGCTTATTTGGGTAGAGAATGTGTGTGTGTGTGTGTGTGTGTGTGTGTGTTTTGGTGTTTTGTCTTTAATTGTTGTTGTTGTTGTTGTTGTTTCTGCTGCTGTTGTTGTTTCTGCTGTTGTTTGTTGCTGGTGGTGATATTATTATTATTATTATTATTATTATTATTATTATTATTATTATTATTATTATTAAGTAGTGGTAGTAGTAGTAGTAATACTTTTACTCCTCCTCCTCCTCCTCCTCCTCCTCCTCCTCCTCCTCCTCCTCCTCCTCCTCCTCCTCCTCCTCCTCCTCCTCCTCCTCCTCCTCCTCCTCCACGTGCACCACGTGTCTTGAAAGAAACTAAATTCCACGTGCACCACGTGTCTTGAAAGAAACTAAATTCCAAATTTGTAAGCCCCTTTCGTTGCTTTTCACCAAATCATTTAACTGCGGTAAGGTTCCCGAGGATTGGAAGTTAGCTAACGTTACCCCTATAGAAAAGAAAGGCGATATTTCACTTCCAAGTAACTACAGACCTATCAGCCTTACATCTGTAGTATGTAAACTAATGGAAACAGTAATTCGCAACAATTTAGTGAACTTTCTAGAGGAAAATGATTTAATCAATGACTCGCAGCATGGCTTCCGAAACAGACGTTCTTGTCTAACTAATCTGCTTGATTTCTTTTATGATGTTTTCACCATGTACGACGAAACAAAGGCAGTAGATATAGTGTATCTAGATTTTCAAAAAGCTTTTGACAAAGTTCCCCATAAGCGGCTACTAGCTAAATTGAAGTCACATGGTATAAATGAAAAACTTCTCAATTGGCTTGAAGACTGGCTGTCTGAGAGAAAACAGCGCGTTGTTTTAAATGGTAAATTTTCAAACTGGCGAGAAGTTCTAAGTGGTGTACCACAGGGATCAGTGCTCGGCCCTGTTCTTTTCCTTATTTACGTTAATGATATCGATGAGGGCCTCACCTGCAAAGTATCTAAGTTCGCTGATGATACAAAAATAATGAATAAAGTAGTCACGTCTGAGGATAAAAGAAAATTACAATCTGATCTTGACCACTTAGCCACTTGGTCAGACAAGTGGCAGATGAGCTTCAATGTAAATAAATGTAAAGTGTTGCACATTGGTAATAACAACGATCACACTGATTACTTAATGAACGGTACCCGAGCTTCTTAAGGTTAAGGAGGAAAAGGACTTGGGTGTTATAATTACCTCAGACCTCAAGTCAAGTAAACACTGCTCGGAAGTAGTTAAAACAGCAAATAAATTGGTTGGGTTTATTGGTAGGACTTTCGAATTCAAATCAGAAGGGGTAATTCTCACATTGTTTAATACACTTGTCCGACCTCTACTTGAGTATTGCGTCCAGTTCTGGTCACCCCATTACAGGAAAGATATAGACAAGCTGGAGAGAGTCCAAAGAAGAGTTACCAAGTTGATCCCACGACTGCGGAACAAGCCTTATGAGGAGCGCTTGAGGGAACTCAACTTGTTCAGTTTAGAGAAACGGCGAATGCGAGGTGACTTAATTGAATTGTTTAAGATGTGTCGGGGCTTTGATAACGTAAATGTAAACAACTATCTCATCATTGACAGTTCCAACACCACTCGAAATAATGGCTACAAGATTATAGGTAAGCGTTTCAGATCAGACGAGGCTAAGTATTATTTCTTTAATAGAATTGTAAATGTCTGGAACTCTCTCCCAGCACATATTGTCGATAGTAACACAATAGAAACTTTTAAACAAAGGTTGGACAATCACCTCGCAGCAACCCCTCATAAATTATAACGTACTTTGCGCCTACATAAATTTTTTTTTTTTTTTTTTTTTTTTTTTTTTTTTTTTTTTTTAGTTAGTTAGTGTAGTGAATAGTATAATTTCTCTTTCATCCTTTCCTATCACATCTTAGCCTTTCCTCCTCCCTATACTCTCCTGTTTTTCCTTCCTTGATCTCTAGTGTCCTCCATCCTCTAACTCTTAGAATCTGTAGTGGTAGTGGTAGAATAGACACACAGACAGCCTCGTTAGGCCCAGTAGGGCTGTTGCTGTCTGTTCTTTCCTTTGTATTCCTTTGTATTCCTCCTCCTATTACCACCACCACCACCACCACCTCATCGCTAACCAAAAAATGAGAGAGAAAAAAAAAGATAATCAGACGAATCAGTTGGAAAGAGACGACTAAAAAAAAAAAAGTGTGACCGACAAACCCGTAACGAGAGAGAGAGAGAGAGAGAGAGAGAGAGAGAGAGAGAGAGAGAGAGAGAGAGAGAGAGAGAGAGAGAGAGAGAGAGAGAGCGAGCGCGTCCTTACCTGATGTGCTGCGAGGAAGAACATCCATTCGTCTTGGTGCTGAGAGGGAGGCATTCACGTGTGTCGGAGAGCTGCCTCCTCCCAGACCAGGTGTAATGACGCGTTGCACTCCACCTGTGTGCTGCGAAGGGGGTTGGCTGCTGTGGAGGAGGAGGAGGAGGAGGAGGAGGAGGAGGAGGAGGAGGAGAAGGATGATAAAGAAGAAAAAGAACAGCGGAAAGAGGAGAAAGAAGAAGAAGAAGAAGAAGAAGAGCTAGAGAAGGAGCAGGAAAAGAAAAAAAGGAGCAAGAGGGAGAAGAGAAAGAAGGGCAATAGGAAGAAGAGCCATAGGATGAAAAGAAGAGGAGGAGGAAGAGGAGTAATTAGGAGAAGAAGAAAAAGAAGAAGAGCAGGTGAAGGAAGATGGGATGGAAGAAGGAAGAAAAAGAAGAAAAGGGAGGGAGAGGTGCAGTGGGAAGAGGAAGAACAGGAGAAAGAATAAAAAAAAAGTTGGTGGAGGAAGATTGGGGAGGAGGTGGAAGAGGAAGAAGAGGAGGAGGAGGAGGAAGAGGAAGAAGAGGAGGAGGAGGAGGAAGAGGAAGAGGAAGAGGAGGAAGAGGAGGAGGAGGAGGAGGAGGAGGAGGAGGAGGAGGAGGAGGAGGAGGAGGAGGAGGAGGAGGAGGAGGAGGAAGGCAGGTGTTAGGTGATGTTGTGGTGGTTGGTCGTGTTCCGGTTGGAGGAAAAGGCAGACGGATTCGTAAGTCGATTTATTTATTTTTTTCTTTTTATTTATACTTTTATGTTTTTATTTACCTTGTGTGGCCTTTAAGTCTCTTATTTCATTGTTTTCTCTCACTGGTTTCTGGAAGGCACCTTAAATGGACTTTTTTTCTTTCTTTCTATACTTTTCTTTTCTCTTCATGTTCCTGTGTTTCATGCTGTCTAGTTTAATATTTAATGTGTGTGTGTGTCTAGTTTAACTTATCCTTCTTTTTTTTCACAGGCTTGCTCTTATTTATTTATTTTTTTAGTTATTTCTTTGTTTGCTTAGAATTTTGATTGAACTCTTTTCTCTATATATTTTTTTTTGTCTCACTTTATTTTATAGTCTTTAATATCTGATATCACTGTTTTCACTCTAATTTTCCACAGGTGTTCCCGTAAATCGATTTAATTTTCCTATTCTTTCATCCACCTTGTGTGTTCTTAGGAATCTTATTTTTCTCGCTTCCTGTTTATTGTTCCTCTTGAATAAATTTAAAAAATGAGTCTCATTCACCTAATTTTTCTTACTGATTTTTATGATTTATTTGCAGGCTTCTTTAAACCAACATTTTTTTCCCTTTCATTTTCATCTATTAGTTGTGTATGGTGTCTGATTTTAATACATATTCATTATTTATATCCCTAACAGGTTTCTTCGTATCTTCCCCGTACATCTATTTAATTTTCAACCTTTTATTTACGTGTTCTAATATATTTAAGTCTTCCTTCTCCCTTTCCTGTCCTCAAATTTCCCTCACTCTCATCTCGTCCTCTACTCATCCTCCTCCACACGCTGCTTCTCGACAACACCGACCTTTTCTCCTCCATTTCCTCTCGCCCAACAAGAGAATCCGGCGGAAAATGCCAAATAAGAGAAGCGGCACATTGGTGTTGGCGGCGACGTGTACACAAACAGAGGTGGTGACGCGTAAATACTGGTGACCTTCTCCTCCTCCTCCTCCTCCTCCTCCTCCTCCTCCTCCTCCTCCTCCTCCTCCTCCTCCTCCTCCTCCTCCTCTTCCTTCTCCTCCTTCTCCAATTCCACTTTCAACTCCTCCTTTTCTATTCTTTATTCGTGCTAGTCTTTCCTGGTTTTCTCTGTTCGGCGTCTTCTTCGTCTTGCCGCATTAATTCAGGGTTTGTGTGTGTGTGTGCGCGTGCGTGTGTGTGTGTGTATTTATTTACTTGTCCATTGATTTATATGTATATATGGCACAGTTGGCCCAAGTATTGATGTCTTAATATCCAGTGAATTTTGCGTTTATGAATCTAGTTACAGTTAATATACGTGAATTAATGAATAGCTTTATATGAAGATCCCTCATAAAGCTAAGAAAATAACTTGAGTAGGCGTAATTTATATAGTCTTCTTATTTTCCTTTAAATTTATTGCAACATTATCAAGAATACAACTCTGGCAGACTTTACTTTCAACTTTAATTCCATACATTGATTCATCACCATTCGCACATCGTAGCACCAAAGCCCCGTCGAGGACACGCACACTCGTGGCCGGGGCGCTAAGCCGAGGATGCACCGGAGAGACTTTCATGCTATTTCAAGGGCGTAATACCCACGAGGTGACTGACTACTGTGACGGGTTAAATAATTACGTAGGTGTTGCGAGCGTGTGTCTGTCGCATTACTGCATCGGGCTGACGCGTGTGGCTGTCGTGCTGCAGGACCAGAGGGAGGAGGAGGTGGAGGAGGAGGAGAAGGTGGAGGAGGAGCGTATTAGGGAAATTTTTAAGGGAGGCATTTGGGGGGAGGAGAGAAAAGAGGTGGAACAAAGAAAGGGAGGGAGGAAAAAAAAATATCTGATGAATGATCGAATAGTATTTTTTAAAGACTATTTGTATTGGTAGAAAAATGCAACATATGTGGTAGGGAAGAGGTGGAGGAGGAAGATCGTATTAGGGAAAATTTTGAGGGAAACATTAGAGGGAAAGTAAAGGAAGGAGTTAGAACTGAGGAAAAAAAGAGAGGAAAACAAAATGATGAAAGATAGAATATTGTT
>NC_087152.1:9452500-9460000 GCF_035594125.1 Scylla paramamosain
GATGAAGGGGAAGGAGGAAAGGGAAGTGCAAGACATTCAGGTTATAGGGTGGAGTAAGTTTATGTAGAGGGATCATTGAGAGAGAGAGAGAGAGAGAGAGAGAGAGAGAGAGAGAGAGAGAGAGAGGTAGCGTTAGGTGTGCGTGGGTTTTATTCTAAGCTGGCTATATTTTATGATTTGTGGATGTTTATGTGTGCCGGCGCGCGAGTTTGTCGGGTTGTGCATCAGAGGGATTTTGAAAGAGTTAACGATGCAGGTCTGTGGAAATATTGTGAAAGTGGGACGCGCGCGCTGCTGCAGGTGTGTGTGTGTGTGTGTGTGTGTGTGTGTGTGTGTGTGTGTGTGTGTGTGTGTGTGTGTTTGCTTAACTTTTAGCACCTCAAATATACAAGAAAATGCTAATATTGATCCTGTTCTTTATCTTTTTAATTTTTCAAACTAGGCAACCACCACTACCATTCTCTCTCTCTCTCTCTCTCTCTCTCTCTCTCTCTCTCTCTCTCTCTCTCTCTCTCTCTCTCTCTCTCTCTCTCTCTCTCTCTCGCGAGTAATTACTTACCTCTGCCTCTGTCTACATATATTTCCTATTTTATTTGTTTATTCATTAATTTTATTTTTCAGTTTTTAGGATGAGAATAATGAGAAAATCTCTTCCTTCCATCCTACCTCCCGTTTTCCATCCCTCCCTCCCTCTCTCACTCCTTCCTTTCCTCTCTCATCTCTGCAAGCAATGAGGTGAAGACCAGTGAGTGTGAGGGAAAAAAAAATGCATTGAAGCCGTGAATAAAAACAGCAATATGAAAAAGGAGGAATTTCACGAGGAATGAAGAGGAACAGAAAATCAGGAATGATTGGGAATGCGTGAAATATTTTAATAACAATAAAAAAAGAAATGTTCACAGGGAGGGGGCGAGGCAGGTAAAGTGAAGGTTCAGGTGTAGGTGGGAGGTTGATTAATTGATGGACTGATTGACTGATTGATCGACTCCTGGCTGTGGAAATACGAGGTCACCTGTCACTGTTGAAAGAAAGCGGCTGAAAAATTTCAAGGGATACTTAAAATTTTAGGCAATTAGACTTGAACTTAAAAGATTATCACTTTTTGAAACGGGATGAAAGAGTGGAAAGGTGCAAAAGTTAAATGCGTTGTCAGGAGTGGAGAGAGAGAGAGAGAGAGAGAGAGAGAGAGAGAGAGAGAGAGAGAGAGAGAGAGAGAGAGAGAGAGAGAGAGAGAGAGAGAGGTTTTAAGGGTGGAGATGGAGGCCAGTTGTGAGAGAGGACGAGGCTTTTACTTATAAGGCACAAAACTCACTCTCTCCCTGGCTTACCTTCAGTCAGGACGAGTTAAGAGAACAGGTGTGTGTGTGTGTGTGTGTGTGTGTGTGTGTGTGTGTGTGTGTGTGTGTGTGTGTGTGTGTGTGTGTGTGTGTGTCCTCCATCCTTCTATGCATCTCTTGTACACGTTTATTCATTTTTTACTTTTCTCTCTCTCTCTTGCTCACGTCAAGGATTGTTCTGGTTGACGTACCTATATGGACAGCAATTTTATGCATTTAGTAAGGAATAGGTGGATTCTTAACGCAGCGTGGGATTTCATTTACATAGTTAATAGGATGTGCATCAAAAGTTGTGAAGGCTCGCCGGGTAAATGCTTGTGAGGCTTAATTCTCTCTCTCTCTCTCTCTCTCTCTCTCTCTCTCTCTCTCTCTCTCTCTCTCTCTCTCTCTCTCTCTCTCTCTCTCTCTCTCTCTCTGCATTATTTATTCTTTTACTTTATTCTTTTCTTGAATATTATTTTTATATCTTATTATATCCGTACCAGCTCCGATTTATTATTATTTTTTTTTCATTTTTTTCTGTCTTGATTTAAGCTTGCCTTGTGGAATTTATTTGACTTTATTTTACTTTATGACGTGAGCACCAGCATTCATTTATCTTCACTTTTATTACACATCGCTTTGATTCACCCACACTTCTCCTGTGCTGTTAACTGCAAGTACGATTTGATATTATCTTCTGCAAAATTATAATCCTGTGTTTTTTTTTTCCTCTCTCTCTCTCTCTCTCTCTCTCTGCTGATTTCCTTCACTTTTCCTTTCTTTTCTCTTTTCTTGCGTTTATTGCTGCATAACTCTTGTTTTTTTTTATATTGTCATTTTTTTTATTATTTTTATTATTGTTTTTTAATGATGTCCCTGGTTTATCTTGACGTATATCGGGAGGAGGAAGAGTAGATGAATCTATGAATAACATAAATACATTAAAGAATATATAAAATAAATAAATAAAAAAAGGGAAGCTGCAAGAAGCCGCCATGCCTACACGTGTCATTCACTGTATGAATCGTATCCACCCATTTTCACTTATCCTTCTCATCCATAAATTCGTCTTATCCTGTTGTAAAAGCTTCCTAGTGACTCGGGACTTACAACTTGATTACCGAGTCTTTTATGAAGGATGTAGTAATACGACGCAAAGGAGCACGGCAGACCTGTTGATCATTAAAGAGCTGTTTAGGGGGCTTTTTTCCCCCCCCCATCGAATTTACAGTGTGAGAAGTAGGATGACATAGACTACATAAAAAATAAGGGAAGCTGCAAGAAGCGACCAGGCTTACACGTGGCAGTCCCTGGATGAAATATACCTACCTACCTACTATCGACTAAGGTTCCTAGTGTTTCCAAACATTTCAGTAGCTTTCTATGACTACTGGTAACAGGTTCTAGTGGTTATTTTGGTTACCAATAAGAGTTTTGTGATTCCAGTGAAATATTAACAGAGATCTTTCATTACCGATTGGGAAAACACCCTCTAGGAATGAGAATATTATCAGTGTGGCCTTTGAAATTAGGTATTATGAGAGAAGCTGCATGGTTATGACCGTGATCTTCAGATGGCATAAGACCAAGTAGAAAGGTAAACAAAATCGGCTGAAACAATAAATACTTCCTGGGAACAAAAAAAAAAAAAAAAAAAAAAAAACTATAAATAAATAGTAAAACATAAACATTAATGAATCTGTAATAAAGTTGAAGCTTAAGAATCATGATGATTTGCGGTATACCCTGACTAGTTAAATTTAAAGACTTAGATAAATAAATAAATGACTATATAAATAAAATAAAAAAATAAATAAAATCGTGGTTGAGGAAGAGCTAAGAGTAAGTCATGCAGGCTTGAGCTTGAATTTAGTGGATGGCAAGATTGAAAACAACATTATTCAGAAGAAAAACGATATCTAACAACAGCACTCAATCAGGCGGGATATTATACAGTACACTTCAGATGTTGCTGTTTTTTTTTAAGACACGCAGATCTGTCATCGTGTATAAAAGTTGGTTTTGATTGCAGATCACTATCTCGATCACATCAAACCTTAAACAGAACTCCTTCAGACGTTTCCCATTAAGTCATACATACGAAATATATGCAGTTTAACACCTGTCGTACACAAAGTGGATCAGATCTAAGAAAAGGACTGTCAGGACGATGTGTATGACCATGCTGGTGGAGAAGACCATGAAAACAAAATAAATAAAAAAAAATAAACGTGGGAAAAGATGTCTTAGGAAAGAGAGAGATTGGATTAAATAGACGATAGAAGTCTTGTTATTATGACTTTATTCATGTTAAAAGTAAAGTGTTTCCAGGAGAGCAGAGCTGGAAACAGACTGGCCAGTAAACATAAATCATGTTCAGTAAACCTGTCAGCATACTTAGAGGCAGAGGCAATACTTGGATTAAGAATATTACCATTATATAACAACGCCACGGAAAAGACTCTCAGTGCTTCTTTCAAATGATATAAAAGATTAAGATACTTTATCACCATTTCATATTGATGTTGAAAATGATGTACTTAATCTCCCAAAATTCTATGGTGCGTGTTAAAAGTATCGAGCCTTGTTAGACTTTTATATATATATATATATATATATATATATATATATATATATATATATATATATATATATATATATATATATATATATATATATATATATATATATATATATATATATATATATATATATGAGAGAGAGAGAACTTGTAGCACTGGATTTATTATATAAGATTTATGGGTAGGAAAATTTAAATAATGATAAATAATTAAAGATAACGAAACAAACGATGATAACGATTCCGCTTTTCCACGATAACGATAACGATGCGAGTTTCCACGATAACGGTGCGATGCGAGTTTTCCACGATAACGATGCGATTCCACGATAACGATGCGATGCGAGTTTTCCACGATAACGATGCGATTCCACGATAACGGTGCGATGCGAGTTTTCCACGATAACGATGCGATGCCACGATAACGATGCGATTCCACGATAACGGTGCGATGCGAGTTTTCCACGATAACGATGCGATGCGAGTTTTCCACGATAACGATACGATGCCACGATAACGATGCGATTCCACGATAACGATGCGATGCGAGTTTTCCACGATAACGATGCGATGCGAGTTTTCCACGATAATGATGCGATGCGAGTTTTCCACGATAATGATGCGATGCGAGTTTTCCACGATAACGATACGATTCCACGATAACGATGCGATTTCACGATAACGATGCGGTGAGAGTTTCCACGATAACGATGCGATTCCACGATAACGATGCGATTCCACGATAACGATGCGATTCCACGATAACGATGCGATTTCACGATAACGATGCGACTCCACGATAACGATGCGATGCGAGTTTCCACGATAACGATGCGATTCCACGATAACGATGCGATTCCACGATAAGATTCCACGATAGATTTTCACGATACGATTTCACGATGCGATTCCACGATAACAAGCGGTCGATGGCGATAGCGAAACAAAATTACTTTCTACTTGCCTACGTTGGTCCTGGGACGAACCCTTCCTCCCCAAGGGCCCACCCCAGTCCCATGTGTGAGGGCAGTGACGAGGCAACCTTGCAGCGCCTCACACGGGTCGCCATGAGCAAGGACCCACCACACACCACTCCCCAACCACTGTCATGAAGTGAGCCCTTTTCTCCCCTAAAGAACCCCTCGTACTGTCAGTGGCTGGTGCATGGTGCGCAGCATATCCTCATTCATGGCGAGTTGTTCAGCCCGGTGCCATCATAATCAAGGGACCCGTACACACCACTCATCAGACTCTATAGGAGGAATCCTTATCTCCCCATAAGGGTCCCCCCTCCGGGCAACATCTGGTGAATGGTAGACATTGGTCTCTTGCTTAAAGCGACTCCTTGCCTAGTGTGAGGCGCTGCAAGTGGACGACTACTATTGAAGCTTGAGGCCGCAAAGGAAAAGGAGGACCTGCTGCCCGGTCTCTGTGCCTTGGGCCCCAGGCTCGACCTGACAGCCACCTCCTCCCCCCGTGCGGCGCCCAAGGCCGTCACGGCCCTCAACAAATTTTGGCCGAAACTTTTCAATCATCATTTAATTTTGAGCCGAATATAAAATCGTCGATTGCAAGTGAAAAACGAGATTGTTTGAAAAATGTGGAAGATTCAGCTGATGATGAAACAAGGACAGGAAGCTTTACACCTTTGAATATTTTGAGTGTACCTTGCATGTTTCTTGCCCGTCAATATGCTCATGTTCGTAAATGACTGGATAGAAGCAGCATTCCAATGATAGTGCCCAGAAGATTAGATACTCCTGGATCGGGAGGATGAGTGGACATACGTAGGCTTGTATGTCTTATGCGAGAACTGCCATAATATTATTTCTTGTGTTCTTATGCTTTAAAAATAAATAAATAAATAAATAGATAAATAAATTATTAATGTTTTTAATCATAGCGTCATGTAAATATGAATATTTCAGGTATAAAGAAATTTCACAAAGACGTAAGATAGAAGGGGTGAAGACATAGAAGGGTTGAGGGGTTGATGAGGCGATGGGAATGAGGGAAAGGGGTGATGGGGGCTGTTCCGCCTCCGCCAAGTGAGCCAGGATACACTTTTCACGCCATTTCCCGCCACAGCAAAATAATCAGGGCAATTAGAGGCCGGTTTCTGGTTCCTCTCCAATTTTCGCGGGTCGATGGTGAACTTCAAAAGACGAGACACGAGAGAGAGAGAGAGAGAGAGAGAGAGAGAGAGAGAGAGAGAGAGAGAGAGAGAGAGAGAGAGACTATTAGGAGATACCATCAAGGCTCTCGGCTATCTCTTCCTCTCTTTCTAGTCGCGTCTATCGGTCTGGCGTCTCGTTTCCTTCTGTTACGAGACGTTGACTATGAAACTGCTGACTGTGTGATGCGTATATAATCTCTCTCTCTCTCTCTCTCTCTCTCTCTCTCTCTCTCTCTCTCTCTCTCTCTCTCTCTCTCTCTCTCTCTCTCTCTCTCTCTCTCTCTCTCTCTCTCTCTCTCTCTCTCAGAGAGCTCTGTGTGTGTGTGTGTGTGTGTGTGTGTGTGTGTGTGTGTGTGTGTGTGTGTGTGTGTGTGTGTGTGATTCTCTGAGATATCCAAGTTGGTTTAGTCGGCGCGGCGGTAATAGGCGGCACAAGGCTAGCAAGAACTCAGCCAACTTTTAATGGTCTGTCAGAAAGTTCACCTCAGGAGGACTTGATCTAGCGGTGTTGCAGGGGGAAGAAGGACTACGGATAAAGAGGAGGAGGAGGAGGAGGAGGAGGAGGGAAAGGTGGCTGTGGTGGTGATGGTGGTGTAGGTTAAAGACCCCACTCTGAAGCGTTCCGGTGTCTTATCTAGGCTGATTTGAACAGGCTGTGGTTGAAATTGTGTTTTCTTGGATGTTCTCGTGATTCTAGTGTAAGCTGAACTGAACTGGGACGTGTGGCAATTCGACTAATCATCTCTGGAGCCTTTGAAAAATTGTCCAAATGAGAGAGAAGGCGTTTGAAAATATTGCCTCTGTTGATAGTAGTAGAGGAGGAGGAGGAGGAGGAGGAGGAGGAGGAGGAGGAGGAGGAGGAGGAGGAGAAGGAGGAGGAGGAGGGGTCACAAAAGATCATAAAGGAAGAACAAAGCAACACTCCCCACGAGGTCTACTACACTAATATAAAGTAAGAGACATGGACAGCAAAGACGGAAGAGGAGGAGGAGGAGGAGGAGGAGGAGGAGGAGGAGGAGGAGGAGGAGGAGGAGGAGGAGGAGGAGGAGGAGTCTCTGCCTTTACTATCGGTAACTACATTTCTTATTTTACATTAAATAGTGTAAATTATTACAAACATTTTTATAAATACCAACAGGTCTTCCTGTACTTGTCATTCCCCTGTACTCCTTAGTGTCTTGAGAGAGAGAGAGAGAGAGAGAGAGAGAGAGAGAGAGAGAGAGAGAGAGAGAGAGAGAGAGAGAGAGAGAGAGAGAGAGAGAGAGACACCTTGATTGGTAAAGTAAGTGGACGTGTTCGTGTACGTAGGTAGGGCGTGGCGGTGATGGTGGTGGTGGTGGTGGTGATGAGAGAAGAGGTAACTTGGATTTGGAAGGTGTTGAGGTGGTGTTGATGGTGGAGCCCTAAATTGCTTCGTGGCGGGT
>NC_087152.1:9462500-9467500 GCF_035594125.1 Scylla paramamosain
TTTTGCATCTTCCTCCATTTTGCTTTCCATCTGTCTTAAGTTTTGTGATTTGATTTGGATTTATGGATTGTCTAGTTTTGTTCATTATTCAGCTTTTCTTCATCCGCCTCGTTAAAATGAATAGGCTACCTGGGGAAACCTGTGGGAGGTAAACTGTGTAAATTGCTACAAGTAAGAAAAGTTAAAATGCAATAATTACCTTAAAAATAAATGTTACACTTAAAAAGGTAAAGGAAAATACAAAAGTAAAGGAAAATACAACAAACTATTAATATCGAACATTAAAAAAAAAGAAAAAAAGGAAGGAATTATTGGGCACTTTACTGTAGCTACAATTTAAAATCAAAACGGATTGATAAAAAAAAAAAAAAAAGGAAAAGGAAAGAGGGAAGGGAGGAGAGAGGGAAAGAGAGTGGATGTTAAACACAAAAGGACTTCGAGATATATATTTTGCCTTCAATCTGGTCCCCTGCTGCGCCTCCTGCTGCCCGGGAGACACATTTCCCTTGTCATGCGGCGCTCGGCTCACCTCGCCCCGCATGGCCTCGGTTCATTTATTTAATCGCACGTTCGTCAGGCTCTTGATGTGTTATTTTGCTTTAATTGCTTCCCACATCCAGTGCCATCTCTCTCTCTCTCTCTCTCTCTCTCTCTCTCTCTCTCTCTCTCTCTCTCTCTCTCTCTCTCTCTCTCTCTCTCTCTCTCTCTCTCTGTTTCTCCTCGTTTTAATGTGAAATCTAGTACGTATACTTTTTTTTTTTTTTGCTTCTTCGATTTCGCTCATCTTACAACGTTTATTCTTTATTGCTGTGTCATTTTTCCAGGTGAATTTTGTTCGACTCTTGACCAGCAGGGGCACAGGAAACGCAGGTAACAGTGCAGGTGTTTATTCACAGAAGGTGTGAACAGAAGGCTGGAGGTAGGTGATCTCCCGGCGCCAGGCCGCGCACTTCCACTTAACACTTATGACTGAAGCCTAGCTCGTTCACTCATACACGTATTCATGCCTCACACAAGTCTCGCTCATTCACTCGTTCACACAACTAGCTAACAACCACACACCTCCCCCCGAGACATAAGGAAGATTCCTTATCTTTGTTATGGCTACCGTAACACATGAAACAAAGTTACAATGATTGAAGTACAGAAAACACGGTACATATACACAAAACAAACACAGCGTACAATGAACACGTACGACTAATCGTAGGTGCTACGGTGCCACCGCACCTGCAGTCGTCTCGGCTCCCTACGCTGTCGGCTGCTTCGACGCTCTGGTTGCTCTCGGCCACGGTGTACCCCGTTACCCTGATGCTCCGGGCTGCCGGGATGGTGGTGTTCCTCGTGACCCTGATGCTGAAGCGCTGCACCGCCATGAGCGGTGTGCTGCTCGACAGGAAGGGGAGCAAGAGGTCTGTGTGGGCGTAGGTGTCTTCTATTACGCCACATCACGCGACCGCTGCCCATCTTGATGAGGTAGTCTCTCCTTCGCCCAACAGCCACGATGACACCCAGGCGATCCCAGAGGCCTGTCGTGTGATCTTGAACGTCGACGTGGCCACCGAGGTGCAGGAGAGGAAGAGTACGGGCGGACGCGTCGTGGCGAAGTTTCGCTTTCTTCCTCAGTCGCTCTGCCTTGGCGTCGCACTCATCAGCAGCGCGCTGCCACTGCTGAGCGTATGAGCGATGATGAGCCGGGACACAGGACCTCATAGGATGACCGAAGAGGACTTGTGCTGGTGATCGCCCTTCCGCCCTCGGAGTGTTGCGCAGTTCCAGCAACCCGCGAGCGAACGCATCCTCGTCCAGGTGTCCCTGCTGTGTGGTCGTGAGGATCAGCTTCTTCACGGACTTGACCGCTGCCTCGGCGTGACCATTGGAGCGTGGATAATGAGGTGAAGATACACGATGCTCCACCCCCCATCGAGCCAGGAAGCGCCGTACCGATGAAGAAGTGAACTGCGGTCCACCGTCAGTCCTCAGGAGAACAGGCACGCCCGTGTCGGCGAACACACCCCGAAGGACACGAACGAGCTGATCAGCCGATGCTGGACGTGAGCATGCAGACACGTGAGGCCACCCAGACAAGCGATCTACATACACGAGGTATGTACGGCCTGCTGCGTGGAAGTAGTCTGCAGAAACTGACTCAAACACCCTGCTGGGTGTGTCCGTGTCCTGCCAGAGAGGTTCGTTGGCTTGGCTTGGTAGGAGTGGACGGCATAGTGAGCATCCAGAAACGACGTTCTCAACGTCTCTGTCCATACCAGGCCAGTACACCGTTTGTCGGGCCCGTCGCTTGGTGCGCTCCATCCCCTGATGACTGTCATGGAGTCGCTCTAGTGTTTCTCGGCGGAGGCTGTGAGGAATAAGAAGCCTCGGCCCGTAAACCACCAGGTCGTCGTCTACGGCCAGCAGACTGCGCACCGGCCAGTACGTACGCAAGCGGTGATCGAGGTCGTGGCAATGATCAGGGAAGCCCTCGATGATGACGTTCTTGAGCAAGCAGTACTCCCCGTCTCTTGCTGCTGCGGCACGTACCATTTCCACAGTCTGATCCTGGAGTGGTGCTAAGCGGACGCCGTCCTCATTGGTGGCAGATAACGCTGAGATGACCGCTGAGTGGAGAGGGTCGAGGTCACCAGAAGTAGCAGCATCCTCTTCCTCCACTGGGTCCTGTACTGGAGCACGTGAGAGGGCGTCGGGCACACAAGGGATTGTACGAGATGCTGTTACGGCGAAGGGTCGAGCGTCGTCTGTCAACTCGATGGCCATGGATCCACCAGCCATTGCACGTAAACCTTCCTTTGCTTCGAAGACGCTGGGAAAGGCCTTGATCACAGCAGCAGCGTGCCCCGCACGCTGCTGTGGCGTTGGGTCGTAGGAATGAGGCCAGCTGATCACTTCTGTGGGCGTAGATAGAGGTGGCTGCGAGGCGGTCGGGTACTTGATGGAGCTGTTGCCGGTGTGCTGTTCTTCCCTGCGTAGCGGTCGGATTTGAGCCGGAAAATCTTCGGGGAGGATTCCGAGAGCGATGGAATCGTACCAGCTAAGCAGCGCCCCCTTCACCTCCTTCACCACGCTCACAACAGTCTCAGCTTCCCTGTCGCCCAGTTGCAAGTGCGACGAGAAAGTTCCTACACAGGTGAGGGGGTGATTACCGGCAGCATAAAGTCCATCACCATCAGCGGGCGCCAAGCTGGAGGGCGGGATTCCAAGGAGTGTTGCCGTGTCGAGGCCAATAACGGTCGTTTCGGCCCCAGAGTCAGGAGTCCACGTAATCTTGTCTCTTCCAGCGGGATGTGTGGCGGTAATGAGCACCTGGGGCGCAGGTCGTGCCGTCACCGTCTTTGTGTATACGCCTGATAAGAGCTGGTATACACTGGCACTGGCTCCCCGCCTCGGGCCTGCACCGCGATGAGGAGAGACAGTTGAGGAACTCCTCGAAGCTCCTCGTCGTTTCCTCACTGTCTGCTGACATACACTCGCAAAATGCCCTCTTTTCCCGCAGTTACGACACACTTTATCTATTGCCTGGCATCCCCTTTTGTCACTGCGACAATTTTTGCCACAACGATAACAGCCCGTGGGGCTTGAGCCCCCGAAACTGCCCTTCCTGTAGTTCGAGACAGCGTTCACACCATGGCTCGAAGAGTGAGAGCCGCCCCTTAGTACTGCACTACACTGGTTAGCGCTCTCTGATGCTCTGCAAATATCTATGGCGTTTTCAAGGGTGAGTTTCTTGTTTTCCAGCATGCGTTTCAGAGCCACTTCGTCTCGTGTCCCAACGACAATTCTGTCACGCAGCTGATGGTTTATGCACTGGTCGCAAAAGTCACAGAAATTGGCGATTTCCTTAACAGCACATAAAAAGTCGTCAAAACCTTCTTGCGTTTCTTGCACGCGGGAGTAGAAGTCTCTTCTATCCATGATGATGTTGCGCTGGCTTCGCAGGTACTCACACATTGCATCGAGGATGGTTCTTAACTCCGCGTCTCTCGGTAAGCTTATCCCGGTAGCGAAGTGTACGGGTCCACTCGTCGCCTAGGACAGCAGCGAGTGCCGCCCTCTGCTCAGCCAGGGAGAGACAGTCTATCCTGGCGAGGGTTACGTATCCTTCAAACTTATGGCGCCACGTGTCGAACTCACGTAAAGATGCTGACGCCGTTAAGTGAGGAATGATGGTGGCGGACGTCGGGAACCTCGCGCCCTGGGTAGACGTGCTGCGGGCTGTGGTTTCGCCTTCATTGCTCGCCGTGGTGCGACTGGGAGCTTGTGTCCCCACTCTCTCCAGCAGCTGGGTTAAACGCTCCTCGCGAGCCTGACTCTGCTCCGACTGTCGCGCTAGCAGAGCCTGACTCTGCTCCGACTGTCGCGCTAGCAGGGCAGCCAGCGCCTCCAACTGCTTCTCCATTCTGCGCCGTACCCACTGCAGCCTTGTCCTGATCCTACTCACTGCGCCATGTTCGACTCTTGACCAGCAGGGGCACAGGAAACGCAGGTAACAGTGCAGGTGTTTATTCACAGAAGGTGTGAACAGAAGGCTGGAGGTAGGTGATCTCCCGGCGCCAGGCCGCGCACTTCCACTTAACACTTATGACTGAAGCCTAGCTCGTTCACTCATACACGTATTCATGCCTCACACAAGTCTCGCTCATTCACTCGTTCACACAACTAGCTAACAACCACACAAATTTAGTATCCTTTCATTGTTTTCTTCCCCTCTATTTTATGTTTGGTTCAAGATCCGTGTGTGTGTGTGTGTGTGTGTGTGTGTGTGTGTGTGTGTGTGTGTGTGTAGTACTGGCCAAGGATTTCGTTTATCTTTGGGACCCCAGACGCTTGCTTGCTTCTCTTCCCTCACCGGCAGGCACCTGGGGGAATTAATGGTGTTCCGGCTTGAGTGATGTGTCACGGCACACGTGTGTGTGTGTGTGTGTGTGTGTGTGTGTGTGTGTGTGTGTGTGTGTGTGTGTGTGTGTGTGTGTGTGTGGTTCGAA
>NC_087152.1:9475000-9490000 GCF_035594125.1 Scylla paramamosain
CTTGCAGAGTCACCATTCATATTAGTCAAAAATCGTGCCACCACCACTAATGTTAAAAACTTTTTGCCCATCTCAACACACAACAGGTACCAGATCCTAGCTGAAGAGGAGGAAGATGCACAAGAGACGAGACTGGTCGGAGACTCAATAGTCAGAGGTCAGCTCTCTGAGTTCTGTGGCAGGGCTCGTAGGACACGTAAGCGTCTTTGCATGCCTGGTGGACGCTTAGACGACATCACGGCAGCATGTGACGAGGCAGCCTGCGGATCTAACAATAACACCCTCTTTATTATTCACGCAGGTACAAATGATGTTGAAAACACTAGGTCTGAAGAGCTCATGGAAAAGTTCAAGAAGATGATACAGCGCTTCAAAACTAAATCCAATAATATTATTGTTTCAGGTATCCTCCCCCGCATCAGGGCACCAGCTGTCTTCTACAACAGAGCCTTCAGCACTAACAGCCGTCTCCGTTCTCTTTGCACAGAGGAAGGTGTAGACTTTGTTAATCTATGGGACAACTTTTATAATAAACCTTCTCTATTTCAGCCGGATGGTTTACACCTAAATGGAATTGGAGCAGCACGACTTGGTAGACTCCTTAGTAATAAAGTTTCTATTTTCAGACCAAAAAACGACCAGCAAGATCGTGTAGCCCCAGGCTCTTAGTAGCCTCCTCGCGCAACCCAACCTCCATGTGCAACACTATAAAAGCTTGCCTAATCAACGCTCGCAGCCTTAGAAATAAATTTTCAGATTTAGAAACCCTGGCAGCTGTAGAAAACTACCACATTATTGGTATTACTGAATCTTGGCTGAACTCTGCAAACAGAGACTTTCTTGCGGAATACAACTTGCCAGGTTATGAAATGTTCAGCAGTGAAAGAAAAGACAGGATAGGTGGCGGTGTATTGCTGTATGTAAAAGCCAGTCTTCAGCCAACCATACTAAAAACCGAAAAGATTAACAATATAGATTCAGTCTTCTTGCATTTAAGAGTACGTTCTAAGAAAACTGCTATAGGTCTTATTTATAGGCCTCCGGTTCACAATGTTTCCTCCGATAAGAATTTACAAGATCAAATCACTGAAATAAGTAACACTTTTGATACAGTCATCTGTGGAGACTTCAATCTACCTGTTAACTCATGGGGAAATCCACTTAACTCTCACTCTGGTCACGACTTGTATAATAATTTATTAGAATGTTCCCTAAAGCAACACGTTCAAGGACCCACACGAGGTGACAACATATTAGATCTTGTTCTTTCAACAAACGATGACTTAATATCTAACGTTAATATTGGTCCTGAATTTAGTACAAGTGACCACAAGATTGTCTCCTTTAACATCAACCTTCAAGCATATAAGGACATTGTTAGCAACGAAAAAGTTTTCATATATAAAAAAGGAGACTACGACAGACTCAGGTCAATTCTTTCTGTCGCAGATTGGAGCTGAACTTGGTGAAAGTAACATTGAGGAATCATGGGCGAAATTTAAGTACATTTTAGAAGATGCTGTGAAGACATGTATCCCTATGCGTAAAAGACGTCCATGCAAGAGAAATAAACCTAAATGGTGGACAAACAAGATTGAGTCACAACTACTGCAGAAAAATCGTGCCTACCGTAAATATTTGTCCTCTCAGAATGAGGCTGATAAACTAGAATACGACAGACTCCGACGCGAATCAAAAAGCTCATTAGACAGAGTAAGAAAAATCTAGAAATGTATATTGCAAGCATTGCTAAATCCAATCCCAAAGAATTTTACAGTTACGTTCGAAATAAAAAAGTCATTACATCTCACATTAATCACATTACACTAGATAACGGTAATTTTGTCACCGGAGAAACTCAGATCGCGGACACACTGAATGATTATTTTGCTTCAATTTTTACAGAGGAAAATACTCATACAATCCCCGAACCACTCCTTATGCTCCACAACATAACCCCTTAAGTGTCTGCGTTTTTCATGAAAACGAGATAATCAAAGTAATTGATAAGATGAAAACTGACAAAGCCCCCGGCCCAGATGGTATTGCACCACGTGTCTTGAAAGAAACTAAATTCCAAATTTGTAAGCCCCTTTCGTTGCTTTTCACCAAATCATTTAACTGCGGTAAGGTTCCCGAGGATTGGAAGTTAGCTAACGTTACCCCTATAGAAAAGAAAGGCGATAATTCACTTCAAGTAACTACAGACCTATCAGCCTTACATCTGTAGTATGTAAACTAATGGAAACAGTAATTCGCAATAATTTAGTGAACTTTCTAGAGGAAAATGATTTAATCAATGACTCGCAGCATGGCTTCCAGAAACAGGCGTTCTTGTCTAACTAATCTGCTTGATTTCTTTTATGATGTTTTCACCATGCGACGAAACAAAGGCAGTAGATATAGTGTATCTAGATTTTCAAAAAGCTTTTGACAAAGTTCCCCATAAGCGGCTACTAGCTAAATTGAAGTCACATGGTATAAATGGAAAACTTCTCAATTGGCTTGAAGACTGGCTGTCTGAGAGAAAACAGCGCGTTGTTTTAAATGGTAAATTTTCAAACTGGCGAGAAGTTCTAAGTGGTGTACCACAGGGATCAGTGCTCGGCCCTGTTCTTTTCCTTATTTACGTTAATGATATCGATGAGGGCCTCACCTGCAAAGTATCGAAGTTCGCTGATGATACAAAAATAATGAATAAAGTAGTCACGTCTGAGGATAAAAGAAAATTACAATCTGATCTTGACCACTTAGCCACTTGGTCAGACAAGTGGCAGATGAGATTCAATGTAGATAAATGTAAAGTGTTGCACATTGGTAATAACAACGATCACACTGATTACTTAATGAACGGTACCGAGCTTCTTAAGGTTAAGGAGGAAAGGACTTGGGTGTTATAATTACCTCAGACCTCAAGTCAAGTAAACACTGCTCGGAAGTAGTTAAAACAGCAAATAAATTGGTTGGGTTTATTGGTAGGACTTTCGAATTCAAATCAGAAGGGGTAATTCTCACATTGTTTAATACACTTGTCCGACCTCTACTTGAGTATTGCGTCCAGTTCTGGTCACCCCATTACAGGAAAGATATAGACAAGCTGGAGAGAGTCCAAAGAAGAGTTACCAAGTTGATCCCACGACTGCGGAACAAGCCTTATGAGGAGCGCTTGAGGGAACTCAACTTGTTCAGTTTAGAGAAACGGCGAATGCGAGGTGACTTAATTGAATTGTTTAAGATGTGTCGGGGCTTTGATAACGTAAATGTAAACAACTATCTCATCATTGACAGTTCCAACACCACTCGAAATAATGGCTACAAGATTATAGGTAAGCGTTTCAGATCAGACGAGGCTAAGTATTATTTCTTTAATAGAATTGTAAATGTCTGGAACTCTCTCCCAGCACATATTGTCGATAGTAACACAATAGAAACTTTTAAACAAAGGTTGGACAATCACCTCGCAGCAACCCCTCATATAACGTACTTTGCGCCTACATAAAATGTTTTTTTTTTTTTTTTTTTTTTTTTTTTTTTTTTTTTTTTTAGTGTAGTGAATAGTATAATTTCTCTTTCATCCTTTCCTATCACATCTTAGCCTTTCCTCCTCCCTATACTCTCCTGTTTTTCCTTCCTTGATCTCTAGTGTCCTCCATCCTCTAACTCTTAGAATCTGTAGTGGTAGTGGTAGAATAGACACACAGACAGCCTCGTTAGGCCCAGTAGGGCTGTTGCTGTCTGTTCTTTCCTTTGTATTCCTTTGTATTCCTCCTCCTCCTCCTCCAAGACAACACCACCAACTCCCAATCTTGTCCCCCATCACCCTCTCTCTCTCTCTCTCTCTCTCTCTCTCTCTCTCTCTCTCTCTCTCTCTCTCTCTCTCTCTCTCTCTCTCTCTCTCTCTCTCTCTCTCTCTCTCTCTCTCTCTCTCTCTCTCTCTCTCTCTCTCTCTCTCTCTCTCTCTCTCTCTCTCTCTCTCTCTCTCTCTCTCACTCTTCACCTTTCCTCCCTCTCTTCCTCCCTCCTTCTCTCTCTCCTGACTCACCCACTCGCTCTCCTTCACCCTTCCGCACCACATTTTTGCCGTTGAAAGGGGAAGTGAAAGAAAAAAAGGCTCCGTATAGGTGAGTATTAAATCATGCTGGCTTAAAATTAGATGGAGGAAGGGTTAGCAAAGAGAAGGCTACATATATATTAATGATAGGATAGATCTGTACATGGCAAGTAAAAGATGTTTTGAAAGATGGTAAAAGGATTTCTTGTTACGCATTTAAGATAGAAAGTGAGGGAGGTCACTTAAGCTTCAGTCCTGTTAAGGAAGCTCTGAGGGAAATGGAAGAAAAAAGTGTAAATGATGTAGGAAGGAAAACATTCAACGATCATTTGAGGAATTAGGAATGAGCAACGCGCGGTAATAAAAGGTGTGCAGGGAAGGGGAGGGGGGAGTGGATAATTGATAATGGATATAGAGAGAGAGAGAGAGAGAGAGTGAAGGCAAGAAAAAAAGCGTGCTAACCAGAGGATTTTGTGAAAAGTTATAATGATTGATTTTTCTTTGTTTTTTTTTCGTTTTTTTTCATGTATGTGTTTATTTTTCATTTGTTTATTTATTTATTGATCTCTCTCTCATTATGGGTCTTACACTAGTATTTGTGTGTGTGTATTTGTCTTCTTATTTGCCTTCTTACCAAGCACCTATCTGTCTTGCTACGTACATCAATCAGTCAATCAGTCTAAGTATGTATGTGCATCCATCCATCCTTTATTATATCTGTTAATGTTTTATTTATTTATTTATTTATTTTTTTTTTCTATATTATGTCTCTCTCTTTATATGTGTAACTGTCTGTTGAGTTCTTACTGTTTTCTCTGTTATTGCTTACCCATAAACAGAAATACATGAATATTGTACACATGCATTTTAGATGTGGTTTTTTAATACTATGGTGTTTGTGTTTTTCGGTTATATTTTCTTTCGTTTCTTTTTATTGTTCTATTAAGCAGCAGCCTTTGTGTCTTCCGTGCTTCTTTTGTCTCTTCTTCATTCCCCTTGAACGCCGTTTCTCTCTTCCATCTCCATTTACCCTTTTATCGAAAATTGCACGTCTTCCCGCTGTCTTTATTTCTACGACTTTATTATTATTTTTTTCTTCTTTACCTTATCTTTTTCTTTTAGTCATTTCTAGTGATTGTTTTTTTTTTTTTTTTGTTTAGGTTCTCTCCAGACTTTTGCCACTTCCAAGTCTTTCATTTAATTCGACTGTTATTTATATTTTTGTGCGTTTTTTTTTCTTCATGCATTTAGACTTTACAGCTTAAGGGGGAAAAAAAAAAAGGATAATCAAAAGATGTTAGTTAAATCGTTATCATGATATCCATTCTCATCTTGTTATCATTACTTCCTTCCTTTCCTCGTCTTTCTATTCATTGCAAACTTTTTTGTTATAATTTTGACTTCATTTTTTCTTTTGGATTTTGTACCCACCAACGCTCATATACGATTTATCCACCTTTGACATTTTCTCTCTCCCTCCCTGCTTTCCACCTCCATTCCCTCCCCACCATTCCCCCTCCTTTCCTCACTTGTTTGTCTCCCTCCCCCTCTTTTCCTGACCCTCCAAAACTCCATGTGTGTGAATACGAGAGAGAGAGAGAGAGAGAGAGAGAGAGAGAGAGAGAGAGAGAGAGAGAGAGAGAGAGAGAGAGAGAGAGAGAGAGAGAGAGAGAGACTGACTGACTGACTGACTGACTGACTGACTGACTGACTGACTTATGAGCGTGTACCTGTGTGTGTGTGGGTCAGGTGGCCGGCAAAGGTGACGAAGGGAAGGTGAGAAGGCTGATGGACATATTTGGTAATTTCTTGTGTTATTCCTCCTACCTTGTTATTGATTGGTTTTGTCATTTACTGCTATTTACTGTCTGTTATTCATTTTTTTTATTTGTTATTCGTCGTATGTGTTATTTATTGCCACTTTTATTCATTCCCTTTTTTTCATCCCATTTGTTCATTCATTGTTCATTTCACTTGTTATTTATGGTCTTTTTTTTTCTCTCTCATTGCACTTATCGTTATTTCTTTAGCTGTTCACTTGCTTGCTTGCTTGTTATTTACTGCCACCATTTTTCATTGCTTGCGTTATTCATTTAGCGTCATTTATCGCTCTTGTCATTCATCGCCCGTGTGTTCATTGAGAGTTTGTTATTGATCATCCCTGATATTAATCGTTCCTTTATCAATATTCCCCGTTATTTATTACCTTTGTTATTCATAGATACCTATTTTTTTTTCTTTTATAGACTCGTCGATCATTAATCACATCTCTTTTATTCATCGAGTTATTTACCTATCATTCATCATCCCTATTATTCACTGCTCCTGTTATTCACACCCCCCTGTTATTCATAGATGGACATTTTAGCACGCTCGTCTGTTATTCATTGTTCCGTCACCCTCAGTCGAGCCCCCGCGATTGACACGGCGGAGCGGAAGGGCGGCTTGGAATGACAAATACACAGGGACAAGGGATGGCTGGGTTGTGGGTGGGGCCAGGGATGGGTAGGGACAGCGGTAGGTGGGAATAGGGGTGGACGGGTGGGCAGTGAGTTAGTAACAGTGGGTGGTGGCCTGGTGCTGTAGTGGGTGACAGCTTTGTTAGAGCCACCCATCTCTTTCCCTCTCACCCTATCTCCCTTTTCTTTCTTTTTTTTTATTTCATTCATATTCGTTCGGTTTGCACAATTTTTTATATTTTTATTCGTGTGTTTTTGTGTGTATATTTCTCTCTCTCTCCTGTCAGTGACTGCACCTGGCCTGGTTCTGTATCAGGTAAGCTTATCTTGGCACAGGTGTATGAATAGATAAGCTAGACACCTGCATGATTACTTGTCACAGAGAGAGAGAGAGAGAGAGAGAGAGAGAGAGAGAGAGAGAGAGAGAGAGAGAGAGAGAGAGAGAGAGAGAGAGAGTCATATTTTATTTTGTATTTGTTTTGTATTTGTCCAGAACTAACAAACAGAAGCAAACAAACGAAGCAGAACAAAGAAAAAGAGCGACAGAAAGAGAGAAAGAGAAAGAGAGAGAGAAAAAAGCTAAATGGTGGCGCCGTCATGCAGGCGTCACGTAGTCCTGGCAGGTTCTCTTTCTTTCTTTCTCTTTCTTTCTTTCTTTTCTACGTTTTACTTTTTTTTTTCCTCCCCCTGTCGAACACAAAGAGGACAGTGGCTGTGTTTCTACCTTCACGTGTACTGTTATATATATTTCTCTTTTTCTTGCACTTTTTTTTATTCTCTCGTTTCTTTGTCAGTGTTACCTTGGCACACCTTTTTGAATTTGGTGCGTCCTTGAGTTCAGCTCTACTCTTCTGTCTATTGTTTTATATTCTATTCTTTTCCTTTCCCTTGTTTGTTTTTTTCTTTCTCCTTTTTTTTCTTTCTCGTTTCCACTCTTATATTATTTCTTTTCTGTCCTTTGTTTTTATTTCATAGTTTTTTTTTGCTCTTGTCTTTTTTTATTTCAATTTAGTTTTTGTTATTTTTTTTTACCATTTGGTTCCTTTCCTCTTATTTTCTCAATTCTCTACCTTGCTTTATTTATTTATTTTTTTTCAGCTTCCTTTTTTAGTGTTAGTTTTCATAGTTTTCATAATTGTACTAGTAGTGTGTATTTATTTCCTGCATTCATCTTTTTTTAAATTTTTTTCTTTGTTTTTTTTTTGCTTTTATTTAACTTTTTTACATTCTCTCTCTCTCTCTCTCTCTCTCTCTCTCTCTCTCTCTCTCTCTCTCTCTCTCTCTCTCTCTCTCTCGTGCGTGCGTGCGTGCGTGCGTGCGTGCGTGCGTGCGTGCGTGCGTGCGTGCGTGCGTGCGTGCGTGCGTGCGTGCGTGCGTGCGTGCGTGCGTGTGTGTGTGTGTGTGTGTGTGTGTGTGTGTGTGTGTGTGTGTGTGTGTGTGTGTGTGTGTGTGTGTTATATCAGTCACCACTCTCCCTCCACCCTCGGGAGCCACAGTTATCAGCGCCATTACGGTGCAATTCATAGCTCCTCTGTAATCTATTAATGATATTAGTTATTATTGCATGACACGCGCGTTAATACTGGCGATGGACCCTCGTTGTTGTTGTTGTGGTGATGGTGGTGGTGGTGGTGGTGGTGGTGGTGGTATACAGTAGTAGTAGCAGTAGCGGAAGAAGTTGTAAATTATTATTATTATTATTATTATTATTGTTATTATTATTATTATTATTATTATTATTATTATTATTATTATTATTATTGATGGTATTATTATTGATAGTGCTACTCGTATTGTTACCATCACCGCCGGCCCCGCCGCCGCCAATACCGCCGCCACCGCCACCGTCGCCGTTGTTGTCCCCGCCACGTCCCCCCGCGCGGCGATATATACGTGCCGGCGGAAATTATTATGGAATGCATTGAGCGTGTGTAATTCTCCCCGCTATCGGTCGCCGGCAGGGCCTTAAAAGAGGGGAATTTATTATTGTATTGGAATGAACGTCAGGATGTGGAGGGTCGACATTGTGTGTGTGTGTGTGTGTGTGTGTGTGTGTGTGTGTGTGTGTGTGTGTGTGTGTGTGTGTGTGTGTGTGTGTGTGTGTGTGTCTATGGGCGGGTGTGTGTGTTGCAAAATTAAAGTTAGTCCGTTGATTTTTTTTTTTTTCTTCTGATTGAAGTGACCCGTTGAACTGCTGACTTAGACATACAAAAATCAGCAGTCACTCGTCCCGTCAGTCACGTGTCATACTGGGAAATGATTGGTTTCTATGTTTGCTAGTCGTCGGCTAGCTAATAACTAGTGTATCAGGTAGCCAGCCAGTCATCCAGGTAGTCACAACCAGCCATACCGTATAGCAACAGTAGCCAGCCAACCAGCCAACTAAATACCCATGATAGATACCCAACCAGTCAATCAGGCAACAAAATACCCAAGACAAGGTCCCAGAAATTCAGGCAGCGAACCAAACAAACATGATAGGCATCCAGCCAGTCATCCAGCCAGCCAGCCAGCCAGCCAGCCAGCCAGCCAGCCAGCCAGCCAGCCTACCAACCAGCCAGACAGCCAAATGCATTCAGAACTAAGAAAGAGGCATGTAACACGGCCTTTCCTCGCCTTCCCCTCCTGTTTCAATATGCAGAGAGGGAATATCACCTGTTATTGCACAGACAGGTAATATACACCTCGTCCAGGTGAGAATAGCTGCGTATTCCTGCTATCATGCCGTGCCCTGGGGAGGAGGAGGAGGAGGAGGAAGGGGGGAGGGGCAGGTTTGGGAAGAGGCAGAGTCCGTGCACCGCGCCGCTCGTGCACTTCTGGATGGCACTGGAGAGCCACTCACACCGGCTTATGCACTTGGGAAATCCCGTGTTGCAAAGCCATAAATAACTCGCCCTGCCCTGTCCTCCCCCCTCCCTGCCCTCCCCTCCCATCCCCTGCCCCCTCCCCTCCCCTCTATTACCTTGCCCTCCTGTCCTTCCCTCTCCTGCCCTACCCTGTCCTGCCTTGCCCTGCCCTCCTCTCCTCTCCTTACCCTCCCTACCCTCCTCTGTCCTCCGTGTCCAATCATACTCTTTCTGTCCTGCTCTCCCTTCCCTGCCCTCCCTGTCGTACCCTGCCCTACATTTTCTTGCCCAACCCTACATTGTCTTGACCTACCCTGCCCCCATGACCCATCCCTCCTTCTCTGTGACCTTCTCTCCCTGCCCTGCCCTGTCCTGCCCTCTCTGTCTTCCTTGCCCTGCCTTGCCCTGATCTGCCTTGCCCTTTACTGCCCTTTACTGCCCTGCCCTGCCCTGCCTTGCCTTGCCCTGCCCTGCCCTACCCTACCCTACCATCTCTGCACCCTTCCTTCCCTGCCTGTCTTACCTTTGTCTTCACCTCCCAACGTCCTTCCTTCCTCCGTCTTATTCCTCACTCGCAAAGAATCGCAGAGGAGGAAGAGGAGGAGGAGGAGCATGAGGAGGAGGGGGCGTGGGCGGGTTGCAGCGAGGAGAGTACGAGTATAATACATTTTAGACTGATGACAGAGCTGGAATCCTCTTACGAAGAATAAATAAAATAAAAATCCGTTGCCTGTAAATTCTGCATCGTATCGTATCGTTGCATTCAGAAATACTTATATATATTTTTGAATAGCTTCAGCATTATTACTTTTTTTTTCTTCTTCTTTTGGCTTCATGTGTGTGTGTGTGTGTGTGTGTGTGTGTGTGTGTGTGTGTGTGTGTGTGTGTGTGTGTGTGTGTCGGCGAAGACATTATTAAAGAAAAGAGTGGTAATCCCTCTGGAGAGACGCTTGAGCTCTTGACAGTCAAATTAGTGAGATCTTGTCGGTGTTTCCATTACACTCAACCGCCGCCGCGTCCTCCAGGCGACCCTGATGGCTGGACGACGGAGGCACTGTAAAAGGTTACAGTGGAGGGGAGAGGGAGAGGCTTGTGACGGGAGGTGAAAGGGAAATGACGGTGCGGTAATAGGGGAAAGATTGTTAAAGGAATGGACAATGAGAAAGAAAGATAGTGAGGGAAATTGCCAAGGTGAATATTGTGAAAGAACTTCAGTGTGAGGAGTATGAGTGAAGGAGCAATAGAGAGGAGAGATTGTGAAGGGAAGTTTGACAGTAGGTAAGTAAAGGATGGTAAGAGGAGTGACGGCGGAGTAATAGCTAGGGGAAAATATTGTGAAAGGAAGGAAGTACGAGGGAAAGAAGATAGTACATGGGAGAAAATAAGGGGAACAACTGAGGAAAGGTTGTGGAAGAAAAGAAGTACGAGTGAAAGATAGTGAATACAACGGAAAAAAAAAGATTGTGAGGAAAACAACTAAGGGAAAATTTGATGGGACTTCAGTATGAGGAACTGAATAATGAAAGAACAGTAAAGGAGAGATTGTGATGGGAAGTAATCATAGAGTAAATGAAATAGTGAAGGTAGCCGAAGGAGAACTGTTATTGAAGGAAATGACTGTAGGGAAAAGGATACTGAAGGAAGCAAACGAGGAAAAATTATAAAAGGGAAATATGAGTGAAAATATTATGATGGGAAATATGTAATTATGTAGGATGAATAAAAACATTGTAAAAAGGAAGGAAAGGCGAGAGAATTGTCAAGGAGGAAAACAAAAGTGAAGAAAAAACATGAAAGGAAGTAGAAAAAGAAAATATATAAATAAAATAAGAGGGGAAATGATAGTGAAGAAAATAAAGGGGAAGATTATGAAAACAAGTAGAAAGAAAGAGATTGTGAAATCGGATAGAAAGCTGAACATTAAAGAAAGGAAAAAAAGGTTATGTTGTGAAAGGAAACAAACTCTTAAAAATTGTAAAAAATGGAAGTGATTTTGAAAGGAAATAGAAAAGGAAAGATTACAAAATAAGTAGAAATTGAATATATATAGATGAAAGACTAAGAAAACATGGTAGGAAGCTTGAGTCGATGGAGAAAATGAACTAAAGAGTAATAAAAGATCAGCAAAGAAAAAAATGAGTTTACAGTTATGAAAGGCAGTAGAAGAAAAGAACACAAAATATGTAAATATTAAATAGAGATAAATTTAAAATAAAGAAAATATTGCAGGAAACTTGAGTCAATAGAGTAAATGAACCAAAGAATAAGAAAAGGAAAGCAAAAAAAAAAAAGTTGACGGGTGTGAAAGGAAGCAGAAAAAAATAGAATAGGTAAAAAAGATGTAAATAAAGTAAATAAGAAAAAAAAGTAAAAACATTAGAAATCAGTTTAGAAGATGGGGAATCAAGAGAGAAAATTAACTAACGAGCAAGAAAAGAGAGAGAGAGAGAGAAAAAAAAAAGACAAGGGAAGACAGGAACCGTATACACACTGCTACATAATTAATGAGCTCCAGCCAAGTTGGTCCAAGTTTTGTGTTAGTTGATCCATAGTAAAGTATTGTTTATCTTCCGGCGTGGCCTATCACAGCAAGGAAAGTAAGAAGTTTATATTTAAGAACTTTGCTTCCCCCTGCAGACCACCACCGACCTGCTTATCATAATACTATATTTATGTGGTGGTGAAGGTGGTGGTGGTGGTGGTGGTGGTGGTGGTGGTGGCGGGGATAGGTCGTGGTTGTTTTGACAAGCTAAATAATATACTGAGTAAATTATGATTTTTTTTTTTATGCATGTGTATGATATGTTGTGACGTGAACACACACACACACACACACACACACACACACACACACACACACACACACACACACACACACACACACACACACACACACACACACACACACACACACACACACACACACACACACACACCTAGGGAAGAAAAATATGGAGTCCAGTAACTAAAACTCAGTAAAATACGTACCGTCATGCATAGTTTAGTGACAGGACAAGTGCACGACGGGCATACGCTGGTAGTAAGGTGTGTGCATGCCTGTCCTGACTACTCTACGTGATTACCAAGTGCAGTTGTGCAAGAACATATGATAGGACAGCGCAGCGACTTAATGAGTTAGATGCGAGGTGGATGTATATATAACTCGTATTTGAAGAAGAGATTGAGGTGTCGTGTTGATCGTTTTCTCTCACTCACTCACTCACTCACTGACGTCCTTACTCACTCGCTCACCCACAACAGAGAGAGAGAGAGAGAGAGAGAGAGAGAGAGAGAGAGAGAGAGAGAGAGAGAGAGAGAGAGAGAGAGAGAGAGGGGGGGGGGGTGGTTAGGCTGCTCCTATTGTTATTACGGCATGTAGAGTGGAGCTTGTATAGAAGTGTATGGTGAGGGCATTTAATGCAGAGTTGGTGTATAGGTGTGTGTGTGTGTGTGTTTTCATTTAGATTTGTTTTTTGTTTTTTTTACTTTATTTATTTTTAAGAATATTGGCAAGATTTTGATAGTAGGCAGTTTTATTAATTTCGTAATGATTCATAATGTTAGTGTGTGTGTGTGTGTGTGTGTGTGTGTGTGTGTGTGTGTGTGTGTGTGTGTGTGTGTGTTGGTTTTCAGCACCTTCAGTATGTATGTATGTATGTATGTATGTACTGTATGTATGTACATGTGTGTATGTATGCATGCATGTATGTACTCGTTTGTATAGTTCACGATAATAAGCAGGTGTTTACATTGAATGGAAGTGAGTGTACCATTTTATATGTATAATTTTTTTTTTTTAGGGGAAGGGAGTTACGTGTGTTTGCGTGCATTGAGTGGCGATGACTCGGTGAGTTGCGCCAGCCGGTGTGTTCACTCAGCCAGGCTTCGAGTCCCGGCGATTTCTGTGTTTTTATCTATCAGGGTTTCATATGAACTATTTGATGTGATTGGATGCACGTTTTTATCCGTACGTGTTTCCCATTTGTATTATATATGAGAGAGAGAGAGAGAGAGAGAGAGAGAGAGAGAGAGAGAGAGAGAGAGAGAGAGAGAGAGAGAGAGAGAGAATTATTGTTAAAGTTGAAGTAAAAGGAAAGTAAGATATTGAATTAACAAAACTGGAGAGAGAGAGAGAGAGAGAGAGAGAGAGAGAGAGAGAGAGAGAGAGAGAGAGAGAGAGAGAGAGAGAGAGAGAGAGAGAGAGAGAGAGAGAGAGAGAGAGAGAGAGAGAGAGAGAGAGAGAGAGAGAGAGTAAAAGCAGTGCTCCATTTTCTCCCATTCGTTAACGTAATAAGTAAAAATCCGTGATAACGGGAAGGGACAGAGAAAGGTTTGAAAAAATGCTATTTTCGCGACTTTTTCCCCGTTCTAAATTTTTGTTCCTGTTCACGCTTTCCCCATAGCACTAACTTACAACCAATCTCTCTCTCTCTCTCTCTCTCTCTCTCTCTCTCTCTCTCTCTCTCTCTCTCTCTCTCTCTCTCTCTCTCTCTCTCTCTCTCTCTCTCTCTCTCTCTCTCTCTCTCTGTCGTTCCTCGTCTTTTAAAGTTTATTCTGTCACTGGAACTCTCAGCCACTCCACCCCTGCATCCCATACTAGGTCACGCGTGTCCCTTTGTACCCTACACATGCTCCTTAACACCTTCATAACTCATGCTCGGGTCACGCAGGTGTCAAGGATCTGTACAACTCTGTGGTCTTTGGCTTTTATTCAGTCTGTGTGATCCCAATTGTACCCTGATTTTTGTTCCGTCTTGATTTTTTGTACTGCTGCTGCTTCTGGCTCTGCTGCTGCTGCTACTGCTATTTCTACTCCTCCTACTGCTACTACTACATATGCTTCCGTTTTCTCCTTATAGATGGAATGACTAATATTGATTTTGTGAAAAACTTGTGGTCTTTTGTGTGTGGCTGATGTGATGTCTGTGGTGGAAGGTGGTGGGGGCAGTAGGGGAAGTTAAGGGAGCTGAGTGTGACAGCGGTAAGGTGAACCACAGCTAATGGACCTGAGAAACACGAAACCTGCTGTCATCAAATACCAAATCAAGTGCTAAAAGGTTAGGTGGAAATACAGTTCTGGCTCCTAACCGCTGTGACATTTGTGGCTTTGTTGATCTCGAACGTGTGTTATTGCGACATGAGGGAATGGGTCACTGCATCTCACGTTATTGTACCTTTTTGTACTTGTGGTGGTGGTTAATTTCTGTTGGTTTTGTACAGTTATAAGTTAATCTGGTGTTGTTTTTTTCCTTTTATGCTTAGTGTTTTCTCTCCCCCTAGAGTCATACGGTCTGCTTTATAATGTTAGTGTTAGGTTTTAAGAGGAGATGGTCTGACCTTAAAAAAAAAAAAAAAATAAATAATAGTGATAATAATAATAATAGTAATTCCCAAAATGTTTGTGATAATAGAAGTTTGCTGAGTGCTTAAAGGAGACACATCATGCGTGTGTTTTGTGTTCAGAGGAGCTATGTGAAGATGATAATATTTAGGTTTGACCATATTTCACATTTGAAGTTTAGAAAAAAAAAACACGCTTTATTGATTGATACAAACTTTCTATATACACATTTTACTTCTACATTTCATGATTGAGAGAAGTTTTTAAAGACACCAGAATATAATTTGGACTTGCCTTTGAACT
>NC_087152.1:9497500-9510000 GCF_035594125.1 Scylla paramamosain
CTCCCCTCCACCTCTCTCTCTCTCTCTCTCTCTCTCTCTCTCTCTCTCTCTCTCTCTCTCTCTCTCTCTCTCTCTCTCTCTCTCTCTCTCTCTCTCTCTCTCTCTCTCTCTCTCTCTCTCTCTCTCTCTCTCTCTCTCTCTCTCTCTCTCTCTCTCTCTCTCTCTCTCTCTCTCTCTCTCTCTCTCTTTGCCTGGCTCTCTCCCTCGCTCTCCCTCGCTCCACGCACTGCAATTACATCGCTATTATATCTGAATAAAGTAACATCAGCAGGTGAAGCACAATTAGTGTAATTAAAGCACTTTTTCCCCCCTCCCATGCGCCTGGTCTCCTTCCCAATTGGTGTTTATGACTTTGCCAGGTAAGCTGCATTCCCAAGGCCGGTCACTTTGGGGCCAGGTGTGCTTGAGGTGGAGGAGGAGGCAGGGACGGCAATTAGAAGCTTCCCTAGAGCAGGTAATGTGGCGTGATTACGGGCGTGAAGCACATTACCTCCTCCTCCTCCTCCTCCTCCTCCCTCCTGCATTGGTAAACTCCCCCTCCTCCTCCCTCTCCTACTTCGCCTCATCTTTTCCCGTACGAGTTCAGTTCCTCTGCCCCTCTGCCCTCTGATCTCTCCCCTACGCAGTTGCCTCGTGTCCCAGCTGTTATGATGACCCTTACGCCGCCTCCAGTGCCGGGGTAAGAGGGGCGGGAGGAGAGAGAATGCCGTTGACCTCTGAGTACAAGCAGGAATTCGGCTGTCCTTCCTTGCACACTACAGGGTTGATTAAAATTGATATGAATATATAGTATACATCTTTTTGTATTGTTTATTGGGTTCGTTACTTGTATTTTTTTTTTACTTAGCTTTCTGGCAACTCTAATTTTTTTCCTCCCTTTTCTTTTATTTCTTCATTCCTCTAGCTACATTTCTTTCTCGCCTTTAGTCTCTTTATATTCCTTCTTTCCTTCATCGTTTTTACTCGTATCATTAATTTGCTCGTTTTCTCCCTCTTTCATTGTCCCTCTCCTTTCCTACCTCTCCTTCCACTTATCCCTTTCCTCCCCTTTTAATCTTCCCTTCTCCTTACCTTATTCCTTGCCTCTATTTATCATTTTCCTAACTCTTTTACTCTCCTTTCTTTCTCCCAGCAATTTTTTTTCCCATTTATCCATCCCTTAATTCCTCTCCTTCCCTCACCTCTTATTCATTATCAGCCTAACTCCTTCCCTTTAACCCCTTCTCTTTGTAACTCCAACCCTTCCCTTTCTTTACCCCTTGTTTTAGCTGCATCTCTTAACTCCACTCCTATCTATTCCCCTTTCCATTAATGTTGATTCTGCGTAACTTCTTTTTTTTTATTTTTTTTGTGAGAGTTTTATTCAGTGTGGTGTTTTGAGTGTGATGCCTTCTCTCTCTCTCTCTCTCTCTCTCTCTCTCTCTCTCTCTCTCTCTCTCTCTCTCTCTCTCTCTCTCTCTCTCTCTCTCTCTCTCTCTCTCTCTCTCTCTCTCTCTCTCTCTCTCTCTCTCTCTCTCTCTCTCTCTCTCTCTCTCTCTCTCTCTCTCTCTCTCTCTCTCTCTCTCTCTCTCTCTCTCTCTCTCTCTCTCTCTCTCTCTCTCTCTCTCTCTCTCTGGACGTCACCTTGTAATTACTGCAGTGTAAGTTGAATGGCAATGACATGACGCCTCTGACACTGTGACGCTCAAATTGTCCGGAGGGGAAGCCTGCATGACGAGGAATACTTGAGCCGAGGGATTGAGGCGAGGGAAGGGGAAGGAAGGCACTGGATGGGAACAGCAGACAGCCATGCAGCGGGGCGAGGGCGAAGGGCGGCGGATGAGTGATAGGAGGTAGGGTGGATTGGCAAACTGAGTAAGGACATTCGAAGTGTCTGTGGAGGTGGACAGGATCACGGAGGGAAATTAACAGTAATGCTTGGTTTTCATGATGTATTGCTTTTTTTTTTTAGGTTGCGAGAGAGAGAGAGAGAGAGAGAGAGAGAGAGAGAGAGAGAGAGAGAGAGAGAGAGAGAGAGAGAGAGAGAGAGAGAGAGAGAGAGAGAGAGAGAGAGAGAGAATTCCCATATCAGAAAACGACACAACAAACTTTCTTTTCTATTATGGATTTCCTCTGTCTTTGTGTGTATGTTGTGATGGATAGCCGGTCACACACACACACACACACACACACACACACACACACACACACACACACACACACACACACACACACACACACACACACACACACACACACACACACACACACACACACACACACACACACACACACACATACACACACTAATGTTCCTGTGAAGGTGTACTGAACGTCACCTTTTGAATCGTGTAACCACCAACACCACCACTACCACCACCACTACCAGTGTTGTTAACTCATTGTAAAGAAAGAAAGACAAGCATGGTAAAAATGTTCCATCCGTTCCCACCGTTGTGCTTTGATGGGGTCAATAGGTGGGGGGGGGCATTGTTTGGGGTGTGGGGTGTAGTGGGAGGGGATGAACCAGGTGGGCTGCATTTATGGAGTTTACAAGGCTAGAAGGAAGGAAGGAGGGTGTTGAAAATGGGAATGGTGGGGAGGCGAAGATATGAATGAGACTTGTTGGGATTTTTTTTTTTTACGACTGTTGTTGTTGTTGTTGTTGTTGTTGTTGCTGCTCATCATTATCATCATTAACGTTTTCTTTTAAGTAAGGAACATGCCTCCCTTATCAATAAAAAATTTGGTTACTGAAATTATCTTCATTTCTTAAAAAAAAAAATAGAATACAAATATTGATATGGAAAGCCTTTATCAATCATTAAATGGTCGTTTTTTTTTTACGTTTTGAATTTTGCTCAAACGTGAAATACGATTCCTTAAATTTTATTTTCTTTGCACATTTACTTTTGTCTAAAAACAACATTCTACATAAGCAAAGTGTCTTTCCTCTAAGTAAGGAGCATTGCTCTGTTATCACACGAAAATTTTGATATGCAAAAAAAAAATAAATAAATAAAAATAAATAAAATAAAATAAATAAATAAATAAAATGATAATAATAAAATAAAATAAATAAATAAATAAATAGTACTTGCGATTTAAAACTTACTTCAGTATTACAAATTTTTAAACATGAAAAGTAGAATGAAAGTATTGATATACAAAGTGTACATCAGTCATTAAAACGTGAGTTCTTACTTATAAATTTTGCTTAAACATGAAGTATGGTTAAAGTTAAATTCTATTGTCTTTGCACAGCTACTAATGCCTCAGAAGAATGTTTTACATTTGCACAATGTTTCTCCCTCATGTAAGCAACATGTCTCCATTAACACATAGAACATTTGAGATTGATTTGTTGTTGTTGTTGTTATTATTGTTGTTGTTGTTTAGGGTCTGCACCTGGAAGAAATACAAATAAAAATTGTGATTAAAGAATTTCTTCTTCTTCTTCTTCTTCTTCTTCTTCTATTTCTTCTTCTTCTTCTTCATCTTCATCTTCATCTTCATCTTCATCTTCTTATTTTTTTAACCACATTCTTCTAGTTCATATTATTTTCTCTCATTCTTCTGAGTTCTAGTCTCCTCCTCCTCATCATTCTTCAGATTTAGTTGCGTCATCAGCATCCACTCTCGACCACCACCACCACCACCACCACCACCACCACCACCACCACCACTACCACTACCACTACCACCACCCCCACCACAGCAACACCGGATACCAGGTGGTTTTGTCCTTATTTGTCACTCCGCCTCATCTCACCACCACCACCACCACCACCACCACGACTGAGCCTTATAGCGAAAAGACCCCAGGTGTGGGTGGAGGGGCCGCGCCTTTCTGATCAGTGCCTCCACCCACGTCTTCCATCTCCCCCCAACTTCCCTCTCCAACCCCCGCTCCCCCCCCACACACACACACACACTTCCCTCTTCCTCTCCTTCTCTCCCTCTCCCTGCATCACCCTCCATGGACAGGTAAATATTGTTGGAGGCGAGTATCGACCTTGTGGCTTCGTCAGGTACCCTAACATGCACCTTAATGACTTAATGGACCTTTAAATGCACCACAACCTTCCGTCGATGCAGGGGACGATGGACAGTGCGGGTGTGTGGGGTGATTAGGCGGGATGTGGTAGAAGAGGGTAGGTTTTTGCTTTTGTTGTTGTTGGTGGTGGTGGTGGTTTTGACTTTTTTTTTTTAGTTTATTTTTGGGGATTTGTCGTCGTTGATCTTGTTACCAGTTTTTTTTTAAAGTTTTGTTTTGTTTTCAAATTTTTTTTTTTTGTATCGTTTTTTTGGGGCATGTCATCTTTCTTTTTGTCATCCTTGTTTTCGTGTTCGTCAGTATTTTTCTTTTTTTTTCTTTTTTTGTATTTGTAATAGTAGTAGTTGTTGAAGTTGTTTTTGTTTGTTGTTGTTGTTGTTGTTATTGTTATTGTTATTGTTATTGTTGTAGTTGTTGTTGTTGTTGTTGTTGAAATAAACTAACAGAAGTATTAATATGTAATACAAAAATATCGTTGTTAAAAAAAAAAAAACAGCGCAATAAGAGTGTTGCTATATTTTTTGTTTTGCTTTGCGGGTTGACTACAAACTTTGGAAGCCGCAGCTGGTGGTAGCAATTTCTGGACATTCGGGGCGGATGTAGTTGCCTTTTGTCGTTGCTTTTTTCTCCCCTGGTTGTGCGTGCGCTGGGTGGCTCAAGGGCGCAGAACCCGACGCTTGGGAGGAAGGACGTGGGGGGCGGTTCGAACTTCTTCCTTATCCCAGTACGAAAGGCAGCGGTGTGTTAATCCTTGGGGCGTTTCATGATAGTTTTTTCTTTTTGTGTGTGTGTGTGTGTGTGTGTGTGTGTGTGTGTGCAAGGGGCAACGAGAAAGGCTGAAAAATGCTTACTGAGAATGTCGGTTCCTTAAAAGTACATAGGAGGAATATAAAGGTTTGAAGTGATGGTGTTGAATAAAGCTTTCAGACTTAGATTCGTGATATATAAGAACACTAGCAGAAGGAGGAGCAGTAGGAGTAGTAGGAGCAGCACAATAAAAAAAAAAAAAAAAAAAAAATAACTATAAAATCATTCACTTAAATTTTCCATCTAGAATTATGAAAAGTGTCTTGAAACATTGCTCTTGAAATCACAGATAGAAGGAAACACTGAAGTAGGCAGAGAGTTCCAGACTTGCCCAGCCCATGATGGATCCGTGCCTCACCTGCGTCCTTTAGGTGTTGGGCTACGCAATACTTTAGTGTCCAGGTGCGAAGAGGAGTGTTAAGGGTTCAGGTGATGGTGTTGAAGGAGGCTTTGAGATTGAGGCTCGTGATACATAGGAGTAAAAGTAGGAGGAGGAGAAAGAAGAGGAGGAGGAGGAGAAGAAGAAAGAAGACAAAGAAGGCTATTAGATAATCTTTAACTAACATTGTCTGCCTAAATATGTCCTTGTGTTCATCATCGTTGTCGTCTTATCAGTCATCCAATTTTCCTTTTCTATCTTTAAATCCAATGTAATTCTTTTTTTTTTTTTACCTGATATTTGCATTATTTATATCTTCCTCCTCCTCCTCCTCCTCCTGACTACTCTTTTGGTGGTTTGAGAAATGGTTTATGCTGTTTAGGTGGTAATTCGACGGACGTGCCTTGACTGCTGAAGGAGGCGCGGAGGGAGGCAAATCACTCCTTTCTTCCCTCCATCCTCCCTCGCTCCCTCCCTCCCTCCCTCCTTCCCGCCCTCTTGTTTCTCCTCCTTTCCTTCCTTTCATTCATTCATACATTCATACAGTTATAAATTTCCTCGGGTTTTCTTGCATAAATTAAATTTCTTCCTCTTTAATTTTCATTTTTCCCTTAACCATTTTAATTTGTTTTGCTTTACAGTTTTTTTCTTTGATGAATATTATTTGATGTTTTATTGCTACTTGGCTCTTTTTCAACTTTTTTTTTGTCTTTAATTTCCTTGTTTCTCTCTCTCTCTCTCTCTCTCTCTCTCTCTCTCTCTCTCTCTCTCTCTCTCTCTCTCTCTCTCTCTCTCTCTCTCTCTCTCTCTCTCTCTCTCTCTCTCTCTCTCTCTCTCTCTCTCTCTCTCTCTCTCTCTCTCTCTCTCTCTCTCGATTCACAGCTCAGGTAGAATTTTTTTTTTCAATTTTCTTTTCTTGTCAAACTGTAAATAAGAAAGTCGTTTTTTTCGTTTTTTTTTTTTCCCCGTCTCGCTTGTCCACCATCCTGCTTTGAATTTGTAATCTCTCTCTCTCTCTCTCTCTCTCTCTCTCTCTCTCTCTCTCTCTCTCTCTCTCTCTCTCTCTCTCTCTCTCTCTCTCTCTCTCTCTCTCTCTCTCTCTCTCTCTCGAAGTGTAGTTTGTAATATTTTTTTTTATTTATATCCAGTTTTTTTCCTTATTATTTTTCCATGTCAAGTATATCGAATATTCTCTCTCTCTCTCTCTCTCTCTCTCTCTCTCTCTCTCTCTCTCTCTCTCTCTCTCTCTCTCTCTCTCTCTCTCTCTCTCTCTCTCTCTCTCTCTCTCTCTCTCTCTCTCTCTCTCTCTCTCTCTCTGTATTTGGCAATGACTTTGTGCGATTTTTTTTTCTTTAAGCCTTGTGGTCGGCTCCGTTTTATTTATTTATCTATTTATTTATATATTTATATATATATTTATTTATTTATATTTGCTATCTGTCAGTGATTGGATAGACGGAGAGCAAATATAAAGTATCTATAACCTTGTATATAATAATCTTTAATTTTACCGTGCCATTGTCTTAGTTTACTTCCAACATTAAGAACGTATATGAAAATTTTGCGTATTTAATGGATAAGAACATAATATAAAGTCCAAGAAGCCATCTGTACTTCCTCCGTCCAACAAATTATAAGTGTGTGTGCCCTTGGAGCAGCACCGCTAGGATACTTGGAAGGTCAAGAGGGCGGCTGAGGGAGGAGGGAAGGGAGGCATGCCAGGTCAGCAGTTAGCCCTGTCTCGTCAGCAGGGAGGTGGAGGCAATCAGACTTGGGAAACAGACACCTTGTAAAAAAAAAAAAAGGAGGTTTTAGAGCTGAATACCCGCGTCAGCAGTACTGGGACGAGGGGCGCGAGGTACTGGGAGAGATAGGTTGGACAGTAGTAGAAGCAGTTACGACTTGTGGGAATAGCAGGCAAGTAGTAACCAGATTTAAGTAAGTACGTAGTAAATACTGGGACGTGTTTATTTGTCAAGAACTGCTGTGAGTAAATGTGATCAATAAAACGTAAGAAAACGAAGTCTATAAAATATATTCATTATCAGTATAGTAATAATAATGATAATGATAATAATAATAATAATAATAATAATAATAATAATAATAAAGTAAAGGAAGTAACAATAATATTAAAAAAAAAAAAAGATACACTGAAAGCTTCACACCCCTAAAAGGAACTCACTGAGGAGGCGTACACCAACATCAATAAAGAATATACAAAGAATAAAACTCTATTTGTAACGAGCATAATGGAGAAGAAGGAACATTAGAACCATTAGAAGCACCACCACTCCCCAGACACTCACACTCACAGGGACAGGAGCACCGGAGAAGCATAGCGAAAGAAGCAACACAAGGTAACACAGTGGAGTCATCAGCGAACAAAAGCAGTGAGGAACAGAAGCAAAAACAACAGTGACAAGACGAGCTAGGAATAGAAGCACCAGTAGAAGCAGAAGCGGCAGGAGTCGGTGATGGCGTGGCGCGGCGTGGCGTGGCGTGGCGTCGGTGGCAAGAAGCGGCGTGTGTCAGGGGCAGGCGGTGGGCAGGAGAGGGAGCCAAAACAAGCCACAGCCGGACTCCAAAAGTAAAAGGATAAAGGTTTTGTCCCGCTGAATGTTTAACGCCACGCCCTGACGTACCTTCCACCTCTCTCTCTCTCTCTCTCTCTCTCTCTCTCTCTCTCTCTCTCTCTCTCTCTCTCTCTCTCTCTCTCTCTCTCTCTCTCTCTCTCTCTCTCTCTCTCACACACACACACACACACACACACACACACACACACACACACACACACACACACACACACACACACACACACACACACACACACACACACACACACACACACACACACACACACACACACACACACACACACACACACACACATTCATTCACCTTCCACTTCTTGTACCGATGACTGGCAGCTGAGAGAGAGAGAGAGAGAGAGAGAGAGAGAGAGAGAGAGAGAGAGAGAGAGAGAGAGAGAGAGAGAGAGAGATGGCGTGTTTCAGGGCATCGGGGACCTTAGGGCGGATGGTACTGTGATGGAATTAGCGGAGCGAGACACTGGATGGAAGAAGGGAGGAAAAGAGAGAGAGAGAGAGAGAGTAGTAGTAGTAGTAGTAGTAGTAGGAATAGTGTTGTCGCAAGATACTATCACAATCTCGGTGCAGTAAAAAGAAAAAAGTCTCCCTCTCCCTCTCCCTCTCTTCCTTCGCCCCTCAATAGTCTCCGACAACAACAAGAGGGAGGAGGGAGAGTCGTCTTTGTACGTGTCTTTGTCCGTGTTGCAAGCGTGGCTGTGGTGGTGGTGGTGGTGGTGGTGGTGGTGGTGGTGGTGGTGGTCCCTTCCGTAACGGGGAACATCGATTGCCTTTTTTATTCTCGTGTTTATTCAGATGTAAAATAAATAGATAGATATATTATGTAAGGAAAGGTAGGATGCAGATTATGTAATTTTCTGGGTAGGTACTTACTTGCTTAGGTGTGGTTTTTTACTTTACTTTGCTTTATTTGTCTAGTTGTTTATGTACTGTTTATTTGTATTCATCTTTCGTTTTCTTTATGGCTTTTTTTTCTCTTTATTTGAGATTTTTCTTCAGCTTGTATGTGGAGAGTATTTTTGTTCTCTCTCTCTCTCTCTCTCTCTCTCTCTCTCTCTCTCTCTCTCTCTCTCTCTCTCTCTCTCTCTCTCTCTCTCTCTCTCTCTCTCTCTCTCTCTCTCTCTCTCTCTCTCTCTCTCTCTCTCTCTCTCTCTCTCTCTCTCTCTCTCTCTCTCTCTCTCTGTGTGTGTGTGTGTGTGTAATCAATTGTTTTAAAAATTAACACATGAAAAATCTAACAACAGAGAGAGAGAGAGAGAGAGAGAGAGAGAGAGAGAGAGAGAGAGAGAGAGAGAGAGAGAGAGAGAGAGAGAGAGAGAGAGACAATGAATGAATGAGTGTGTGTGTGTGTGTGTGTGTGTGTGTGTGTGTGTGTGTGTGTGTGTGTGTGTGTGTGTGTGTGTGTGTGTGTGTGTGTGTGTGTGTGTTTTCTTGTTTGTTTATAAGTGTCTTAATTGCCTATTCTGTTTTCCGTTTTGTTCTTCTTAAAAGTTTTTTTTTTCAATATTTCTTTTTGCCGATAGTATTGTAAATTCTCTCTCTCTCTCTCTCTCTCTCTCTCTCTCTCTCTCTCTCTCTCTCTCTCTCTCTCTCTCTCTCTCTCTCTCTCTCTCTCTCTCTCTCTCTCTCTCTCTCTCTCTCTCTCTCTCTCTCTCTCGTCACTTGGGTTCTGTTCTCGCACACACGTTGGAACAATATACAGTGGTGGGGTGATGCGCCAATATGTGTGTGTGTGTGTGTGTGTGTGTGTGTGTGTGTGTGTGTGTGTGTGTGTGTCTGTCTGTGTGTGTGAGGATGACACGTGACGACAAGAGAAGGAAGAGGTGAACGAATTGGACGAGGTAGAAGATGAAGAAGAAAGAGGAAGAGGAGGAGAGGAGGGTAGGTTGAAGAAAGGTGGAAGGATTGCCTCTTGCTTGCATCGATTGTCTTCTCAATTATTTCACGTGTGTGTGTGTGTGTGTGTGTGTGTGTGTGTGTGTGTGTGTGTGTGTGTGTGTGTAAAAGAATTTGATAGGTAGAGTTCTTTGTTTTGGGGTAGTGGTTAAGTGGTAATAGTAGTGGTGGTGATGATGGTGGTTATGCGTTAACCTGACCTTGCAATAGTCATTCAATTTTTTTTTTTTTGTGTGTGCGTGTTTATTATTGGTATTGTCGTTATTGTTGCTGCTGCTGCTGCTGCTATCATGATTGTCAATTTCATTTTCGTCCTCATTTCTTCTAATATTACAGTTGTTATTCAGAGAGAGAGAGAGAGAGAGAGAGAGAGAGAGAGAGAGAGAGAGAGAGAGAGAGAGAGAGAGAGAACGAAAACTTGTCTCATGGCTGACCGGTGAGTGAGTGAGGGAGGGAGTGAGTGTGTTGTGGGCCCGTCAGACAAGTTATCGAGAGGAGGCAGAAGCAGGAATACCCTAACCATCCCCCTTTCCCCCATCCCCCGCCACACAGAGAGCCGCACCCTTAACAGTATTTGCTGTACCTGGGCTGGTCTAGTACCTGAACACACATACGCACAGGTTGAGTCAGCATGCCTGTTCTTTCGTCACCTCCTATTATATTTTCAAGGCACGATATATTTTTTTTGTTCTTGGTTTTGGACTGTTTTCTTTAAGGGCTGGCACTTGTCAGAGGATTTTTTGTTGTTTTCTTTCTATTACTTGTATTTCTCTTAGCCTGGTTCCTTCTTACTTAAAAAAAAAAAAAAACGTAAAACCACTCAGTTTCGTTTAGCTTCACAATTGTGTAGAGACAGGACAGTGAATGGTGACCAAATTTCACCTAGACTTTGGTGATTGGTGATTTGTATTGTGTCTGACTCCTGTTTTTTGAAGTGTCCTGCCGAGCACACTTGTATCCCGCTATCAGATCAATTTTTCAAACTTTCCATGATTCCAAGAAGAGTGGCATGCCATTGTACACCACACCCTCATCTCTCTCTCTCTCTCTCTCTCTCTCTCTCTCTCTCTCTCTCTCTCTCTCTCTCTCTCTCTCTCTCTCTCTCTCTCTCTCTCTCTGTCAGCCCTAAAGCATCTGTTGTTATCGTTAATGATGACAATGTTGCTGTTGAGACGAAAGAAAGAGGAGGAAGAAAACGAACAAGTTGGATAAAGGTAAAGAGAAGAATGAGGATGAGGAGAATAGGTAAGATGAGGATGACGCGAAGGCAGGTGGGCAAGAGAAAGGACCCGAGAAACGACACCTGAGCGAGTTAGAGAGGTGAGGAGTGTGGCAGCTTACGAGAAGGGAAACATCAGGGGGAAAATATTGGCTTCAGCACGAGGCAGGAGGAGGAGGAGGAGGAGGAGGAGGAGGAGGAAGAAGAAGAGGGGAAGGATGATGCATATTTAGCAGAAGGAGGAAGAGGAGCCGGAGGAGAAGAAATACGTGGGTTGAGGCGGGGAGGGAACAACAGGTGAAAGGAGAAAGGAGGAAGGAGGGGCCGTGGTGGCAGGGAGGCAGGGAAGGAGAGGATGAGGAAGAGGTAGGGAGGGGACCCGTCACTATTGTGAACGCCAATCGATATTATCATTAGGGAGGGTGAATAGCTAGCTACCTGCTGCTGCTGGTGGGCGTACACACACACACACACACACACACACACACACACACACACACACACACACACACACACACACACACACACACACACACACACACACACACACACACACACACACAATAGTGGTAGCAATAGAAGTCACCATCATCGTCTGTCATTGTCGTCGTCACCTCCCTTATCGATGAAATAGTAGTAGTAGTAGTAGTGGTAGTAGTAGTAGTAGTAGTAGTAGTAGTAGTAGTAGTAGTAGTAGTAGTATCATTAGTATTAAGAAGAGGCGAAAGAAGAAAAGAAGTGGTGGTTGTTGTGGTGGCGGTAACATACAGAAAGAGAGAGAAAGAGAGAAAAAAAAATAGTAACAACAAGAGGGTCTTTGAGGAGGAAGGGAAAGGTAAATGTTAGTTTTCACCTGCACGAGTATATAGACTTCTTTTTTTTCCCACTGCCACGTCTCGTTCCTCTCTAAACTTAACTGTCAGGTCCTCACTCACACTCTGACACCGCGCCTTACGGCCCTTCGTGACTCCCAGGCTCCTCCTCCTCCTCCTCCTCCTCCTCCTCCTCCTCCTCCTCCTCCTCCTCCTCCTCCTCCTCCTCCTCCTCCTCCTCCTCCTGACAGGTTTCAAGCGAAGGCAGGGGTGAGATCCTACCCAGTTCTGGTCACGCATATCTCCCTCCAAAATTACACTCCTTTATAGACACATTGTTCCCAGCGTGCTCTTCCTTTCCTCTCTATACTGTACCAAAGGGGCGAGGAAGGAGGTGAAGGGAGGGCTGAAAGGAGTCACGGCAAAGTCAGGGCTAAGGATCTCTACTACATTCAAGAGGCTCTAGTTGAAGTTACATGGGTTTTTAAGGTTATTGTTATGGTTCTAGTGACCGATTAATAAGGTTTTCACATTAATAACAGGGTGGACACGCTTGAGAACACGGCTAATCACCTCTGTGGCACTTGAAAATAATGGTGAGAGAGCAGTGTTTCAAAATACGTGCACAGTAAGGTACGTTCAGGGGAAGGTGCAACGCGTCAAGTCTTTTTCTTGAAGCAGTCTGCTTTGCCTGCCGTACGTACGCGTAAGTGTGTCTTGAGAATAAGAAGGAAAATATTTG
>NC_087152.1:9517500-9527500 GCF_035594125.1 Scylla paramamosain
GTGTAGCGGTCCTTTGATGATCCCCACATGTCCCTTCCTCTCTATTTTCTCCTTATCTCCTCCTCCTCCTCCTCCTCCTCCTCCTCCTCCTCCTCCTCCTCCTCCTCCTCCTCCTCCTCCTCCTCCTCCTCCTCCTCCTCCTCCTTTTTCCACTCTACTCTCCCAATGCTCCCTTTTATTTCACATTCAGATCTCCTCTTCCTCCTCCCTCCCCTTCCAGCTCTTTCTCTCTCCGGTCTATACTCCCTTTCTCCCTCCTTCCTTTCCTTTCCGCCTCTTAGTTACCCTTCCTTACTGTATTCCTCTCCCTTTGCCCTTTCTTTCCGCATCGTCGCATGTTTTCCCTTCGTCGTCCTCGTCATTGTCCTCGTCGTCGCTGCCACAAGTCGTCATTGTTGCCGTTCTCTTTATTCTCTTGTACGCTTTGTTCCTGTTCTCGTTCATTATCATCCGAGCTCTCCTCCTCCTCCTCCTTCTCAGTAACGCGAAGCTCGCCAACAGACACCAAGATCTTCCCACTAATGTCTGAATTATTTAAATATTCACTACGTACTCTAGCACAGCCGAGGAGAGAGGGGTAGAGGGAGAGGGAGGGAGGGAAGAAGGGAATCTGGAACTAATAGCTACATCAGAGACACCGGATAGGGGAGGGAGATTAGAAGGAGGAGGAGGAGGAGGAGGAGGAGGAGGAGGAGGAGGAGGAGGAGGCAAGGAGAAGCAGGAGTAGCATTTGAGATAGGGATATAGGAGGAGGAGGGGAAGAGGAATGGGAGGAGAATGTTGTAGGTATCTTATAAGTTTGTTCCTAATTCCGGTTGAAGTAAGGGAGTGGCTTGGCTTGAAGAGGCGGAGGGGGCGGAGTGGAGACGAGTTTTGGTTGTTTTAGGTTGGATTAGATTAGGTTAGGGATGGCTGTATGTTTGGTGGGATCGCGAGTGCAGGTGAGGTCGTTAGGGAGAGAAGGAAGGAGGGAGGAATGAGTGACAGGAAGGTGAGAAAGTTACCTGTTTATTTCTCTGTTCCTAATTGTTCTTGGATGTCTGGTAATTATTTTTTTTTCTTTTTTTTTTATTAATGAGTGTTTAATGTTTAGTGTGTGTGTGTGTGTGTGTGTGTGTGTTTGCGTTTCCGGTTGACATTCAGTGTATTAATAACATAATTCATTTTTAAGCACAGGTAATTTTTTTCTTAACTAAATTAAAGATTTTTTTGTATGTATATTTTCATGATCTCATTTCATTTCGACATTTTAAAATACGCAAACATTCTCAGATTACAAAACATTTAGCTAATTTTTCATCTTTCTCTGCACAGGTGAGTCACTGCCCAGGTAAAAGTCCAACTCCATCCCTTTCTTATCTCCAGCCCTCCGTCGTGGGGTACGTACCGGAAGAGAAAGATCAAAGAGACAGGTGTTTTAGAAAGCTAAGAGTGACAGGCAGGTAGAGGATAGATGGAGTTGTACTTATGAAGGCAAAGTATGTAAGGAAAATAGTAAGAGAAACGGACACAAGAATAGTACTGATTTTAAAAGGATCACGTAGCGTACATAATTTAAGAATAACACAGCTTTATATAACTCGTAGCTGTTTGGAAACTAATTATATATCGTAAAAGAAAATGGATAGGAATCACATCATAATATAAATGTCGATAGGGAAACTGTTTTATTTATTTTATTTTTTTACCTAGTTTTATGAGTTAGAGTAACCTGGGGGGGGGGAGCAAGGTGAGGTGGGGAACATTAAAATGAGATAGGGAAGTTATGAGTAAATGATGGAAGAAGTGAGGTAAAGTGAGAGAAGGAGGACGACAACTTGATTAAGGAAAAGATATCAAGAAATAAAGGAAGAGAAGGAGGAGGATGAGGAAGAATAAAAAGAAGAGTAAACTGAAGTCTATGATACTGATAATAAGGATGATGAAGATGATAGTCATGACGAGGAAGATGATGAAGGTGAAGTAAATGAGGAGAGGAAAAATGAACAATAATAAGAAGTGTGTGTGTGAGGAGGAAGAGCACAAAGGAAGAGCAAGCATCAGTAGACATGTTGGCCCTTATGAGGCTAGGTGAACTGCACTATATCATGTAAATTAAGAGACACGAGATAATAAATGAAAGGGAGAAGGAGGAGGAGGAGGAGGATGGAGGGAAGAGAATTATTATAGGAGACCAGCATTAGGGAATCGAACCCCCGAAGCAAAGCACGAGTACGTACATTGTGTCCAATCAGCCACACTTAAGGAAGCTCATATTTCTCTCCCTGCTTTTCCTGCTTCAAAATATTAACGTCGAGGCTTTCTTTTCTCTAATCGGATTGGCTGCACGAGCTAATAAAATCCAGGAAGGAAAATTATATTGATTTACGGCAAGACAGATATTTTCCCCTCCAGTGTATACTATATTCTCGTCTTCATAGTGGCGTCATTTTCCTGGTGGTCTTCATTGCGTCACGAGTTATGTCCTGTTGATCATGCTGACGAGGATTTGCTGCGCCGCTTGTTCAACATTGTCTCGGGAATAAGGCGTTAGCAGCTCGTTAATCGTCGTATTTTTCCGGGTGTTTTGATTCTCTCTCTCTCTCTCTCTCTCTCTCTCTCTCTCTCTCTCTCTCTCTCTCTCTCTCTCTCTCTCTCTCTCTCTCTCTCTCTCTCTCTCTCTCTCTCTCTCTCTCTCTCTCTCTCTCTCTCTCTCTCTCTCTCTCTCTCTCTCTCTCTCTCTCTCTCTCTCTCTCTCTCTTGCTTTGCGTGTATATAAGTTTACTATTTCTTTTCCCAAACCATATTTTCGTGGTCATCATTTCACGTCTTTTTATTGCCATGAGCATTGTTACCTTTCTTTCGGTCAACGTGGCAGTATTTCAACATCATTATCTTGCTGCCTTTTATCGTCACCGTGGAAATTCCCAGTGCTTGCGTTCCAAAACCTCATCATCATCCCCCTCTGCTTTATCGCCCGTGGCAGAGAAAAATGAAGTGCGTCTCTTTGTGTCAGATTATCAGGTACGCCTTTTAACTCCGCCTCACAATATGCCAGGAACAATCGCCCCTAAGAGTTTCAAAATAACTGCTACAATTTTCCCATCCGACGAGGCTCTTCTGGGAATGGCTGTTTAATTAAGCCTTTCACTGCTTTGGCTTCCCCTCAAACTTGGTAAAATGATCTGATGGAAGTTTTAGCACGTAATTTACGAAAGCACATTTGGGAGAATGAGTGATCTTACATTTTTTGAGCCCTTAAGTGCTTCTAGTTTCGTTTGTTTTGGTTTTGTGAAATTGTGTAGGGTTGTTACTGTAAAAGAATAACATTTAACATTGCCATAGTTTCCCTTCGAACCTGTTTTGAATATGTTCATAGAAAAAGCCACTGATAGAATTAATTATCGAATATGTTGTGCCTTTACGTTGATCTTCTCTATCTGTTTGTTCTGGTCAATGAAATGATCAAGGTTAACTCTTACAAAACAACACTGCCATGGTTTCTCCTCGAATCTGATGAAATAGTGCAAGACTAGAATGTGGTTTAACCCTTTCACTGCAATTCAACACATTTCCTCAATCACTGACCACTCTTATTCTACAGCCTCCTCCAAATGTTGTATTGACCAGATGTTGCCAAATCCATTCTTTTTATGATTTTTTTCCCTTTAGATGCTTATAAAAGCTCCATACTTGCATATCGCAGTGAAAGGGTAAATAAATAAATAAATAAATAAATAAATAAATAAATAAATAAATGAACAAATAAACTGACAAAGAATGATCGAATATTTTGTATCTTTAAGTGGTTGTATTTTTGTTTTGCCGCATTAAAATGTTCTAGGGTTACTGTAAGAGTGTCATCTTGTCGTTATTAGTGAAAGGGTTAATATTGTGGGTTTTTTATTCATTTGTTTCATCGTATATCTTCCTTTTCTCAGTCACTTGTGCATTGCCCTTCATTTTTTCTCTACCTGGTGTTTTTCCTTCCCTCAGCCACATTGATCTCCTTAATAAACTCACTTTTTTTTATTTATTATTATTTTTTTCATAGCATTTTGTTTCACCTTCCCACTTTCTTTTCACTCCCTTCTTCCATTTTTGCCATCAGTTTCGTCACTCATTTCCTTCTATTCCTGTTCTTTTCTATATCTAATCTCTTATTATTTTATTTATTTATTTTATTTTATTTATTTATTTTTTTTATTTCTGATTCTCTCCTTTGAACGTCCATCCTCTCATTTCCACGGAATTTTTTCAACCTCTTCCTAATCATTCCTTTCGTATTTTTTTCTTTTTTTTCCGTTCTCTCCTTTCAACTCCCTTTCCTTTTATGCTTTCCTCTCTTCTTCTCCTTTCTTCTCTTCATTTTCTAATTTCATCATCCCCACATTTTTTTTTCCTTCCCAATCCATCGCAAATTTTTTTCTCTCCCCCTCTCTGCCTGATTTTGTTCTATATTCTAAACACTTTCCTCTTTCACTACCTGTTCCCCTTTCTCTCTATTCTTATATTCCCTCCACACAATTCTTTTTACCCTCTCTCCCTATCCATTCTTTTTCCCCTCCTCTTCCCTTCCTTTAACTCTATTCCCTTTTTCTCCCTCCTTCACGTTCCCATTTCACAACCACACAAAGCTTTCTCCCCCTCTCCATTTCTTTCTTTTTTCTATTCATTCTCCCTTTATTTCTCCATTCTTCGCTTTTCCTACTCACTTCTATTTCTTTCTCTCTTCATTTTCTTCTTCCATGTCTTTGTATTTTCCCTTCCTCATTCCTTTTCTCTTTATCATTCCTTTATTTTCCCGTTCTCCTTTTCTTTCTGTATTCCCAAGTTTTTATACATCTCTATCTCTCGCTTTTCTCTATTCATCCTTTTTTTTTATTTCTTTCTTTATTCTTGTTCTTTCCTTTTCCAATTTTTTGTTTATTTTTCTGATTTCCTTTCGTTCCTAGTTTTTCTCCACTCACTCTCCATTTTCTCCGTCCATTCCTTTCTATTTTTCTTTCCTCATTTTTGTTTCCCCCTCTTCTTTCCTTTCCTTTTCACTTCACTTCTCTGTCTATTCCTAACTTTCCCCCACATATTTCAATCTTTCTCCCTCCCTTTTTCTCTAACTATCCTTTGCTCCTTTTCCCTTCCCTCACTCTTGTTCTCTTCTCTCCTTTTATGTTCTTTCCCTCTTCTCTTTTTTCTCTATTGTCTCCTTTTTCGTTTTTTTCTTTATCCTATCCATCTTTTTTTTTTTTCCCCATACATCCCCTTATCTTTTCTCTACTTATGTTTGCAGAATGTGTGACTAACCTCCCTTATTTTCCTCCTCCACCTTTCTCTCCCTTTCTCTTTTTCCATTCTTATTCATTCTTTTTCCCCCTCCTGTTCTCTCCCTTTAACACTATTCTCCTTTTTTTTTTCCTTCTCCTGCCTTTACTGTTTCCAACTTCGGGACCTCACAAAAATTCCATCCTTTCCATTCCTTTCCTTTCCCCTTCTCTCATTTCTTTACTATCTTTCCCACCGACTTTTTTCCCCCTCCATCTTTCTTTGTCAATTTTTTTTTCCTTCCTCATGTGGCTAACCTCCCTTGTTTTCTTCCTACTCGCTGTCCTCTCTTCTCTTCTCCTCCTCCTCATCTTCTTTCTTCCTTCCTTCCTCGTCTTCTTCGTCTTCCCCCTTCTTCAGGAGTAAAATATTTTTCCAAGATCTCTTTTAGATCCGCGAGATGACGTCAACATCTACTCGTCTCCCGGTTGATGACTATTGATGGACGCAGGTACCAAGGGAAACTGGGAGTATTTAGAGTTGGTTTTCGAGGGTTTCCAGGGAGATTTTCGACCGTCTGGCGTAGTGTGGGATCTCATTGTCTTGCCTCTGGATCCTTCTCAATTTGTAGACTGGATGTCACCTTTTTTTTTTCTTAGTTTATTTTTTATTGAGAGAGAGAGAGAGAGAGAGAGAGAGAGAGAGAGAGAGAGAGAGAGAGAGAGAGAGAGAGAGAGAGAGAGAGAGAGAGAGAGAGAGAGACTAATTGTGATCGTCGTGACAGAAATGGAAGGAACTTTGAGAATATGAAAGACGAAGAAGCTGAATAGAGATAAAAGAATAAAAAAAAAAGAGGAGGAAGAAAGAGAATTAGTAGTATGATGAATCTTGTGATATAACAGATGAAAGGTAGAACAGGAAAATCGAGGAAGATGATTAGGAGGAGAAAAGAGAAGACGAGCAGCAAGATCAAGAAGTAGTAGAGGAAGAGAAGGAGGAAAAAGGAGAGAAAGAAAGGAAAATGTTTCATAAGTAATGATGATGTAGGTGACATTAATAAGAGAGAGAGAGAGAGAGAGAGAGAGAGAGAGAGAGAGAGAGAGAGAGAGAGAGAGAGAGAGAGAGAGAGAGAGAGAGAGAGAGAGAGAGGGAATCTAAATTTGCAGGATTTTTGTTCTCATTTATCAGAAGAATTATTAATGATTATAATTATTGGATATTATTATTATTATTATTATTATTATTATTATTATTATTATTATTATTATTATTATTATTATTATTATTGTTGTTGTTGTTGTTACTATTTCTTTTAGGTGTATGATTATTTATTTCTTATTATTTTTTTTCTATGCATAATTTGACGCTTTCTATACATGCGTTGTAAAAAGTTAACTCAGTGAAGTTATTTAGTTTTATTTTGCATTTATTTCCTTACTCATTGCCTAATTTACTTATTAATTATTTAGTTATTATTTGTATATTTATAATGTGATATTTACTTATACAATTTACTTATTTATGTAGTTCTTGATGCATTTTACGGTATCTTTGTTAATCTTTTCATTTATGTTTGTCCATTTATTGATCAGTCTATCTATCTATCTATCTATCTATCTATCTATCTATCTATCTATTTATCGCTATTCATCTATTTACCTATCTTTATCTATGTATCTATTTTTCACTGTTCTATCTAATAATCTGGTTACCTATGTGCCTACCCACCCACCCACCCATCTACCTACCACCTACCTGATGGACACACCGTACTAGTGTTTAAAAGAAAGAAAAAAAAGTAAAGAGAAAAAGAAATGAAGTACAGGAGGAGGAAGAAGAAAGAGAAAGATAAAAAGTAGAATGAAAAGAGCAATATAAGAGAGAGAGAGAGAGAGAGAGAGAGAGAGAGAGAGAGAGAGAGAGAGAGAGAGAGAGAGAGAGAGAGAGAGAGAGAGAGAGAGAGAGAACGTACAGTAATCCTACAGAAACAGCAGCAGCAACGGCAACAACATCTTCGTGTCTCCTGACCCTCGCTTATTCTCACCTTCCTTTGAACTTTGATTGGCTCTCGCAGGTTCGTTGATCTTTAACTCTCCACTCACTGAACCACTGACCCGATAAGCTCCCTTTTTTCATGAGCCACGGACAAAGTGGAGGAAGAGGAGGAGAAGGAAGAGAAGGGGAGACAAGGGCATGGAATTGGATGGCGTGGCGAGGGTCAGAGGGAGGATGGATGTAGCAGGATGGGAGATGATCGATATGAAGTAGTGAGTGGTCTTGGTCAGGTGCATGGTGTCCTGCCAAGGTGGTGGAGGTGATAGTGATGCAGAGGTGCTGGGGGCCGTGGGAATGAGTACGAGGCGAGACGGGGTGAGACTGGGTGAGGAGGAGATGCCTAGGGAGGAAGGGAAGGCATGAGCATGTGATTATGGAAGGGATGGGGATGCAAAGGGGATGGGAAGAGATGTGACGAGGAGGCAATGGTGAAGGGGAGACGGTGAAAAAGAGACGGAGCGGGGAAGGAATGCATAGGGACGAAGGGAAACGCATGGAAACAGTAACGGGAATGGGATAAAGTCTGCAAGGCAATGAAAAAGGTAAGGAGAGAAATGACATCAGGGGACTTGGTTAATAACGAGGGTATTTTGTTGGAGAGAAACTGATAGGTATAGACGTGACCTCTTCCTTCAGCTTCCCTCGTTGTCGTATGGATCTTATGTTCTTATGTTAACCCTTTTAATGCGGTGGTCGTTCGAACATTCACAGCTCTGTAAAAAAAATAAAATAAATAAATAAATAAGTAAAAAGTGAGAGGTAATATAAGATGTTAACTTTGTTCTTTTTGGACTATAGTGGAAATATATGTGTCTCGAAAGTTATACATGATTATAGGAGGAATATTCTAGCAGGGAGAGGTTTAACAGTGCGTATTGTAAAAAAAAAAAAAAAAAAAAAAAAAAAAACAATATTGGCCCGCTCCCCCCAAAAAAAAAAAAAAATAAATAAATAAATAAACAAATAAATAAATATTAATAAAATAATAATAATAATAATAATAGAAGGCAGTTTATTGTGTTTTATAGTTTACGCTAGAAATATCACTGTCTTAAAACTTGTAGATGATTATGGCAAAAATTGTTCAGCATGGAAATGTTTAACTACGCCCTACCAATAACTGCTTGTAAGGAGAATAGGGGGAGAGAGAGCAGAAGTCCTTCCCATCCTTCTCTCCTCCCGGCAGCGCATTGGGAGGGAAGTGATGTGGATGGAATGGGGACTAGTTGACTGATTTGATTGACTGATTGAGTTTGGCCTTGATAGAATGGAATCGGGAATAGAGGGAAATTAAGGAAGGGGAAGGAATGGGAATTAGGTATTGGGCGATAAGAGAGAGAGAGAGAGAGAGAGAGAGAGAGAGAGAGAGAGAGAGAGAGAGAGAGAGAGAGAGAGAGAGAGAGAGAGAGAGACTCGAAACCCTTAAAAAATCCAAAACAAATCAATAGAAAAAATGAAAAGATAAGATAAAATAACACATAGGAAATAAAATTAAAATAAATGAATATGTAAATAAAAAAAATAGAATACCTAGCAAAATCAATCAATAAACCAACAGAAAACGAAAACTCTGAAAAATAAACCAACAGAAAACGAAGACTCAGAATAAACCAACAGAAAACGAAGACTCGGGCACTTACATTTGGAGGAGGAGGAAAGGAAGAGGATTTAGATTAAAAGGACATCATCTAACCTCCTTTATCTCCTCCCCTACCCTCCCCTAAACCCCCTTACCCTCCCCCTATGTCCCCTGCCCACTGTTCCCCTGTCCCCCGCGTTGCTCCCCATTGATAACCCTGTCTCCTCTTCCCCTCCATCACTTTCAACTTGCGATTCTATCTATTAATGGCCTCGTCGTTCTATTTTTGAGAGGCGGTCGATTACGTGCGGTCTGGAATTATTTATGAGAGCTGACTTGAGGCCTAGAGAGAGAGAGAGAGAGAGAGAGAGAGAGAGAGAGAGAGAGAGAGAGAGAGAGAGAGAGAGAGAGAGAGAGAGAGAGAGAGAGAGAGAGAGAGAGAGAGAGAGAGAGAGAGGTGGGATGGTATTGAATTGTGATGTTTTTGTATATTTGAAAATTTACGTCTTTGTTGTTATTCAAAATTTGGTTTGATTATTTTTTTTCTAGTGTGTCTGTCTTGTGGTCTCATTTATTCACTTTTCTTAAGTAATCTATTAGTGTATATTCAGTGAATATATATTTTTTTGTCGGTTTTCTATTTATTTTCTTCTTTTTCTTTTACATTTATTTGTTGATATTATATTTCTTAGTTTATCTTTTCTTCTTGTGTGCTAACCATTATTTTCTTTGAAGTTTATTGCGATCTTTTTTTTCCCCCTTTTATATTCATTCCCTTTCCCGTCTTCCATATTCTTTTCCTCCTTTCTTACCACCCTCTCTCATTTTTTCCCCTTCTCCTTTCGCCTCTCCATTCCCTTTCCTACTGTTATATCCGCCTCATTTCCTTGCCTTCTTTCCTCTTCCCTCCGTCTTTTTTCCTCCTCTTTTACCTACGTCCCACATTTCCTCCTCCTCCTCCTCCTCCTCCTCCTCCTCCTCCTCCTCCTCCTCCTCCTCCTCCTCCTCCTCCTCCTCCTCCTCCGTCACAAATCTTCCGAACTTCAATATTGACAGCGGACATTATCGGTATCTTTATGCTGACCTTCCCGTCCCTTTCTGCCCCCCACATCTTTTTTTTCCCCT
>NC_087152.1:9530000-9532500 GCF_035594125.1 Scylla paramamosain
TTATCTGATTTACTCACAAAGTCTGGGAATTGTAGTGAATACCACAGCGATGTTATTCTTATTTTTATTTTCTGTTACAGTTAATATATTTGTTGTTATTGCTTTATTATTATTATTATTATTATCTACTACTACTACTACTACTACTACTACTACTACTACTACTACTACTACTACTACTACTACTACTACTACTACTACTACTACTACTACTACTCTGCTATCATTGTCTTTATGCTAAATTTGATCCATTAAACTGTTTGATTGCGACGCCCAAGAATAAATGTGAAATAACTACGCATTTATCTGCACTATTGTTTATTACTACATGGACGAATTTTACTGTACCCGTAGAAACTAGTTTGTCTTGAGCTGTTATGAAAAAAAGAATAAATAAATAAATAGATAAATAACAATAATAAATGAAAATAAATAAATAAAATAAGTGAATTGTTAGATCGTACGCATCTCTCTCTCTCTCTCTCTCTCTCTCTCTCTCTCTCTCTCTCTCTCTCTCTCTCTCTCTCTCTCTCTCTCTCTCTCTCTCTCTCTCTCTCTCTCTCTCTCTCTCTCACGCCTGACCTTGCTAATTTCCGGTTTGCAATTTTTCTTCATTCGTATAAAAATTTTTCTGCTTTTTTGCCTCTTCACGTCCTTATTTCCTCCTCCTCCTCCTCCTCCTCCTCCTCCTCCTCCTCCTCCTCCTCCTCCTCCTCCTCCTGGTAGTGATGGAATGCTACTTTTTTTTTTTTTTTTTGTACATCCTTTGGCACAAAATTGCGGCTTAATATCACGAGTCCTCATTTGTTTTGTTGCCGGAAAGAAATATTGGTGGTGAAAATGGTAATGTGACCGACAATTTGCCAAGGGAAGTCTTAAAGGGAAAGGTCAATGTAAATGATAGGTTCTTTTATTTCTCTTTTTTTTTTTTTCTGACTGACATATTTATTGTTTATTTTTATTATTTTATTTACTTATTGTTGTTATTTGTTTTTTATTCATTCTCTCTCTCTCTCTCTCTCTCTCTCTCTCTCTCTCTCTCTCTCTCTCTCTCTCTCTCTCTCTCTCTCTCTCTCTCTCTCTCTCTCTCTGTTTTCTTTATTTTCTTATACGATTTAAGTTTCTTGCTGAGTTGTGTTTCTATTTTTTTTTATTTCGTTCTTTTTTTATTTTTTATACTAGATTTCTGTGTTTCAGAGAGAGAGAGAGAGAGAGAGAGAGAGAGAGAGAGAGAGAGAGAGAGAGAGAGAGAGAGAGACACACACACACACACACACACACACACACACACACACACACACACACACACACACACACACACACACACACACACACACACACACACACACACACACACACACACACACACACACACACACACACACACACACACACACACACCTTATGACAGGTTTCCTCTTACTCGTCCATCATGACCCAAGCTACCCCACCATACTCTACCTGCCTTGATCCTCCTTCTTTTCCAACACCCTTCTCATAGCGTTCCCTTTCTCCTTAGTACGCGTGTATGTAGATTCTCAATTTGTTCCACCACCTACACACATACATACAATTTATCTTTCTTGGCGCGCGTGTACTTATATACTCAATTAGTTCCACCACCCACATGAGAATAGTTTTTCATGTGTGTGTGTGTGTGTGTGTGTGTGTGTGTGTGTGTGTGTGTGTGTGTGTGTGTGTGTGTGTGTGTGTGTAATTACATAATCTGTTCTGCCACCCACAGTACATTATTTGGTTTTAGCCTAAATGAAAATGGTTAGGAAGAATTAACATAATTGATTCGTGGAAGTTAGTTTATTTATTTATTTATTTATTTATTATTTGTATTGAAATTTTTATGACTTATAATATTGTGCTTTTATTTTCTATGGTAGCTGTAGTTTCCTTGCTGTCTTAAAAAAAAAAAGGAATGGAAATTAATAGATGTTATTGTCAGACGTTCACGTGTTCCGTTCACTCATTATGTATCCTAACGAACGTGATATATTTTTTCATAGTTATCCGTATAGCCTTTGCGTAACATTGTGCCGTGCGTGGAATGTGGTGATGAGAAAAGACGGATAATGCATTTCATTCATTCTTTCTGAGAAGATTTTTCGTCGAAACGTTTGAGGAATATAGATCTGTTTCATCTGTTTTCTGACCACCACAAGCCACACACTTCTCTAACCTCTTAAAATGGCTATGAACTCTGATACGGGGCACTTCTTTTGACTAACTCACTCACTCACTCACTCACTCTCTCACTCATTCACTCACTCACTCACTCACTCACTCACTCACTCACTCACCGATTTTGATTTTGACCGACTGACAAACTGACTGAATGACTGACTGACTGACTGACTCACTCACTCACTCACTCACTCACTCACTCACTCACTCACTCACTCACTCACTCACTCACTCACTCACTCACTCACTCACTCACTCACTCACTCACTTACTTACTTACTTACTTACTTACTTACTTACCCAC
>NC_087152.1:9540000-9547500 GCF_035594125.1 Scylla paramamosain
GTAAGTTTATTTGTTTCATTTAGTTACATGTCCTGGAAAACGACTACATAACACAAAGGAAACTGTAAAAAGTCAGGCCTACATGTGGCATTCCCTACTTAAAACATAACTATCTATTTCCACGTTATTAACTCTAGTGGGAGAATACATTACCTTCTCACCTTACCTACTCATCTCTGTCCTCAAGGCGGTGAAATTAATACAGGAAGGTTATGGGGGTATTGTAGCATTACCATTATTACCACTACGTGAGAGAGAGAGAGAGAGAGAGAGAGAGAGAGAGAGAGAGAGAGAGAGAGAGAGAGAGAGAGATTTTGTAGTGATATTTTTTTCTCATATCATTTACTGACACTACTACTACTACTACTACTACTACTACTACTACTACTACTACTACTACTACTACTACTACTACTACTACTACTACTACTACTACTACTACTACTACTACTATTCTTGGATTGTTTTGCCCTTTTGTGTCCTTCCTGTTTTGTGATTGTGATGTACTACGTGGGTGGTAGTGATGTGTGTGTGTGTGTGTGTGTGTGTGTGTGTGTGTGTGTGTGTGTGTGTGTGTGTGTGTGTGTGTGTGTGTGTGTGTGTGTGTGTGTGTGTGTGTGTGTGTGTGTGTGTGTGTGTGGGGCTTTGTTTTGCTGGCGAGATGAAAGGTTTTGAGTGAGCGATGTTTGTGAAGGTATGTTTGTGGCGCCGCTTTTTAAACTTTGCACCAGTCTGTTTTCGCTTGGGATTAATGACTCTCTCTCTCTCTCTCTCTCTCTCTCTCTCTCTCTCTCTCTCTCTCTCTCTCTCTCTCTCTCTCTCTCTCGTTTGTATACAAACTAGTTTTCGCCAACCAAGATAATTTTTTAAACATTTCTCCCATTCCTATCACACATCTCCCTTTTTTTTCACTCCCTTTGTACACCCCCCACATCTACGTATCCATCTACTTCTTTCTCCGTCAACCCCCTACCACCCGTCTTTCGTCACCCTCATCCTTCTTCTTGTCCCCTTTCTCATCCCCCTCCCATGCTCTCCTCCCCGTCCCCGCCCCGCCCATGGTACAAATATCGACTTGGGAAATCTTTGAACGATTTCCACGTGTCGGGGAAAATATTTGGGGTTGTTTATGGTACTACGCTGATACTGCGCTTCAAGTTGTGGGAGGACTGAGGGTGGGAAGTGCAGGGTGGGGCGTGGCGGGCTGGGGGTGAGATGTTGGTGGATGGAAAGATATGATTGGCGGATTAAAGGTGGAAGGAAAAGAGAAAAAAAAGTAAGCGAGAACAGGGTAGTAGTGTTATGTGGAATTCTCTCTCTCTCTCTCTCTCTCTCTCTCTCTCTCTCTCTCTCTCTCTCTCTCTCTCTCTCTCTCTCTCTCTCTCTCTCTCTCTCTCTCTCTCTCTCTCTCTCTCTCTCTCGTTTTGTGTCGATTTACTGATTGATGGATGTTAAGCCGTGGGAGTGTTGTGTGTATATTCTCTCTCTCTCTCTCTCTCTCTCTCTCTCTCTCTCTCTCTCTCTCTCTCTCTCTCTCTCTCTCTCTCTCTCTCTCTCTCTCTCTCTCTCTCTCTCTCTCTCTCTCAGTGCGTGATGTTGCATTATGCAGGGAAAGCATAAGCAGTGGCCGGCGATGATGAGGGCGGCGGGACACACTCTTGCAGGGATCTCCGCGCGGGTGTTTCTTGTCCGTGGCGTTGACTCAGTGATTCATGAAGCGGCAGGGATCGTGTGTCTGCTCGTGTCGCCGCTTTGCTTCGCCCTTGCTTGATTCGTGCTGCGTATCTTATGACTGATGATGGTGGTGTTGGTGGTATGGTGGCATTGGCTGGAAGGAGGGTAGTGGTGATGCGAGTTGTGGTCTTTACGGTTGTTGTGATGATGGTGATAGTGACATGGGTGTGACATGGGTGTGATTGTGGTGATGTCTGTATAAGGGAGTGTCCGTGTTGGTGATGTCATCGGTGCACTGAGTGTTATGAGGATAGTGGTGATGCGGGTGGTGCTTGTGATCTTTATGGTCGTGATGGTGACTAGGGTGTGGCCGTGGTGATGTCTGTATCCGGGAGTGTCGGTGGCGACGCTGGTAATGTTGTAGCGGCAATGATAAGTACTGAGTAAGCGTGACTCAGCACCAGCACACACACACAATTCTGGAGGCGGGAACTGGGAATGGAGCGCCTTAGCCAGCGTTGATCTGCGGAGATAGGGGATTCGGGGGAATGTGTGATCTGATGCGTCTCCCGACAGACAATGGCAAGACCAGATTGTCGGGGCGGCGGGGCGGCGGGGGAGGGGACGGCAGGGAAGTCGTGAGTTGTGTCGTGAAGGCGGCGACGGCGTCATTACCGGCGGTGTGAGTGGCCACATCTGCATCACAATGGCCGGGTCTTTCAGCGAGGCCACCGCGGCGGCGCTCTGCCAGCCCCACCTTCGTGTTACTTACCATTACACTTTAAAGCGACTTGACATAGAGGGGCTGGCCGAGGTGCGTCTGAATCTGAATGACCTACTTTGGAGTGCTTCTATTCAAAAATGGCTTTAGTTCTCATGGGCTCCAGAGGCAAATTTTATATTAGGAGAACTGCCGCCTCGAGGGAAGGAAACCGCCTTGGTGTTTAGCTTTGTGTGTGTGTGTGTGTGTGTGTGTGTGTGTGTGTGTGTGTGTGTGTGTGTGTGTGTGTGTGTGTGTGTTACGTGGCAAAGGGACTACCCTAACTAGAGTACTTTTAAAGGACCCGTCCCTTGGTGGTTGGGAGCGGGAACTTAAGGGTTGGCGGGTCTTGGTTATAGCGGAAGCCACATTCCTCCGGGGATCCATCACTTGTTAGGAGCAGGACTGGAATGGCTTAGAGCACCTCATCAGGGGCGACGCGCTCCTCAGCTTGTTAGGGCCGCGACTCTATGGGGGGCGGAGGGCGGAAGGCAGGGGAAGGAAGGGCGTTGTGTGGAAGCGCCAGGTTTATCGTTGTGTCGCAGGGAGGAATGGGGCAGGAAAGGACCACCAGCCACCGGAGGACGCCAGTGAATGGTCTCCCTGTGAAGGATCCCGAGATGTGTGTTCTGATTTGCATGACCAAAGCAGGAGTTCGCCTGACCACCTGGCAAACGAAAGGCAGGAAGAGGGGAGCAGAGAATAGCTGACCACCGCGATCCCTTTCCTTAACCTCCCTCCCCCCGCCACCTCCCGCTGGCTCCCATTAGCGGACGCGGCTGAAGCGAGAGAATCTGGCGGGGAGAAGACTGCGTTATTAATGATCGGGAATTTCGGACAATGTTTTAGCGAAGATAAAGAAGAACGATCTATTTTGTGCAGCATTCGATTATTGCTGACGAATCACAGATGTTGCACTAACCCTTGACTAGGAGAAGGAGGAGGAGGAGGAGGAGGACTGCAGCGGGAAGACAGCAGCGGGAGGAACTCAACTTTAAGAGCGAGTGGCAGAGATACGGAAGGAGTTATCGGAGAAAGTGCGAGGTGACAGGCGTACTGAAGAGGCTTCGGGCGCCGCTGACAAGGATGGATCGCTGTGGGAGGCGGAACATCTGTGCTTGATATTTTTGCCAACACAGCGGCACGCGATGAGGGCGGGGGCGGGGCGCGGCGCCGCGCCGTTGTGGGGGGCATGGGGAGGGCGGAGGAAGGTGCAGTGCTTTCCTCACCCTTTTCCTCATCCTCCCCCTCCCCTCTCTGCATCCCTTTGGCAAGGCTCACGCTATACCGGCGCCTGCGAGTTTATTGCAATTCCTAAATGTTTTCTCCATTTATTGAAGTTGGTTTTGAAAAAGGAGCAGCCATTTTTTAAAGAAAAGAGCATGTATGAAACTTTTCTCCTGCCGGGAATATTCTGGTTATGTGTGAATAAATGTTTCAAGAAAAATGACATCAAAATTGTAGGAAAGAAAATATTTCAGTGAATAATGAAACTAAGTAATAGTTGAATAGAGAAATAATGAATGGAGAAAGTCATGACAGGAGTATGACATAGTCTTATGCATGTTAGTTACTGTAAGAGCAATCGTAGAAGCGGTGATAGTGCAAACTATAGTGCATGAATAGTGGTAATGTCAACATTTATAGATAGATGGTAATAGTATTTATTAATAGCAGTAGTAATTCAATAAAAAAAATAATAGGAAGTAATGCTAACCTTACTAGAGACAGTATTAATATTATTATTAGTAGTAGTGATAGTTGTAGTTGCTTTGGTGATGGTGGTGCTGGTGATGGTTACAATAGTCATAGCAATAGTACTAGAAATTGGGATAGTAGTGTTGGCCTAACTCCTGACGTTTGCCTTGCTCACAGCGGAGGTCCAGGAGGGGAGGAGGGGGCTGCGGGAGGCTGAGCGGAAGCCCCATGCAAATCGTCGTCAAACTGAATATCGCTCTCATTGTTAACAGCGGCGCAGCGGGTCGTAAACTGTGTAGGTTTATGGAGGCCAGCAGCGCACAGCGAACAGCCGCCAAGGCCCTACTGCTCACCCCTTCAGCCCCTTCAAACCCCCTTCAATCCTTTACTGCCCTACACCCCTCCCACCTCCCTCTTCCTATAATCCTCAGCCCTCATCGTAGCCTGGCACGGGAGAGCTCTGCAATTGGGAAGTGATGATGTAACTAACTAGCTTGGGTTATTGTTAGCGGTTGTTAGTGATGGTGATGGTAGTGGTGGTTGACTTATATGTTAAATTAAAGATATATTTGTTAAGTCTTGCAGGATGTAGGTAACACACACACACACACACACACACACACACACACACACACACACACACACACACACACACACACACACACACACACACACACACACACACACACACACACAGGGATAGGAGGACACGAGGTGGATGGAAGGAAATAGGGATAGAAAGGGAAAGAGAGAGAGGGAGAGGGAGAGAGGGAAGGAGGCAGCATAATGACTCAAGGTGGAAGGCCCCGACCAAAGCATAATGGCGTGACTCAGAATGGCCATTGATCTTGCTCTCTTCCTCCTCCTCCTCCTCCTCCTCCTCCTCCTCCTCCTCCTCCTTCACGGTTCACTAAATATTATGGTCTCTTATGCTCTATTCCGATTCTGAACGGAATGGCACTGCTCTCTCTCTCTCTCTCTCTCTCTCTCTCTCTCTCTCTCTCTCTCTCTCTCTCTCTCTCTCTCTCTCTCTCTCTCTCTCTCTCTCTCTCTCTCTCTCATTAAATCCACTTCGTAATTACACTTACTTTCTCTTATTTTTTTCCACACAAGCTAAAAAAAAAAAGTAAATAAAATGAAATAAAGTTCCTGTATCAGTGTATTTATTCATTTATTTAATAACGATTTGTTCATTTATTTATTATTTATTTATCTACCTTCGTGGTGTTCCGGGTCAAAGTTAGCCAAGCGGAAGGAAACAGTGAAAACAAGGGAAGCATGATGAAAATTAATGTCCCTCCCCCCACCCTGAGAAAAAGAATGTTATCTTTGCTGCGTTGAGCCTTTCACGGGGAGACCGAGCAGCTGGAATTTACGACGCTAATAGCACATGCCGAGAGAGAGAGAGAGAGAGAGAGAGAGAGAGAGAGAGAGAGAGAGAGAGAGAGAGAGAGAGAGAGAGAGAGAGAGAGAGAGAGAGAGAGAGAGAGAGAGAGAGAGAGAGAGAGAGAGAGGGTGGATTTACTGGTCGTTTTACTGTTCGTGTCTTAATTATTTTTTACTTATTTTTTTTTTCATTGTAATGTGTTTCTCGTATCAAGTCAAAATGTTCCTTATTAGAGAGAGAGAGAGAGAGAGAGAGAGAGAGAGAGAGAGAGAGAGAGAGAGAGAGAGAGAGAGAGAGAGAGAGAGAGAGAGAGAGAGAGAGAGAGAGAGAGAGAGAGAATGAATGAATGAATGAATGAATGAATAAATGACCTTTTTGTCGGAAACTATTTTCTAGATCATCAGCTACTATGAATTTTGTTACTTCAGTTATCATCATCATCATCATCATCATCATCATCATCATCATCATCATCATCATCATCATAACCACCACCACCACCACATCGTCATCAGGTAGTTGCCCGTTTATTCCAGGCCACCCTAGCGAAACTATCCATCACGGGACAGTACCAAGGTGGAAGAGAGAGAGAGAGAGAGAGAGAGAGAGAGAGAGAGAGAGAGAGAGAGAGAGAGAGAGAGAGAGAGAGAGAGAGAGAGAGAGAGTGTTGAGTCACCTAAATGAATGTTCGTTCTCAGAGTATTTAGTTTATTTGGTTGTATCCCACTCGTCCTCTCCCCTCATTCTTCCCCTTCCTCCCCTCACTCCCTCCCTCTCCTCACTCCCCCTCCACCCAGCCGAGGATTTGGGCGGGGCATAAGAAACTCGTTACTTAGCTTGGGTTAATCAGCGAAGTGTTTTATGGGACACACACACACACACACACACACACACACACACACACACACACACACACACACACACACACACACACACACACACACACACACACACACACACACACACACACACACACACACACACACACACACACACACACACACACATCGTTTTTAGTTTCTCTCTCTCTCTCTCTCTCTCTCTCTCTCTCTCTCTCTCTCTCTCTCTCTCTCTCTCTCTCTCTCTCTCTCTCTCTCTCTCTCTCTCTCTCTCTCTCTCTCTCTCTCTCACACACACACACACACACACACACACACACACACACACACACACACACACACACACACACACACACACACACACACACACACACACACACACACATTCTGCCAGTATTGAGGTCACAGGATAGAGAAAATAGTAAAGAAAATCCAGTGATCTTTTCCATGTGTCGTCAGACAACCCACTACTCTCAAAAAAAAAAAAAAAAGTGAATTTGGAAAGGCACAGAGTGGTTATGGTAGCCGTAACGAGTGGCAGTGTTGTGTGAAATGTTATCCCATCAAAAAAAAAAGAAAACTATTCAGCATTTTTTTTATTTATGTAACTGGGGAGAAAAAGACCCATTAAACGTGCTGCTTTCAAACCTTACCGTACCTTACCGTGCCTTACCTCACTTAACCTTACCTCGCTTCATCACACCTCACCTCTCATCACCTCACCATACCATACCATACCATACCATACCATACCATACCGTACTTCACTTCACCTCACGTTACCCATGCTCACCGTCACCCCGCACCCCAACCCTCCCTTCTCTGTGCTGTCTGTGATGAGCTTGTCAACGGGGCTGTAATGAGAGACGCCACGCCAGTCAATATTTGCCTTGTGCCGCTTCGTATGTTATTATTTGCTCTCCCGCCTCTCTCCCAGCCATAGAAAAGCCACGAGAGAGAGAGAGAGAGAGAGAGAGAGAGAGAGAGAGAGAGAGAGAGAGAGAGAGAGAGGGGGGGGATGACCAAGTGCAGTTCTAAGCTAGGTATTCGTGCTGTCTGCTTGATGACGTGTTTCACTGTTATTATCGTGGGCTCGCCAGATTACAGGTAAAGCCTCTTACCTGTAATTTGATGTATGTATA
>NC_087152.1:9560000-9565000 GCF_035594125.1 Scylla paramamosain
CTTCTTCTTCTTCTTCTTCTTCTTCTTCTTCTTCTTCTTCTTCTTCTTCTTCTTCTTCTTCTTCTTCTTCTTCTTCTTCTTCTTCTTCTTCTTCTCCTCCTCTTCCTCTCCGTGGTCTGGTTTTCTCTCATCTTGCCCCCGAGCATCGCCCTGTTCTTTCCTCATTTTTTTCTTTTTTCATACTCTCGTTATTCCCTCCTTCGTCATGCTGTTATCTTCATTTCTTCTTGGAAGCATCTCTGCTATTTTTTTCCCCCATTTTTTTCCATTTTTATTTGTTTTCCTTACTATTAAATTCTTAACCATGCCTTTCCTTCCACTTCTGTTTTCTTTTTTTTCGTTTCCTTTTATTCTTCTCTCCTTTTTTTCGTTTTTTTAAATTTTTATTTTACACTGCTTTTAGTCTCTCTCTCTCTCTCTCTCTCTCTCTCTCTCTCTCTCTCTCTCTCTCTCTCTCTCTCTCTCTCTCTCTCTCTCTCTCTCTCTCTCTCTCTCTCTCTCTCTCTCTCTCTCTCTCTCTCTCTCTCTCTCATTCATCCATATGTGGAAGCCCTTTCACTCCTTCCCTATTCCCTAATCCTTTACCCTTTACTCTCATCCTCCCTTATATATTCCTCATACTTGTACCCTTATACGCCCCTATATACCACTGCGGGAGTGCTAGTATAAGCCAGTGAGGGCGCGGCGGTGGCTGGGCGTGGTAGTGCAATAAAGCTTTGTAAGGAGGGAAGGGCGAGGGAGCAATAAAGTGCCTTGAGGTAGGTCGGGTTTGGTCGCCTAGGCTGGGCTCGTGACCTCGCATACGCACGATGTCTTACAGTAACCTTATAGCCTTGGCCTTCCTTATCCCCTATTCCAGTTTTACACCATCCGGTCTCTCGCTGCTTAGGGTAAGACTCGCTTTTGCTCGCCTGGTTTTCCTTTTGGTTCTCCTTCCGTGTCTTAACTTCCAGAATAGTTGGTCATAAGGTGAGTTTTTTTTTTTATTTTTTATGCTAAACTTTTTTTTTTTTTTTTTTTTGTATTTCCAGATGTCACATGGATCATTAGTTGTGTTTCCAGGGGTGTTTTTATTTTTACTATTTTTAGCAGCAGCAGCAGTAGTAGTAGTAGTAGTAGTAGTATTAGTAGTAGTAGTAGTAGTAGTGGTGCAGAATCCTTTATGAACTGTATGTAGCATCTTGAAATATCTCTGAAATCCCATTCTCTTTTAAAGCCTGTTAAAAAAAATAAGAAATGTGACAGAAATGTTTGAGAATGCAATTCGTAATTGTTGTCACTTTCTCCGTATAGTCGGTCAGTCAGATTGTAAGTATAGACAGGCTAATCATTTACTTCATTTATTTATTTTCTGTCAGGTAGTTAATTATATTTTTCTGTAGTTATTTGTTCTTCCATTGAACCATTCATTAATTTTTCATCTAGTTATTCAGCTCATTAATTCAGTCGGCCAGTCAGTCATTCATTCAGCATTTTTTTTCTTTTTTCTCTCTCTCTCAACTTTTAGTATTAACATCACGCATAACCACACCCATGTCTTGTAACACACACACACACACACACACACACACACACAGAGGTGAACGCGCTTGTTTACATGCGCCTGAGTGAGTGCGTGGATCACCTGGTCTAATTACAAGTGGATGAGATGGAACACACAAACACGGGCCGGGAAGAAACCCTGGTGAAGAGGCGGCGGTAACGAGCAGGGCAAGGGAGGCACAGAGGCACCACCAGCGGCCTTGCCATTCACCCGTACGTGTAATGAAGATACGCGATATTTTTTTTTTTTTCGTGTGTGTGTGTGTGTGTGTGTGTGTGTGTGTGTGTGTGTGTGTGTGTGTGTGTGTGTGTGTGTGTGTGTGTGTGTGTGTGTGTGTGTGTGCGTGCGTGCGTGCGTGCGTGCGTGCGCGTGTCCGCGCCATTGATAAGAGAGAGAGAGAGAGAGAGAGAGAGAGAGAGAGAGAGAGAGAGAGAGAGAGAGAGAGAGAGAGAGAGAGAGAGATGATCATTTATTTAATTAAAGGATATATAGTATAGCGGACTCTCCATACATACATACATACATACATACATACGTTCCCTGCCACTACAGTACTTTGTCAACACTGATGGAATTACTGCGTGCGTGCTGCTTCAAAAGGCCTGTCTGTGTGCGCGGTAATGGAACACCTAATGACGAAGCACTAACGAGATCATTTACGCTGCATTGAGAGGTGATTGTATAATATACCCCGTGTGTTGTCTGTTATCAAGAGGTCATTAAACGTATATATTAGGGTGTAGTATATTGTATTGCATTAAAATTTAGTATAGGAGTAGAAGGCCCATGTATTGATTTACGCAGCACAGAGATGATTATGTAATATACTTCATTAAGAGGTACCGTTTGTAGTATTATTAGTATATTGTAGTGCATTGATATTTAGCACAGGAATAGAAGACCCAGATATTGGTGATTTACGCAGCACGGAGAGTTTACTACTAATAGGTGATTATATACCATACTCTTGTAGTTTTGTTATTATCTTTAAAATGTTTTGTAGTAGGATAGGAATAAATAAATAAAGAGATCCGAGAGGAGGTAACATTTTACACCACTGCGATGCGCGTTCCGGCTGATTTATTATGGATGTATTCCGCCACATCGCTCAGGTCTTGAGAGAAGGACGGCGGATGATTAATGACGCCACTGAGGCAAAAGCTCGTGGAAAAATATACCGAACATTACGAAAAAAAAGAGAAAAATAAATAGGTATGAATTCTTTCACATTATGTATTTTTATCAAACTTTATCACAGTCTGTGTAGTGAAAAGGTTTTTGAGAATACATACTACATACATGGATACATACATACATAAGAGACAGACAGGCATACAGATGAGCAGACAGGCAAGCAAATAGGGATGCAGGAAGACAGAAAAAAAAATTATATACAGGCAAACAGACAGGAAAGCAAACTAGCAGGCAGAAAGACAAAAAAAAAAAAGACAGTCACATGCAGGCAGAAAGAGACAGACAAACAGACAGGCAGGGAGGCAGATATACAGACAGACACTTAAACAAACACAGCAGCGTTCTGTAAAAATAATTATATATGAAACCACAACCAAAAAAATATGAGTAGCAATACATAACCCATAGCTTGAACCAGAGAGAGAGAGAGAGAGAGAGAGAGAGAGAGAGAGAGAGAGAGAGAGAGAGAGAGAGAGAGAGAGAGGAAACGGCCTGCAATATATGTCAATCTACGGTAAATCATGCTGCATAATTTACACTCGTGGGAGGAGAGAAGTGTAGGTGTCCTCCTCCTCCTCCTCCTCCTCCTCCTCCTCCTCCTCCTCCTCCTCCTCCTCCTCCTCCTCCTCCTCCTCTACTGCTCTTGCGTCACTGCCACGTCCCGTCTGCGTCACCTCTCCTCCTTCCCACGTCATGTTTACTGCATTCACGTCAGCGCGTCAGCTCTGCTCTGCCAATTGTATATATCTATTTTGTCAAGTTCCGCGCCATGTTTACTTTGTGCAGTCACTTTTATTTATTTATTTATTTATTTATTTATTTTTACTTTTTTATGTATTTTGGCAGCATTTTATGTTATTTATTTTATTTTTTTTGTTGTTAGTCACTTTTGTTCGATTTATTTTATTGTTATAATTTTTTTTTGCGAAACTAGTTTTATTTATTTATTTATCTTTTTCATGTAAACTTTTTTTGTTATGTATTTTGCTTGTTTTTGTTTATTTATGGTGTTTGATTTTTTTTTTTATTACGATATGTTTTGCGTGAGTTAAGCTTTTTTTTTTTTTTTTGTCTTCCTCTGATTTTTGGTGTTAATTCATCCTGCTCTTCTTTCTTTTTTCCTTATTTCCTTCTCGTGTCCTGTTGTTGTTGTTGTTGTTGTTTATTTATTTTTTATCAGTATAATTTTATTTAGTAGTAGTAGTAGTAGTAATAGTAGTAGTAATGGCAGTGATGGTGGTGGTGTTAACTATTGTAAGTCTTGTTTGTTATTCTTGTTTTCTGCCTTTACTTAATTTCCACTTCTATTTTTATTTTCTTTTTTTCATATTACCTTTACGACGGTTTCTTTTTTTTCTTTTCCCAGTTATGTTGACGTCATTTTCTGTTTTTCTCGTTTCTTTGTCACACAAGTGGCATTGTTTTTTTTTTCCCCCTTTCTTTTGTCTCACGTCTTCGTTATTTCTAAACGAACATGTCACGTTTCCATCATTATCTGTTTCGAACCTACTTCACTTTTTCTATTTCTTCATTTCTGGCTTACTTTTTTTTTTAACCTCCTTCCTTTTATTCTCTTTCCGTCGCCTTTCCTTACCGCTTTTATTTCTTTTTCCATTCTATTTATGTTATCTTCTTTCTTTCCATTTTTTCTTTCCTTCATTTGTTCATTAATTCCTTTCCTTCAGTATATTTTCATGCCTGATCTTTTTATTTCCTTCTATTCCCCTCCCTTTTTTCTTCCATCCTTGGCATAATTTTTTACATGTTCTCTTATATGTACTTTTGTATATTCCTTTTTCTTTCCTTCCTTTATTCCTTTCCTATTTTCTTCTTTCCAGTTCATCCCTTTTATTTTTTTTCTTTATCTCTTTTCATTGTCTGCTGCTTAATCTCTCCATCTCTTCTACTTGTTCTTTTCCACCTATTTTTTTCATTTTTTTAATTATCTTTTATTTTTTTATATTATTTTCATCGGCTTTCATTTTTACTTGATCCCAATTTTTATTTTTTTATCTTCCACCCTTATTTTTTTTCTTGTCGCGTTATTCTTCTTTCTTCCTTTGATATTTTGTTCTTTTCATCCATTTTTTTTATTATTTTCCCTTTCTCGTTCCTTTTTCCGTCTCATTTTCTTTTCGCCGATCTTTTTCAATCTTCGTGTAATATTTTTTTCCTCTTTTTTCCTCTTCATTCAATTCCATTTTTATCTTTCCCTTTATATTCCCTCTTCCTACTTATCCCCTTTTACCACACTGTTTATATC
>NC_087152.1:9587500-9595000 GCF_035594125.1 Scylla paramamosain
TTGTAAAGATGTTTTTGATTAAATGAATTTTGCATTTCAAACTAAAAATAAGACAACTTGAGTTTAGTTCAACAAATTTTATATTTCAACTTGCACTGATTTTAATACATGTTAGATACGTAGTGTAAGAAAAATGTACCTAATTTCAACAAATCATATATTAGGCACGTATTAACGTAAGATAACTTCAACAGCATATCACCTGGCCATACATTGCACACGTGCTGGAACAAGATGAAGTAATGCTGAAAACCTGCCAGAATAGCGGGGCGAGTAAGATATTCTCTGCTACTGACTTCATCTTCCTACGCTCAGTGGATTGTAATTATGCAGTATCCTTCGCAAGTTTCGACACAATATTGCAGTATCTCTCTCTCTCTCTCTCTCTCTCTCTCTCTCTCTCTCTCTCTCTCTCTCTCTCTCTCTCTCTCTCTCTCTCTCTCTCTCTCTCTCTCTCTCTCTCTCTCTCTCTCTCTCTCTCTCTCTCTCTCTCTCTCTCTCTCTCCCCCAATCAATCGCAGCTTCCACATATCTTATTTTACTGATTTCTCTCCTTATTTTATGACTCCATCTTCTCCTCCCTTCCTGTCTCCTCTACTTTGCACTCCTCTTTGTTTTGTCCAGGCTTTGCATACTGTATACCTTGCCACCTTCCACGCCCTCCCTCTGTAACGTTTCTTGATTCCCAATTCACGACAGCAGTAATTCTGAGACTGCCTGTGGTGTCGTGGTGTGATTTGATATGTAACTCTGGTATCTTGTGTGGCGTGAGAGCCTGGAGGTGTAAATTCATTCTTAAGTTAGATTTTCATGCTTATTACTTGAGATTTTTAAGCTTCTCTCTCTTATCAATTTGCTCTTGTGTTAGTTCATGTTTATTATTATTATTTTTTTGTTTATAACTTCTCTCTTATATAAAGTCGAAATGTTCATTGGTTTTATTGTCTTTTTGTTGATACATGGGTCTCACTTTAGAGAGAGAGAGAGAGAGAGAGAGAGAGAGAGAGAGAGAGAGAGAGAGAGAGAGAGAGAGAGAGAGAGAGAGAGAGAGAGAGAGAGAGAGAGAGAGAGAATGTCAATTTCACTGTTCGCCTGCCATCCTCCAGCCCATTGCTTTTCTCTCGATTAGTTCTTTTTCATGTTGCCTCAGAATTTTAACTTTTATTTTCATTTTCATTTTTTTTTCCATTTTCCCCTACAATATATATATATATATATATATATATATATATATATATATATATATATATATATATATATATATATATATATATATATATATATATATATATATTTTTTTATTTAATTTTTTTTTTATTTTTTTTTTTTTTTTTTTTTTTTTTCACAGATCATCCATTACCGTGTGTGTGTGTGTGTGTTTGTGTTTATGTGTGTGTGTGTGTGTGTGTGTGTGTGTGTGTGTGTGTGTGTTAGTGCGGCAGGTGGCCTATCGCCGGTTTGCCAGCTGAGCGGCGGGAGAGGCTGGCTGGCTGGCTGGTTGGCTGGCTGGCTGGCTGGCTTCTGGATTAGTTGGGTCGACTTGGCTTGAGTCTGCCTGAAGCTGGGCCAACTCTAGCCCGAGGACGCCCCCACGCCGCCCCTCGCCGCCCCTCGCCACGCTAACAAGGCACTAACTCTGGCGGGCCTGATGAAGGGCGCCGGCCACTTCCTGATGGCTTGGCCTCCCGCACACTCCCAACACACACTCGCGCACACACGCCCTCCCCATCACTGGCCAGCGTCTACTTCATCACTTTCACCTTGCACTTTATCCCTCCTCTCTCTCTCTTGCTCGTATTTATTTCTTCTGTGTTCCCCTCACTCCCTCTCGCCGTCTTCACTGGCCGCCTCTATTTATTCCTCCTCTTACTAGCTCGTATACCACTCTCCCCTCATCCTCCCTAGTATCTCCATCATGCTCCACTTGTTCTCTCGTTCCTCCTTCGACGTGTCCCGCTGCCCACGTCCAGGACAGTGTCAGTAGCCGTGTCACGTCTCGTCTCTATACATTGTCCCAGCGGCAGCCAGGACGCCCACAAGCCTCGCAGGGGATGAGCAGAGAGCGTGTGGATCAGATACTCGCCACACGCTCCTCTAAAGGCTCTCCCGGTAACTGGTTTGGCGTTGGAGATTAAAAGCGGGTTCTTGTTTTATCTGGTGGGTAACACGCGTGACGCCATTAGCAGCGCGTCGCGATGTGCCTCTCTCTTCCCGCCAGGCACCGCGCCGCCGCTTTATCACTCCATTAACCCCTGAAAACTTTTAACACTGCTCTCTCTCTCTCTTTCTTTCTCTCTCTCTCTCTACCTCTCTCTCTCTCTACCTCTCTCTCTCTCTCTTCTCTCTTTCTCTCTCTTTCTCCCAGACGCCTCAGTATCTTGCCATTATTTATTGAGCACTGCTACCCGTGGCCGCAGAAGCCAACGCTCCTTTATTCCATTACTCGCAGTGGTGCTATTAATAATGCCCGCAGCACCATCGCCCGGCCATTATCGGCGGCCGCGTGGCTGTTACGGGGCCGCCAGGACAGCGCTCGGCGGACGGCTCCTGTGGTGATTTTGATGAGCCATCGTTTGGTGTACGCACTCCTAATTATATGTATTATTTCCATGGTAATGATGATTGTAAAAGCAGCTCTTTTTTCTCTCTCTCTTTGTTCGATTTACTGCTTGTTCTGGGTTGTCCGTTCATTATTTTTTTTTATGTGTAACGATTTTGCCATTTGTTATTTTTGTTACTGTGGTTTGTTAATGTTGGTTGATCCGGTTGCTGCTGCTGCTGCTGCTTTTTTTTTTTTTTTTTTTTTTTTTTTTGCTCTTGTTCCATCAACTTCCCCGCCATCACTGTCTGGGTCGCATCTTAACGCACTAACTTGCGCCAGTATGTAAAGTGATTCTTACGTTGAAAGTTAGCTACACGAGCTTTTGTTTTACTTTGGTGCGTTTATTGCTTTCACTTCTTTATTGTGTTTTATTGCCTATTCATTTTCTTAGTTATTTGCGCCTTGTTCTCTGTAAAATTGTTGTTAGCAATTTTGTTTTCTTTGTCGTGTGTGTGTGTGTGTGTGTGTGTGTGTGTGTGTGTGTGTGTGTGTGTGTGTGTGTGTGTGTCCCTCTAAGCATGTACGTCTGTTTGCTTGCCTGCCTGCTTGCTTGCCGTTGTGCCTGTCTAGTTGCCTCTCTCTCTCTCTCTCTCTCTCTCTCTCTCTCTCTCTCTCTCTCTCTCTCTCTCTCTCTCTCTCTCTCTCTCTCTCTCTCTCTCTCTCTCTCTCTCTCTCTCTCTCTCTCTCTCTCTCTCTCTCTCTCTCCAGCACCCTTTGAGCACCTCTTCCCCACACCTCCTTTCCCCTCGAACCCTCTCATCTCGCCTCTGAGAGATACTCATCTTGTTCCCCTCGCCAATTCCGGGCAGGACCCCCTGTAAGCCCTCTCATTCCCCTCACAAATTCCTGTCACTCATTCCCTCTGCGATCTACACGCGCTGACTGATGATGTTCCTCCCCCCTTTGTTAATTATTATCCCCTCGTTACCCGGCACTTCATAACCCTCCTCCCCCATCTCTCCCTCTCTCTCCTTCCCCTTCACGTTCCCTCAGGCTTCCATCCCATCCGGCACTTCCTCCCTTCCCCTCCCTCACCTGTCTGATCTCCCGCCCGCCACCATCCCATCATATGTCAGGTGCAGGTTAATATAATGTCTTCTCCCCTGTCAGTAGTCGCTCTTTAATGCCCAGTACATTGATACATTGTTATATATCCTCCCTCTCTCCCTCCCTCCCTCCCTCCCTCCTTCCCTGTACCTTTATACCTGTCTACTCCCGTGTTGCCTCTTTGTTTTACCTGTGTACGTGTTTTGAGTTGTTTTTCGTCAGTGCTAACTCTTCTTGATATTTATTTATTTATTTGTTATTTATTTATATTTATATTTTATTTTATTTTATATCTTATTTTATTCTTTAAACTATTTATTTATTTTCATTTTCATTTATTTATTTATTTATTTTATTTGTTTTTTTTTGTTTTTTTTTTGCACTCTATAAACTTATATATTTTTCTTTTTTTTTTAGTGTTTGCCTGTTTCCATCTTTCTGGTACTGCAACATGTGTCACAGACTACTACTACTTTTTTACTTATCCACATCCCTTAAACACATCACCTATCCTTCCTCCTCTTTCCTCCACAGCTCCCCATTCTCATCTTTTTTTTTTTTCGCACTCCTGCACGTGTCACAAACCACATCTACATATCCACATCCACTGCATCCCCTCCCCTTTGTATACCAGCACGAGCCACCTTTTCTTCCAGCAGCAGCATCCATAACCTCTTTCCTTAGCCTGTGTCCCGTGCACTTGTCACTCAAGTACTACAACCACTACTACTCGCACCACTCAGCCCCGCAGCCTGTCATCCCCACAAAGCGGTCAGTGTGGAGTCGAGGAGCACTAAAGCCAGGAGCAGGCCCCCGCAGGCTCACCCGTCTCTTTGATAGCTGTGCACGTCGAGTTCCCGGGGCCAGGAGAGGCTCAACCGACCTCAACCCAACCTCGGCCCTTTGAGCAGACCAAGCGTTACCCACGGCACTGCTGCGGCTACCCTGGGTGACACGGCTTACTCGTCTGGTGTCCTGTTGGCTGGCTCGTGAATATCATCTCGTTTCCTGCTGGTGCCCGTCCTCTACTTCCACTTCCTACTTCGCTTTCAATATGTACCGTGCTTCCTTTGGTTCTCTTTTATCCTTCGTGCTTATCTGTTTCTTCCTTGGCTGATGTTCGTCTTCATTCTTTTCTTCAATCACTTTATCTTCGTTGTAGTTCCCTTCATCGTCTTCATCGTGCTTGCTGTTGTCGTCTTTGTTTTCGTCCTCGTTTTTCATTCCCTTGGCATCCCCCTCTTCCTCGTCCTTATTATATTTTTTGTCCTCTTTCACGTCCTCTTCATTTACCTCGTCCACGTTTTCCTCGTCCTCCTCTTCATCTCCTCCTATTAAAGCTGAATCTTTCTTTCATCTCTGTGTCCTTCATCTCCTTCTTCTGTTTATCCACACATTTAAACACACACACACACACACACACACACACACACACACACACACACACACACACACACACACACACACACACACACACACACACACACACACACACACACACACACACACACACACACACACACACACACACACACACACACACACACACGGTTTTCTTGAATTGCTTGATTTACACAGTGTTAAAAGCTGGGCGCCCTTGCACTCTGCCTTCAATTTATGATACACTGAGCTCCATCCCTCGGGAAATTCGATTCAAGATAGGATAAAGTGGACTGAGATACGCCGCCCACCGCCTTGCCTAGCTGCCCTCGCTCACGTTCCCTGTTTGGTGCTGGCGGCGTCATGGCGGTAGGGAGGCGAGGCAGTCTTTCCCCACATTTTCCAAGGCAGTGGAGTCAATATCAACAACCAGAAACATAATGCTAGTCAGGCGTGTGGATCTGGAGGCATAAGAGACGAACAGTTTAGATTAGATTACATTTTATTGACAGAAGTAACATAATACTACTCCTGAAGGGACAAGAGAAGATTATATTAGAACAAATTTTATTGAAAACTAAGATGCAAAGACTGAAACATAATAGCAAACAAGGTCCATATAAAGTCATAAGCTCAACATTTTAAATAATGGATGATCCAATAACACAGAACATATATAACAAAACATAATAGCAAAAAAAAAAAAAAAGGATGAATGGGTGACTAAAGAAGGTAATTTGTGGTGTGGTAAGTGCCTTGTGTGAGTGAGTGAGTGAGTGAGTGATGGATTTAAGTAAGACAACTGTCAAGTGTTGCCTAAGTGATGTAGTGAGGAGTGTTATGTGTGTGTGCGTCCGCGCGCGCTCGCATTGATGATAAAGGATGGATGGAAGGTGTTGCATGGTGAGTGGGGAGAGAGAGAGAGAGAGAGAGAGAGAGAGAGAGAGAGAGAGAGAGAGAGAGAGAGAGAGAGAGAGAGAGAGAGAGAGAGAGAGAGAGAGAGAGAGAGAAAGAAAATAATGTTTGCCCATTTGTACTTTCCCTCCCTCCCTCCCCCCTCCTAACACCCCGCCCCCCGCACCTCTCTCGCTCTCACAACACTTATCGAAATTCATACTAACACAAACAGCCAACTATCCACATCACGTCCAATTTTCCTGTAGCAAGAGGACGTGCCAACCAACCTCCATGGAGTGTTCCTTATCAAAAGAATTACACGCTTTCCATTTCTTCCTTTATAACTCCTCTTTACACTTACTGGCTTGCATTTACTACCTGTGCGTGACGGGAATGGAGTGGAATACAGACAAGATATCAACGGAAGGCGTATTTTCCACGTCTTTACTCGCTGTACGTGAATGCAAGGGCGTGGGGGTGTAGAAAAACGTCCTGAACGTCTTTCTTTTCTTTGTTTTGCTTTGTATCTTCCCACGCCTCTCTCTCTCTCTCTCTCTCTCTCTCTCTCTCTCTCTCTCTCTCTCTCTCTCTCTCTCTCTCTCTCTCTCTCTCTCTCTCTCTCTCTCTCTCTCTCTCTCTCTCTCTCTCTCTCTCTCTCTCTCTCTCTCTCTCTCTCTCTCTCTTTTCTTTTGTAATGTCGATTCACACGCACTGAAATGTATGTGCTACTGATTATCTCGTACTTCTAACAGGCACTGATCTTTGGGTCCTACCTGCACGTACTCTGCAATTCCTGTATCACTGGAGGAAGGCTCGGTACAGTGTAGAGGAAGGTGAAGTTGTAATGTAGGTGTGTTTGGGTGTTGTGAATTGTTATGGTCGTGATGTGATTAGGGGATGGAAAGTGATCCTCCTCCTCGTCATCCTCCTCCTCCTCCTCCTCCTCCTCCTCCTCCTCCTCCTCCTCCTCCTCCTCCTCCTCCTCCTCCTCCTCCTCCTCCTCCGCTATCCTTTTTATGTCAACTGCACGAGCATGTTGGGTAATAATTGGTCTCTTTAAACAGCTCTTTAAGGACTAATAGCTCTGCTGCTGTTTGTTCTTCCTTTGTGTTTGTCCTCCTCCTCCTCCTCCTCCTCCTCCTCCTCCTCCTCTTCCTCCCCTTTGGCCATTTAAATGATGTGGTTGCAGCGGTGGGCGTGTCGTGAGCAGCGCGGGTGGAGAGATGAATTCCTCATAATTTATAGGTCTGCCGTGTCATATCGACCCCGTGAAAGGTCAGCCTGGCGAGGGGCGGCCGCTGGTGGGTGGCCGGAAAGTTCACCCAAGGCTCCCCTATCTTTCACTCACGCCTGCTTCCCCCCCCCACTTTCTCTCTCTCTCTCCTTCCTTGTCTCTGTCCTTCCTTATTCCTGCGCTACGTTCATCTTAACTTTTTTTTTTTTTATCTTTTACTGTACGTTTATGTATTTCACCTCATTTCTGGCTCACCCTTTTTTCATAATTTAAATCTCCCTTCCCCGCTTCTCCCCTCCCATCCTCATTACTCTTCCCATCTCTCTCCTCATTCCTCACT
>NC_087152.1:9600000-9602500 GCF_035594125.1 Scylla paramamosain
ATTGTTCCTTGCAGATTGTGAGAGGAAGGCAAGAGGTTTACTTGACAATGTGAGCCTAAGACACTCCTATGGGACGCCCGCCTCAGAAATTTCAATGAGCTTACACTAAAGGGGCGTGGGAGGGAGGAATTATTACATGGGCTTACGTAAGAATGCGAGGGAGGGAGGGAGGGAGGGAAGGAGGGAGAAAGAAATTACGTAACATTGCTTAGGAAGAGGTAATAGGTAAGACTTCATTTTGTAATAAGGATGAATTGTACTACTACTACTACTACTACTACTACTACTACTACTACTACTACTACTACTACTACTACTACTACTACTACTACTACTACTACTACTACTACTTATGTGTTGGTGATCTATTACTACGACCACAGAATTCCGTGTGGGAGAACAGGATGGCAGAGCAGTGGATAAGAATGGAGGGGTATGTGAAGTTTTCTTTCCTAGGAGGGTGATATTTTAGGCATTGCGGAGGAGGAAGGTGAAGGGCGGCTGACCTGGACGAGGGACATTAGTGTGTGTGTGTGTGTGTGTGTGTGTGTGTGTGTGTGTGTGTGTGTGTGTGTGTGTGTGTGTGGTCCATTGCCTCACCGCTATACATTCACCATCTAGAAGTGACTCCTCCTCCTCCTCCTCCTCCTCCTCCTCCTCCTCCTCCTCCTCCTCCTCCTCCTCCTCCTCCTCCTCCTCCTCCTCTCCACCATCACCACCACGAACACTTGTTAACTTTTTGCATTCATCTCTCTGTTACAGCTCATTTTTTTATTTATTTATTTTTTTTATCTTATTCGCTTCCCTTTCTCTGTTTCTCCTCTTTCCCTTCTGTCAACACACAAGGGACCCATCATCTGTGAATTGGTACGAGTTTTATTATTGTTGTTGTTGTTGTTGTTGTTGTTGTTGTTGTTGTTGTTGTTGTTGTTGTTACCTTTTAATTATTATTACTGCATTAGTGGTATTGATTGTCTTCTTTTTTTTTTCCAGTGCATGGTACAAAATTATTAGAAAAAAGCCTGTATTATTGTGAAATATTATTCTCAGTATGTAGTTTTATATCATCACCAAAGTATTGTAATGTTACTGTTAGGTGCATTATCGTACTAGAGAGTAACGTGGTAAAGTGCATGACAAAAATGAATTACTGGAGAAGAGAAGAGAAGAAAAATTGAGGGATGGAGACAGGAGTGACATGAAAAATATGCTAATGTCCCAAATGGAAGTAAATGGAAGTTGATGACAGATTGATTGACTGACTGACTGAATTTGGCCTCGCAGTATGATAACATAACAGAGGGTGAAACTGTGGGCGTGGGTGTGTTGAAAGAAGAGGAGTTAGAGGGACAGTGAAAGGTGAGGTAAGATCAAGAACGAAGGGAAAATAGGGTGTTAGGTGAAAAAAAAAAAAAAAAGTGAAGGGGGCAAAGGGTGAGAAAAGTCATGGTGTAGGAAGCAGGACGAGACTTGCGTGAAATATATTGAAGAAAAAAAAATCTAGAGGAACTGAAAGGTTAAGTAAGGTCAGGAGCGAAAGGGAAACAGGTAGGTAGATGAAAAACAACGGAAAGATAGGGAAGGTCACCACGGGAGATACAAGGCAAGTCCATGCAGTAATTGCAAAGAAGGAAGGGTGCTTTAAGGTCAACGTAATGTCAAGAAAGAAAGAAGAGAGAGAGAGAGAGACAAACACAAGACAAGTTTAAGTCAGCCAGAACCATTAACAGTACTCAAGATGAAAAAGGTAAAAAAAAAAAAAAAAAGAACGCACTCATTAACCAGCACTGTAATTGACCGAGTTTCATAGGTCACACGGGGGTCACCTTCGGGATCGCTAACTCGTTGTGTCTCTGGATGGAGGGAGGAACTAACTTGGCACTGCTGTCTGTAGTGGTGGTGGTGGTGGGAGCCCTCGTCGACACCACTCTCACAGCCGCCCTTTGTTCCACCGCCTCCCTTGACCACCTCACACAATGCACGCCTCCTCCTCCTCCTCCTCCTCCTCCTCCTCCTCCTCCTCCTCCTCCTCCTCCTCCTCCTCCCACTTGAATTGTATTACGTGGTGGTCCCGTCACGTGGCTCTGATTGCAGGGAACCCTCGCACCAACTTTGTGGACTGCTGCTGAACCGTCTCTCTCTCTCTCTCTCTCTCTCTCTCTCTCTCTCTCTCTCTCTCTCTCTCTCTCTCTCTCTCTCTCTCTCTCTCTCTCTCTCTCTCTCTCTCTCTCTCTCTCTCTCTCTCTCTCTCTCTCTCTCTCTCTCTCTCTCTCTCTCTCTCTCTGATGGGAGTGAGTGAGAGTTGGTGGTGTGTGTTTTATTTGATTTATTTCATTGTCTTGTAATTTCCTCCTCCTCCTCCTCCTCCTCCTCCTCCTCCTCCTCCTCCTCCTCCTCCTCCTCCTCCTCCGCACCTTATGATAGTGACCATATACCTCTTTCATACCTCCCCACAACACTACACCTTATCCAGATCACATTCCACTCTTCCCCCTTCTCC
>NC_087152.1:9610000-9612500 GCF_035594125.1 Scylla paramamosain
TCTCTCTCTCTCTCTCTCTCTCTCTCTCTCTCTCTCTCTCTCTCTCTCTCTCTCTCTCTCTCTCTCTCTCTCTCTCTCTCTCTCTCTCTCTCTCTCTCTCGCAGCGTGGTGGCCGCGGGACGTATATAAGAATTTAGGAGTACGTAATCAGGTTAGCACTGTCGCCTCCAGTCTGGCAGTGCACTTCTTAATGTCCGTCCGTAGCTGGCTAAGTAGGAGGTGATGTCCTCGGCCCTGTGTGTGTGTGTGTGTGTGTGTGTGTGTGTGTGTGTGTGTGTGTGTGTGTGTGTGTGTGTGAGGTGATGTATGTTTGCCATTATTGCGTCAAGGGCCATTATGCGGTACTTCATTTCTTTTTCTCGTTTTTCTTTTTCTTTTCTTTTCTTTTCTTTTCTTTTCTTCCTCTTCGTCGTTGTTGTTGGTGGTGGTGATAGTGTTTTTGTTGTTGTTGTTGTTGTTGTTGTTGTTGTTGTTGTTGTTGTTGTTGTTCCTCTTCCTCCTCCTCCTTCTCTCCTTCTCACACACACACACACACACACACACACACACACACACACACACACACACACACACACACACACACACACACACACACACACACACACACACACACACACACACACACACACACACACAATCACACACACACTTTTATATCTCTATAATTTCGTCTATTGAATGTCTACGGCTAATTAATCAATATAGAGATGAATAATGAGGGCAGAAATATAAATCATAGTATATCAGAGATTTATAATAGAAATATACGTGAAAATAGGAAAGAAAATATTAAGAAAAGAAAGGTATAGTTAATTTTGATTTTTGATGAATTTTATGTCAGTTTGATGTTTCTTATACTTTTGTCCCTGTGTCTAGAAAAAATAATAATTGTTATGAAAAAATGCAAGTGTTCAGAGGAAAAGGGAAAGAAGAAAAAGTTAGTGATTCTTAGTTTAGTTTGCGTTTTTTTTTTTTTTTCTCTCTCTCTCTCTCTCTCTCTCTCTCTCTCTCTCTCTCTCTCTCTCTCTCTCTCTCTCTCTCTCTCTCTCTCTCTCTCTCTCTCTCTCTCTCTCTCTCTCTCTCTCTCTCTCTCTCTCTCTCTCTCTCTCTCTCTCTCTCTCTCTCTCTCTCTGTTAATGTTTGTTGAGGAAAGAAAATCGGCATGAAAATATAAATTGTTAGGGGAAGGAATAAAAAAAATAAATAAAAAAAGAGGAAGAAAGAAAGAAAAAAAGAAAGAAAGAAAAGGTTCGTTAGTGATGTAGTGTGGAGTGGCCTTTTTTAAATTTCTTTTTCGTTAAGGGAGAGGGAATGAAGGACGAAAAAAATACTGAACGAAAAAAAATAAAAATAAAAATGATAGTGATGAAGTATAGCAGGTTCTCTTTTCTTCCCTTTTTTTTTATTTGTTTTGTAGTTTTTACCTTTACAGTGACCACCATAGCTCACTCCTCCTCCTCCTCCTCCTCCTCCTCCTCCTCCTCCTCCTCCTCCTCCTCCTCCTCATACGGGCGGGCGTAGCGTGAGGCCAGCCCGTCTCTCACTCTATGTACACGTAGGGGCGCCAGGGAGACCAAGACAGTCCCAGCCACCCTGTATATTTATCGCTACCTTTACCTCACTCTACCTTACCCACCACCTCTCCTCCTCCTCCTCCTCCTCCTCCTCCTCCTCGTCGTCTACTTTATCTTCCTCCTTCATTATTTGTTCTCTCATTTCCCAACATGGTCTTCTCTTCTCTCTTCCTCACCTAGACCAGTACACGCACGTAGTTACACACACACACACACACACACACACACACACACACACACACACACACACACACACACACACACACACACACACACACACACACACACACACACACACACACACACACACACACACACACACACACACACACACACACACACACACACACACCGACTCCTTCCTTTTTTTTTTTTATTTATTGATTTTATTTACAAGCATTTTTTTCTGCCTCCTTTTTTTCTCTATCCACTCTCTTCCTTACATATAAAATAGGCGTCTCACTTCCCATTTTTTTCAACTTTTAATTTCCTCATATTCTCCTATACTACTACTACTACTACTACTACTACTGTGTCTAACTGGAGGAGTTTATGTTATATACTTTTAGGTGTCTTGTACAGTGAATTAGTGTATTGCAATGTCTTTATGTCAGTCAGTCAGTCTTTCAATGTGCGTCCGTGTTTTTTCTCGTATATTCCTTCGTGTCCTTCCATCCAGCCAACCATCTGTCCTTTTCTCCGCCGATCTCTCGCTTAAAAACACTAAAGGTCAGCTCGTTGCACGTCTAATCACGCCAAGCTTGGTGGGATTAGAGTGGAGGAAAGGCCAAGGTCGCCCGGCGCTGTCATGGGAGGAATGGGAGGAGGCTGGAAAGTGAGGCTGGCTGGCTGGTTGACTGACTGGTTGGCTGGCTGGCACCTCTATCGCTGGCACTCTTTTGCCTGGCCGTGTGCCACAGTGAAGC
>NC_087152.1:9627500-9647500 GCF_035594125.1 Scylla paramamosain
GGGGGCGGCGGATGGGGCTGGGGAGGAAGGGCACTTGAGGGAGGGGGGAAGGTCTAGGGGCGTCGTAGCAAAAGGATGCACAGAGGACGCCGCCGGTGTTGTGTTACCTTGTCCTGCCGCCGCGGACTGCTGGCTCTGAGAGGCTGTTGTGCTGCCGCCGCCGCTGCAACCACCACCACTACTGCTGCTGCCACTACAACCACAACCACAACCACAGTCACAGTCATCGCCACCCGTGATCATTCTGCTTTTGGTTCCCGTTCCGGTGTCTTTTCTTACTTTTCCAACTTTACTTCCTCCTCCTCCTCCTCCTCCTCCTCCTCCTCCTCCTCCTCCTCCTCCTCCTCCTTCTCCTCCTCCTTCGTCTCTTCCTCCTCCTTCGCCTCCGCCTCCTCCTTCGCCTCCTCCTTCTCTTCTTTCTTCTCAACAACAACAACAATAACAACAACAGTAGAACAAAAGAAATCACTGTCCAGAAGCACACGCACACTGTCTTGCTCTAGTCCAGAACTTCCCCTCCCCTGCCTGCGCCTCGCCTCCTCCTTCCCTTCTGCTCCATTCGTGAGTTTTTTTTTTCTCACCACCACACTGCACTACACCGCACAACAATTGTGCCATACTATACCACAATACACAATACCATGCATTACACCACACGTTACCACACTCCATAAAACAATCCAGATCTAAAAAAAAAAAATAAATAAATAAATATAAATCAGAAATAAAAATAGATGTTTGTACCCTGAAATATGAAATAATCGAGCATTTAAATTCCAGCAAGAAAAGATGGACTCATATCACACAATAGGCCACTAAACAGTCATTACGGAGTCCTTAGTACCAAGCATGGCAGAGAGACCTTGCAATAATTACCAGGAAAAAATGTATATATTACTGGTTTGAAATAAAACAAATTGGTAAGAATACGATAAATATGAATATCCCCTAATATTCTCCAGTAAAGAGGATAGATGCCTACACAGATTATTAATAGGTATAATTAAATTCCATCCTTTCAGCTCTCATGCTGCAGACAACCATTAATTAATTAGTGACGAACCGGTTCAGTAATGACATGAAAATACTCCTTTCCGACCAATAGACGAAATGAAAAAAGGAGAGTTGTTCAACTTTTCGTAATCCTAGTTATATATATATATATATATATATATATATATATATATATATATATATATATATATATATATATATATATATATATATATATATATATATATATATATATATATATATTTTTTTTTATTTTATCTATTTATTTATTTATTTGTTTTCTGTTTACATGTTTCTTATTTGTAATTCTACGTTTTCATGTATACGTTTCCTGTTTTTTTTATATATTTTTTATGGTAAGTTGTATATTAGTTCGAATGAGAATAGAGTTGTTGTTGTTGTTGTTGTTGTTGTTGTTGTTGTTGTTGTTGTTTCAAACGGGAAAAACAAAGGACGATTCGAGTGCTCAGCGAAAAACACCACTATGCGAATTTTTGTTGGTGTTTGTTTTGTGTATTTCGCCTACTGTCTAATGTGAAGCCCTTTGTGTTTGTTTCCCAGGTACAGCCACGGCCAGAAATCAAGTAACCTTTCGCACTCACTTCCATTGCATTTTTCCTATTCTCTCACTCAACCATTTCAGTACCACGACATCATTTTCGTAATAATTCAGATCAGAACTTACTGACTGGAAAAAATAAGAGGTGAAAGAAACCATCAGGCCAACACAAAGCAGTACCTGTATAAAAAACATGCATACTAATTTTCACTTATATCATTAAAGTGTTTTATGTAGTAAGGAATAATAAATTTTCGTTATCAAGGGGTTTTGAATCTTCTTGTTACTCTTGGAAAACATGTATCTTATTTATCGTATTTACTGAAGTTGTTAGTGTTGAGTCATTAAGAAGCTTCATAAAGTCAGGTAATTTTATGGATGAAGATGACAGGTACGTATGGTTCATGTAGGGACCGTCACTTTTAAGTCTCTTGGTATCTTCCTGCTTCTCTTATTTTCTTATGATCATATATTCTCAGTATCTTACTTATATTTTGTCTTTAAATCTTATGTATTCTGACTTATTTATAGGTGATTTAAAGTAATTTGGAACCTATCTTTGCTACTGATTGGGTTAAGTCCTCCGATATACTGCCAAGCTCCTTATAGATTCTAATAACTAAAGAACTTTCAATAACCAGAGGACATGAGGTTGAGGAAAACAACACACCTGGAAGTGAGTGCAGAAGGCTCGTAGATGTTTTGGTCATGGTTGTATAAGCTGATAATGATGAGGATGGTGGTGGTGGTGGTGGTTGATGGTGGTGAACTGTGTGTATCGTGTAGTGAGGAAAATTGTGGAGGACATCCGAATAAATGAAACAGTAGTAGGATTATGTACTTAATTTTTTTTTTCTCTCTCTCTCTCTCTCTCTCTCTCTCTCTCTCTCTCTCTCTCTCTCTCTCTCTCTCTCTCTCTCTCTCTCTCTCTCTCTCTCTCTCTCTCTCTCTCTCTCTCTCTCTCTCTCTCTCATTAAAGCACAAATCCTCAATCATATAAACTCCCCCGTAAATGCTGCACACACACACACACACACACACACACACACACACACACACACACACACACACACACACACACACACACACACACACACACACACACACACACACACACACACACACACACACACACACACACACACACACACACACACACACACACACACACACACACACACACACACACACACACACACACACACACACACACACACACACACACACACACACACACACACACACACACACACACACACACACACACACACACACACACACACACACACACACACACACACACACACACACACACACACACACACACACACACACACACACACACACACACACACACACACACACACACACACACACACACACACACACACACACACACACACACACACACACACACACACACACACACACACACACACACACACACACACACACACACACACACACACACACACACACACACACACACACACACACACACACACACACACACACACACACACACACACACACACACACACACACACACACACACACACACACACACACACACACACACACACACACACACACACACACACACACACACACACACACACACACACACACACACACACACACACACACACACACACACACACACACACACACACACACACACACACACACACACACACACACACACACACACACACACACACACACACACACACACACACACACACACACACACACACACACACACACACACACACACACACACACACACACACACACACACACACACACACACACACACACACACACACACACACACACACACACACACACACACACACACACACACACACACACACACACACACACACACACACACACACACACACACACACACACACACACACACACACACACACACACACACACACACACACACACACACACACACACACACACACACACACACACACACACACACACACACACACACACACACACACACACACACACACACACACACATTCGACTCACAACCAAGAAGGCCCGGGTTCGAATTCCGGGCGAGGCGAGGCAAGTGGGCGAGCCTCATAATGTGTAGTAGCCCCTGTTCACCTAGCAGCAAGTAGGTACGGGATGTAACTCGAGGGTTTGTGACCTCGCTGTCCCGGTGTGTGGTGTGTCATTGATCTCAGTCCTACCCAAAGATCTGTCACTATGAACTCTGAGCTCTTTCCGTAGGGTAAGAGCAGCAGACGACCGTAGGTGAATGACACACACATAACAACATTATGGACGTTTGTGCGCGTGTACTTGTGGGTGTATCTGTACTACCTAACGACTTCAGTGTGTGTGTGTGTGTGTGTGTGTGTGTGTTGTGCTAGAGTTGAACTTCAGCGGGAGCTTCAGAATTTCATGGGAGGAAAAAATATACGAGACCAATTTATAGCGCAGCGGTAAATCCCCTGAATTTTCTGTATGACATTTTCCGCCAGTGATTGATTCGTAACGTGGAAAATTGACTCTCCGCCCTCGGTCGCCAGGGCCCCGCCGCATTTTATTTTATAGGACGGAAAAGAAATTGGGCGCCGCGCTACACTGGCTGGCTGGCTGACGTGCAGAGAGAGAGAGAGAGAGAGAGAGAGAGAGAGAGAGAGAGAGAGAGAGAGAGAGAGAGAGAGAGAGAGAGAGAGAGAGAGAGAGAGAGAGAGAGAGAGAGAGAGAGAGAGAGAGAGAGAGAGAGAGAGAGAGAGAGAGAGAGAGAGAGAGAATCAACCACATCATATAACTCCTCACAAGAAAATCATACCTGCTGCAACACACACCTGCGAAAAAGAGAGAGAGAGAGAGAGAGAGAGAGAGAGAGAGAGAGAGAGAGAGAGAGAGAGAGAGAGAGAGAGAGAGAGAGAGAGAGAGAGAGAGAGAGAGAGAGAGAGAGAGAGAGCTTCAACATTTATTTATAGTCTTTAGCAAAAATTACAAATTATAATAGTGAATTATAATGGGAAAGAAAAGTGACTAGCATTTTTGAAGCCGAAGTTTTCAGACAAAACTTAAATCTAATACAATATAACAGAGAGAGAGAGAGAGAGAGAGAGAGAGAGAGAGAGAGAGAGAGAGAGAGAGAGAGAGAGAGAGAGAGAGAGAGAGAGAGAGAGAGAGAGAGAGAGAGAGAGAGAGAGAGAGAGAGAGAGAGAGAGAGAGAGAGAGAGAGAGAGAGAGAGAGACTGCCTGCGTGCGTGCCTGGATCAACATAATAATCCTCCCTTCACTATATACTCGTACATATATAGTACAAGTAAAATTAATGATGTGTTTATAAATTATATTATGTTAATGATAATTTTGTCAATTGCAATACAGATGATTATGATAACGATGGTAATCAGTAATCATATATCAGAGTAATATATGAGGAAACGTGTGTGTGTGTGTGTGTGTGTGTGTATGTGATATGTTTGGTATTAATAATGAAAATACCAATAACGACAACGATTAAAATCCATAAAATATATATTATAAACAAAGTGATGGTCTCTCTCTCTCTCTCTCTCTCTCTCTCTCTCTCTCTCTCTCTCTCTCTCTCTCTCTCTCTCTCTCTCTCTCTCTCTCTCTCTCTCTCTCTCTCTCTCTCTCTCTCTCTCTCCTTTCCATGTATTTTTAATTCAAGACAAATGACAGTCGTCGCTAGCAAAAGAGCCTCGTATATAAACGTATGCTCATATGTATGTATGTATGTTTGTATGTATGTATATGTATATTTGCGTGTGTATATGTCTCAGTATATTTTTTTTTCCTACATTTTAGACAGAGAGAGAGAGAGAGAGAGAGAGAGAGAGAGAGAGAGAGAGAGAGAGAGAGAGAGAGAGAGAGAGAGAGAGAGAGAGAGAGGTATCTGAGTAGGGATGTGTTGTTATCTTTGAAGTCTTAATTTTTTCCTCTCCCTTTTCCCCTCCCTCTCTTCCTCAGTCACAAAGCTGCTTTTTCTGCGTGATGTATTTCAGGAGCTCCGAGAGGGATGTTTTATTTATTATTTGTTTTCTTTTTTTCGTTTTTTTTTACTTTTTTTTTTTTCTTTCAATTACTCAGAAGTCCTTGTCGTCTTCTCCCTTGCTCTAAAAATAATAATGGTGATTGGGTTGGTGGCGCTATTGTTGTTGTTGTTTTTGTTGTTGTTGTTGTTGATCTTCTTTTTCTTCTTATTTTGATTTTTTATTATTATTGTTATTATTTTTATTATTATCATTATTATTATTATTATTATTATTATTATTATTATTAGTAGTAGTAGTAGTAGTAGTAGTAGTAGTAGTAGTAATATAATCATCATCATAATTATTTCTTTTGTTTCTATTACTACTATTGTTACTCCTACCACCACTAGTACAAGTGTAGGGGGAGAGAGAGAGAGAGAGAGAGAGAGAGAGAGAGAGAGAGAGAGAGAGAGAGAGAGAGAGAGAGAGAGAGAGAGAGAGAGAGAGAGAGAGAGAGGGGGGAGGGGGAGGGGAAGATATATTCACGTTCAGAATAATAAGGAACAAGTGAGGTATGAACTAAATTCTCTCTCTCTCTCTCTCTCTCTCTCTCTCTCTCTCTCTCTCTCTCTCTCTCTCTCTCTCTCTCTCTCTCTGAACAAACAATAGGAAAAGAAATAGTAGTAGTAATAGTAGTAGTAGTAATAGTAGTAGTAGTAATAGTAGTAATAGTAGTGGTAGTACCCAGTAGTAATAGAAAGAGGAGCCACTGAAATAAAATAAGAAAAAAACGAAGAAAAAACGCCAAGAAAATTAAATTAGAAGACCAACTACCGCAGCGAGAAGGACGGAGACGCAGAGGAAGAGGAGGAGGAAGACGACGAGGAAAAGGAGGAGGAAGAGGAGGAGGAGGAGGAGGAGGAGGAATTGTTGTCGCCTCGAGTTCTCAAGCCTCAATAGGAGATTATGAACTTGGGAGCTCATCACTCAAGAGCCACGGGGAGGAGGAGGAGGAGGAGGAGGAGGAGGAGGAGGAGGAGGAGGAGGAGGAGGAGGAGGGCATTACGTTGCCTCTCGATTTTCCAGATGAGGAGGCCACTGGAGGTGTTCTTGCTTACTCCTCCCTCCCTCCCTCCTTCCTTCCCTCCTTCTCCTTCTTACTTCCTTCCTTCCTTCCTTCCTTCCTTCCTTCCTTCCTTCCTTCCTTCCTTTTCTCCTTTTCCAACTCCTTCCTCCTTTTTTTCTCAGTCCATTTCTCCCTTTCCCCTCTTTCAAGTTAACTCTCTCTCTCTCTCTCTCTCTCTCTCTCTCTCTCTCTCTCTCTCTCTCTCTCTCTCTCTCTCTCTCTCTCTCTCTCTCGTTGGTAGTCTTCCCTCTGCTACTTTTTTTGTGGTCCTCTTCCTTTTTTTTCTCTTTCCTCCTCCTCCTCCTCCTCCTCCTCCTCCTCCTCCTCCTCCTCCTCCTCCTCCTCCTCCTCCTGCCACGTTCAAAATTAACTACATTCAATTCTTTTTACGAGATTCCACTTTTACAGCAAATCTCTTAAGACTTCTTGCGACAAAAATGCAAAGAAAGATACAAAGCAATATATATGAAGAGTGTGCCGAGGAGAAATCTTTTAAATATTGTAAGGAGAAACACAAGATTTTACGCATTTATTTATTTGTGTTTTAGATCTGCTTTGAACTTTCTTGTGGTTTGATATTCTCACTTCTCCACTTCAAAGGAGGAGGAGGAGGAGTAGGAGGAGGAGAACGACGGTATGATGAAAGGGTAGAGAGGATTAGGAAGAGAGGAGCAGACATGTTCAGTGTGTGTGTGTGTGTGTGTGTGTGTGTGTGTGTGTGTGTGTGTGTGTGTGTGTGTGTGTGTGTGTGTGTGTGTGTGTGTTTTAAACTTAGTTTCAGATTCACGAGTGTATTTTGATTTTTCAACCTGGATCGCATAATAAAGGGAAGGGGAGGAAGAGGAAGAAGAAACAAGGTATAGAAGGTAAAAAAAATAATAATAACAAATAAAAAAGGAAAGGAAAGGAATAGAAAAAAATAGTGTATCACGAGACTGTATATTAATTATTGTTGAGCAGGAAAGATAGAAAAAAAATAATGACCAAGAATAAGTCATAAAAAAAAGGAGGAATAATGTCAATATAATAATGAAAGTGAGGAAGAAAGGAGTCAAAGTTTAAGTAAGTAAAAAGGGAACGAGAGAAAGAGAGAGAGAGAGAGAGAGAGAGAGAGAGAGAGAGAGAGAGAGAGAGAGAGAGAGAGAGAGAGAGAGAGAGAGAGAGAGAGAGAGAGAGAGAGAGTAGGGGAATAGGGTCATCTTGTAATGCACCATAAGAAATTAGGTGAGGACTCCATTTAATTACAGGTGTGTGCCCTCGTACCTGCACGCGATGGCAGGTAATCTCCCCTCCCCGCACTTTTTGCCTTCCTCTTCCTCTCCCGTTCTGTTCCCTCTTACCTTAATCTCCTTCCTCCTGCTCTCTGCTTATTATGTTACGTCAGTTTGTGCTGTGTCGCTATTTCTGATTATATAGAGGTGAACAAGGTGCAGCAGAGGTGCATCAGTTTTACGTAGAAATTTGTAAATACATGTACATAGAAATTACTGATAGATAGATAAATAGACAGATTGATAGATAGATAGGGTTATATGTGTCATTTCTATACATATATACTTTTTTTATTATAGACGCTTTTTTTTATTAATATACTGTAATGTCTAAGTGCACACAGTTTTATAAATGTCAGTTTTTAGTTAGTGTTGCTTTCTGTACTGCTACGGTCACCTTGTATATTTATGTTTGTATGTTTGTATCTGCGAGTACTATTAACTGTTGTGACCAGTATTTATTTATATATTTGTCTGTCTTTAAGTCTGTGCAAGTATGTGTGTATATTTGTATGTGTCTGTATATGTTTAATATTTTTTTTCGTGGTTTTATTTTGTATGTTTATTTCTATGCTATAAAAATGCAGGTCAAGTTGAGAAGTAGATGGAGAAATGAGATAAGAAGTTTTCCCTTGGGTGGCGTGGACTGGACGGGCAGTTAACAGATTTGAGGTTCCAGAAACTGATAATAACGATGATGTTGGTGGTGGTGGTGATGATAGTGGTGGTGGTGGTGGTGGTGGTGGTGGTGGATATTTGGTTGATGTTTTCACCCTCATGTGTTTTTGTACAGGAGTCCTTGTGTGTGATTGCGTGCAGTGCGTGTGTGTGTTACGTGAGTTGTGGAATTTATCATTAGCGTTTGTCAGGGGCACTCACAGGATATACTCGTAACTGTGTGTGTGTGTGTGTGTGTGTGTGTGTGTGTGTGTGTGTGTGTGTGCTCTGTCTACCAATCTTTATATGTATTTTCGTATCTTAAAATTGCGTGTATGTGTCTGTCTAACGAGAGAGAGAGAGAGAGAGAGAGAGAGAGAGAGAGAGAGAGAGAGAGAGAGAGAGAGAGAGAGAGAGAGAGAGAGAGAGAGTATATTCAAAATGGTGCGTGGAAATAAGCTATATTTTTCCTTGCAAATTAATTTTTAAAATGGTGCACTCATTTCCCACCGAAACTCATTATGTGAAAACCATTTATTCATAAATCAAACAAGGGAAGCTAGCACAAATTGCGACGTTAAGTATTAAATAGCAATTAGATTAGCCTAATTAGTCCTGAAATGAAATTATTAAATCACCATACACTGACGCTAATAATATAGAGTAAAAGAGAAAAGGTAGATTCATACTCGTATAATCTTTCTTCCATTCTCTTGATTTTGATTTTCTCATATAAAATTATAGCCTTTATGTATTCCTTCTCTTTTCTTTCTCCTTTTCGCCCCTTCTCTCCACTCCCATATCTCCAACCCTCACCCTTCACTCTTCCTTCCCTTTTCCCATTCCTTACTATCACCATTCCTCCCTTCCCTCACTCAATACCTTCCCTTCTCTGCCACCCACACACTTCACCATTCAACCATTCCTCCTTATCTCTATACCTTAGCACATTCCCCTTCCCCTTCTCCCCACTCCATCTCCCCATCTTCCCCTCCTCTCACCAGGACACGACTGATTGGGTGTATCTTTCCAGGTGAGTGAGTGAGAGCACGGCAGGTGAGAAGAGAGAGTGGCGCCGCCCTCTGTGACCTGTGGCCCCTTGAGGTAGGTGACCCTAGGAAGGAGCATCAACCGAGCGCAGATTTCAACAATAATGGTTACCAATCTGCCCTTGTATCTCTATCCCGTCAGGTGTGGCTCCGCAGGTGTGATGGAATCGGTGGTGCAGGATTCTGAGGTTAATTTAGCAGGTGGTGGGGTGAGAACGTGTGAGGAGGTGGTGGTGGTGGTCACGGTGGTGGTGGTGGTTGTTCGGGTTTAGTTAAGCAGGTGGGGAGGGTTATAATAGGGCGTGGTGGATCTCTCTCTCTCTCTCTCTCTCTCTCTCTCTCTCTCTCTCTCTCTCTCTCTCTCTCTCTCTCTCTCTCTCTCTCTCTCTCTCTCTCTCTCTCTCTCTCTCTCTCTCTCTCTCTCTCTCTCTCTCTCTCTCTCTCTCTCTCTCTCTCTCTCTCTCTCTCTCTCTCTCTGGGGGCTTTTCTTCTTTGCAGTGTTACTTCCTCGGTCCATGACTAAGCGGCAAGGACTCATTGCATTGTATAGATTTGTTGGGTTTTTTGCGGCAATGCATTATATACCTCTATTATTCATTAGTTTATTAATTAAGTGATGAACTGATTTGTTTGGCTGTGGCTGTGCTGCTCATTACGCCTTTGCATGTATTCGAATTTCCTCTGTAATTTAATTTGTAATGCGGTGAGAGAGAGAGAGAGAGAGAGAGAGAGAGAGAGAGAGAGAGAGAGAGAGAGAGAGAGAGAGAGAGAGAGAGAGAGAGAGAGAGAGATTGCAGTTTATTTATCATCCCCTCTCCCTCCACCAGCGTTTATATATATTCGAGTATATGCATGTATATTTTTCAACTAATTGAAATCCACTAATGATTTAAAGCATATATACTCGTGCTCTCTCTCTCTCTCTCTCTCTCTCTCTCTCTCTCTCTCTCTCTCTCTCTCTCTCTCTCTCTCTCTCTCTCTCTCTCTCTCTCTCTCTCTCTCTCTCTCTCTCTCTCTCTCTCTCTCTCTCTCTCTCTCTCTCTCTCTCTCAGTGGATGTAAAATTTGCCACTTATTTATGTATGAATTAAAACATTTCCTCCCTTTTCAATGTATGTTTTTTGTACAGGAAGAACCAAGTTATTCAAGTCCGGTGATTTTGTTATTTTTCCAGCATAAAATCAGTGGATTCCTGTACGTGGATTCATGGTATGGGGGGTGGAGGGATGTATGTATGTATGTACGTACGTAGGTGTGGAGTGTGTACGTATGATTTTGTTGTTTTGTGTGTGCATTGGTATTTGGTGAGAGAGAGAGAGAGAGAGAGAGAGAGAGAGAGAGAGAGAGAGAGAGAGAGAGAGAGAGAGAGAGACATTGAAAGAGCTTTTGTGGCGGTCGTGGTGATGGTAATGGAGAAAATAGTTGTAGTGGTGATTACGTTGTTGGTGTTGGTGGTGGTGGTGGTGGTGGCGTTTCTGTTGTTGGTGGTGATAGTAATGGGATAAATTATTATTATTTATTTATTTTTTGGGGTTGTGGTGGTGGTGGTGCTAATGGGGAAATTTTTTTTTTGTGGTGGTCGTAGTGATTGTGATGGTAGTGGTGGGGGTATTTGTTGTTGTAGTAGTAATGGTAGTAGTAGTAGTAGTAGTAGTAGTAGTAGTAGTAATAGTAATCTTCTATGTTACAAATCAGTGAGGGTTAAATTGGAAAGCGTATGATATTCTTATTTTTCGCTACTGTTTGTGGATAGGTTTGCCAATCTGAGAGAGAGAGAGAGAGAGAGAGAGAGAGAGAGAGAGAGAGAGAGAGAGAGAGAGAGAGAGAGAGAGAGAGAGAGAGAGAGAGAGAAATAATGAATTCGAGTATTTGCTCTCCACAATTTCTCTCCACGCTACGTATACAGAAATAATTGTAAGGTAGAGGGCGAGCAGAGGGGCGTTGGCGCGAGGGGCCGGCGAGCGCACGGAGATTACGAATAAAGACCTACTTTTTGAAGCTATGATGAATATTCAGGAGTAAAGAAAGGACAACTTTTAAATAAAACTCCGGTAAGAAGTTGTAATTTTCTCTTGTAGGAAAATGTCCTCGAGAAACTTCCCAGAAAACAAATGTTCTCTTCATTTTAAAGTCGAGGCACACACACACACACACACACACACACACACACACACACACACACACACACACACACACACACACACACACACACACACACACACACACACACACACACACACACACACACACACACACACACACACACACACACACACACACACTCACGGAAACAGTATCCTGTATCGTTGGCTGCTTCTCTTAATTTATATTTTTTCTTGTGTTTGCGTTGCCGGGTATTCTCATCCTTTCCCCTTCCTTCCTAAGCCAGACTGGCATACATTACCGGCAGGTTATTGCATTTTTCCCTCCAAGACAAATAGGCCTACGCTGAAGGAGGCCTACCCCGAGCGGAGCGTCTGCTTATTGTCGTGGGTTAATCTTCTTAGGGCCCCGGCGGAGGCTGGAGAGAAGAGGCTTGCGACGGTACTCTGGCTAATGGCTCCTTCCTGGAACCACCCGAAGACCTGAAAAGTTTGGCAGCACAAGCCTTCACAAATGTTCGCCCGCCTATCTACCCACCTGGAACGCCCGCCCACCCGTCTACTCCTTCGCCCTCCCGCCCACTTGCACGCCCGCTCACCTTTAACTTCCTACAGCGGCACAGCACTTCCAGAGGTTAAGGCGGGGAGTGAGAGAGGGAGAGAGGAAAGGAAGGGAACAGGAAAATAAAATAAAATGGTGAAATGAGTAAATTGGAAAACGGGATGGTCGTCGGATGTGAGTGAATTTTTAATGAATAGCTCAGGTTTCTTTTCCTGAAGAGACGGCCTTGGAGTGCTCGGGTGTGAAGGAACGTGTGTGCGCCCCTGAAGGGAGGGAGGGAAGAAAGTTAGGCTAATGTTACCCTGGGGGACTGGGGACTGAGTGTTGCTGGAGGACTGTTGCTTCTCTGGAGGGACTTGCCTATCATGTGGAGGTGGTGGAGTGCTCGTGAGGTCATGTGTGAGTGGAGGGCGTGGGTCGTGATGGCTGCAGCAGGGGCGTGGCCTGGTCGTGGGGTTATAGGGGGAGGGGACGTGGGAGGGGTAGGGTTAGGCCTCAGGGGAGTGATCGATGGCTCACTCTGCCTCCACTAATGAGGCGGCAACGCTTTTAATTCCAGACTTTCGTTATCATTAACCGATACACGCGCCGCGCCGCCCTCCGGAAGGCCGGGCGAGGTCAGGGCAGGTCAGGTGGGACGGGGAACGAGATCGTATGTAATATAGGTAAGGTCATGTCAATTAGTGTGATGAGGAGCACGTTATTAGGGGAAATTAGGAAAGTGATATTGTAAATCAATGAGGAGACTACCTAGATAATTATTTTGAGCAGGTAAGGGAGCTCTCAGGTAACGAAGCGGGAGGTTATAGAGCATGCTAAAAAGGACGGCTGGATATTGATGAAAGACCTCCCTCATTATTCATCTGCTTGTTCCTCTATTTACTTACGTCCGTGGCGGAGGATCTCGTGAACAAAGACAAGGTAAAAATTGGGAGAGAGAGAGAGGAATTGGAAGGTAGTATTGGTGGTGCTGTTTTGTGATTTATTTAAAGTAATAGTGGTGTGAGATTTTACTTGTGTGAGTGAATGAGTGATCCATATGTGATAATGAAGCGGTAATTAGACAGGCGAGGCCAATAATATATATCGAGTAGCCTTACATTTTACGATACTTGTATATCTGAAAGTAATATTGTACACCTGTGTTTAATGGTACAGGTAAATGTATGTGACTGTGTGTACCTGTGTATGTATCCATGTATATGTGACCACGTGCATACATACCTACACTTCTTAATCATATACACCAGTGCTTAATTATACAAGTAAATATGTGACTGTGTGTACCTGTGTAGTATGTATTCGTCTTAATTTATGTATAGCCAAATATTTGCGATTATTTCTACCTATCAACGAGTATGTATGCATATATATGTGAGGCACTGTATATGTTGTTGGAGGTGTAATGGAGGGCAGGTCTGGAGGGAAGGAGGGTGGGTGTGTGTGATGCGCCGGTCCCCTCCCCAACTCACTGCCGATAATGAGACCAATCTGTGGTGCCATGGCAACCAGTCTTTGTTTACCATCCTCAGTTCAGAGCCACGCCCGGGCCATCTCTCTCTCTCTCTCTCTCTCTCTCTCTCTCTCTCTCTCTCTCTCTCTCTCTCTCTCTCTCTCTCTCTCTCTCTCTCTCTCTCTCTCTCTCTCTCTCTCTCTCTCTCTCTCTCTCTCTCTCTCTCGACCGCACCGTCTTCCCCTCCTTCAGTCCTTCCCTCTTCTGCTGCTGCTGCTGCTGCTGCTGCTGCTGCTGCTGCTGCTGCTGCTGCTGCTGCTGCTGCTGCTGCTGCTGCTGCTGCTGCTACTACTACTACTACTACTACTACTACTACTACTACTACTACTACTACTACTACTACTACTACTACTACTACTACTACTACTACTAACCCCTTTCACTTCACCCACTTCACCCTTTCGTCTTCTCATTTCTTTCCTCTCTTTCTGGTATTTTGTTCATTCGTCGACGCTTGCTTTTGTCTTCCTTGCAGTTCAGTTTCCGTTTATTTGTCTTCTTTCATCAGCCTTTTTTTTTGTATACATATTCTAATTTTATTTTGTGACCCTTCAATTCCTTATCTCATCCACATGTTATGTTTATTTATTTATTTATTTATTTATTTATTTTATTTATTTATTTTTTGCTAAGTCATCCTCCTTTTAATGTTCTTTTGTATTGTATTATGTATATACATGTTTCATTTGCTATTGGTCTGTCTGCCTGTCTCTTTATTTGTATAGGTGTCTTTCAGTACCTTTATCTTCCTGAGAACTATTTTCGTATGCATTTATTTATTTTTTTTCTCACTTTCTTTAATTTCCTCCTCCTCCTCCTCCTCCACCCTCTTATCATTGTTCTTTTGTACCTTTCCTCCTCCTCCTCCTCCTTCTCCTCCTCCTACTCCTCCTCCTCCTCCTCCTCCTCCTCCTCCTCCTCCTCCTCCTCCTCCTCCTCCTCCTCCTCCTCCTCCTCCTCCTGCTAACTTTTCTGCCGAGAGGAAATGCATTGTTCTTCCTACGGGTCTTGTTTCCTGCTTATTTTTCCTCCGGTGCTATTCATTTACTTTTTTTTCTTATTTTTTTCCCATTTTCTTTATTTTTCTTTGTTTTCATTCATTCATTGTTTCTATTCTATTTTTTTTTTTGTCCATCAAAGCTGAGTTGACTGACTGGGATTTGTAGATGTCATTGATATTTCTGCTGTTTATTATTATTATTATTGTTGTTGTTGTTGTTGTTGTTGTTGTTGTTGTTTGTTGTTGTTGTTGTAATTAATTATAGGTTATGATTTTTATTATCATTGCAACTATATGTGTGTGTGTGTGTGTGTGTGTGTGTGTGTGTGTGTGTGTGTGTGTGTGTGTGTGTGTGTGTGTGTGTGTGTGTGTGTGTGTGTGTGTGTGCGCGCGCGTGCGTGCGTTTAATACAGTGACCTTTTTAATGTTTTTCGAATGCTTACAAGTCTAATTATCTGAATCTCTCTCTCTCTCTCTCTCTCTCTCTCTCTCTCTCTCTCTCTCTCTCTCTCTCTCTCTCTCTCTCTCTCTCTCTCTCTCTCTCTCTCTCTCTCTCTCTCTCTCTCTCTCTCTCTCTCTCTCTCTCTCTCTCTCTCTCTCTCTCTCTCTCTATATATATATATATATATATATATATATCCATCTAGGTATATGTTTTCTGTGTGTGTCTCTTTATGTTTATCTTCTGGACTTGATTTGAAACACAAAGGCTGGTAGTTTGAACGTGACACCCAACATTGCATTAGCTATACTAATGAATTGCGTGATCAGTAACTCTACACTAATACACTGCTAATTATATCGCCGTTTTTCCAATTCGGGCTAATTCAGATAATGCAGACAGAGAATAATTTTCAGTGTGTGTACGTAGTTCGATGTAATGGTAATAATAATATATATTTGTTTTCCTCCTGGAGGCATATATTGCTTAGAATAAAGAGAACATTATTTTTATTTTATTTTATTTTATTTTGTTTTATTATATTTTTTTTTGGGGGATGGGGGGATATTATATGTGATGAGTGAGGGTATATTAAAGAAATAAAGAAACTAAACAGTGAAATTAAGATTAGTTATGATAATATTATTTACACAGATCAGGTTATATGCCATTTCAAATTTCCTTTAGATATATTGGAATACGTATGTACACTGCATACTTGTAATACTGCCGTTTTGTCTGAAATATACATGCAAATAAAGAATATTTGGTGTGGAATGTTTTTCATTTATTTATTTATTGTTTTTTGCTCAAAGGGCATACGTTCTGATGCAAAATTTACGTGGGTGAAAATGAGTGTTCCCAGCGCGGCCAGGCAGCAGTGACGCACGGACGTAATGGCAGGGGAGCCGCGCCGCGCCGCCCCCCTGCTGCCACCGTGGCTCCGAGTGGGCGAGATTGACGCACAACATTTGCTTTTTAGTCGGCGTGGGTCATTACGGGAGGGGACAAGCGCAGTGTTTCAAGGCTGTGACGTCATGTTTTCTATTAGTATTTCTGCCTGCATGTCAGTGTTGTGAGTAAAGTGCGAGTGACGCCTGTTGCCGGTCCTCCTCCACGTCATTAAATGTTGCTACATATCGTTTGTTTCATCCTCGACGTAGACTCGAATTATTTATGCACATTTTATGATAGCTTTATTAATTTCTTCACCATTTTTTTCTCTCTCTCATGCATACAATATAGGGAGTGTAAGCTTGGCAATGGAAAATTACCTTTTACCGGAAGGCAGGCTGACCAATCACATCACGTATTCATACTAAAACTAATGAGTCTCTCTACGTAAGTATCGTCAAATCCTTTGTATCGTTATAAAACACTAATTCTTTAATATTTTCTACATAACTTCAGTATTTTCTGTTATGACAGTATTTTCTGTTTGACGTCAGTATTTACGTATGACTTAAATATTTTCTGTATAATTTTTCAGGCTATTGTTTTATGGAAATATTTCTTCCTTTCGTCTGATAAAAGCTTATTTGTAAATGCCATGAATTTCCTGTTCGAGAGACATTTAAAATACAATACCATCACGGTGCATCATTACTTGTTACAGGTAAACATTGTCAGCTGTTTGGACACGTGTGTTAGAGTCAATCCCTGGTGCGTCAAATTCATGTTTTAATCACTGACGGGTGTGAGATGACCGAAGTGATTGCTCTTCCTTTCTGCCTCTTCTTTATTACTCTGTCATTGTCCAGTTCATTACGGTCACTCTGTATTCGTGTGTTTACTGGAGTTCATAAGCTGCCTCACCATGACCATCTTTCATTGGGGAATGACTAGAGTAACCACACCTGCTGTCTACGAGTGTTACTGCACGTCTCCCTCGCTCTCTCCATCTGCTCATCCTGCTGTGGAACTCCTGGTCCCCTTTGATCTCTTGCTCCTCCACTTCTTGCGTCCTTGGCCATTTGTATCATTTACTTCCTGGTTTTCATTACATTTTTGTTTATCGTGCTGCTCCACTTTCTTCACTTCACTTTCTTCTTTTTTTCTTATCATTTACTTCCTGGATTTCATTTTTATTTATTTATATATATTTTTTTTTTTGTCCACATCCTGAACCTAAATGATTAATATTTTCTTTTCACTTTCTTCTCTTACATATAGCAGTGTTTATTGTCTCTTTTCCTTTCGCCTCCGTTTCTCTTTTTTCTCGTCCTCGTCTTGTTTTTGTCATACTTTTTTTTTCCACTTATTTTCTTTTCTCTGCTTTTTGCCGCCTTGCTCTCTCTCTCTCTCTCTCTCTCTCTCTCTCTCTCTCTCTCTCTCTCTCTCTCTCTCTCTCTCTCTCTCTCTCTCTCTCTCTCTCTCTCTCTCTCTCTCTCTCTCTCTCTCTCTCTCTCTCTCTCTCTCTCTCTCTCTCTCTCTCAGGACGATGTTACATTCCCGTGTACATCAGTGTGTGTGTGTGTGTGTGTGTGTGTGACGTACAAGGAAATGTGCACATCAGACCAGAGTTTCCGGGAAGTGCGTCACCTTTGTCCACACCTGTCCAGCCTCGCCCTCCCTTCCTGCCGCCCGCTGGAGGAACTCACCCGCCCCCCCGTCAATTCATTTCTCAATCCCTGCATTGTATTTGTTTCGCTTCTCCCTTTGGACTTCACTCGTCTGAATTTATTTTTTTCTTTCTTTTTTTAATTTCTCTTGTTTTTTCCTTGATTTAAGAGATGGATAAATGGAAGGTGATATTCTTATGACGTGATGTAAAGGTAGTAGATAAACAGGTGCAATGCAAGGCAGACACACGTAAGAAAGTCCGTAGACGCTGTGGAAAAATTGAGTGGCCAGTAGATAAATGGAAGGGCAGACTGCTTTTAACAGGCTGTAGTGGAAGATACCAGATTATTATTATTATTATCATTATTATTATTATTATTATTATTATTATTATTATTATTATTATTATTATTATTTATTTATTTATTTATTTTATTATTTTGCATCACCAATCGTTCATGTAGTGAAGTGAAATCAAACCACCTAGCAAAGGATTTGAAGTTCGATTGATTATTAGAATTCCCTGTAAATCTTTGAAATAAAAAAAAATATGTATATCAATAATTATTTCTTTTCCCAGCGAGACTCCACTCTGGGTACACGCAGCACTTCTGGTCCCTCCTAAAGTGACACGAACGAAAGACACGGAGTAAAGAGACGTGCCGCTAGACTAATCGCTTCAATTACGATTAAATCCTACGAAGAAAATATATATTTCTCTGCCGATATTCCCGAAGAGAGAAAGAGAAAGAAAAAAAAAGTGAGAAAAAGAGGCGCACGTGCTGAGAGTGTACGTACATGTGTGAGCCGTGAAGAATCCGTAAGAAGTACGAGCCACATCCATCACTCGAACTTCTTTGAACTTCTTTGAACTTCTTTGAACCTAAATACAATACGAGATGCGTTGGTTGTCAGAGGGCGATGGAACACTCCTGGGTATTCTCTCTCTCTCTCTCTCTCTCTCTCTCTCTCTCTCTCTCTCTCTCTCTCTCTCTCTCTCTCTCTCTCTCTCTCTCTCTCTCTCTCTCTCTCTCTCTCTCTCTCTCTCCTCATCCTTCTTTTACATCATTAAGTGCAGATTCATGTCTTTTTTTTTCCTTTCTGCAAATTCATGCTTGATTTTTTTTATTTTTTATTTTTAATTATATTTTTTTTCCCCTTTTTGCACCTACTTTGTTTCCTGTGGTGGTGGTGGTAATGGTGATGGTGGTGATGATGGTGATGGTGATGGTGATGGTGGTGGTGGTGGTGGTGATGATTATTGCGCTGATTCTGTATCATTTATAACTGTCGATATGTTGACATTATAAGTAGTCATTTACCAACACACACACACACACACACACACACACACACACACACACACACACACACACACACACACACACACACACACACACACACACACACACACACACACACACACACACACTATTGATTCATGCAGTCATTCCCCGGTCGTCAATAATTCTGTCAGATGAGGGGTGAGCCGCCACTTGTAAAATCCTCCGCTCGCTTTTCGTCTTACCTGCTAAATACTGTACCTGCTTGCTCCAGTTACACACACACACACACACACACACACACACACACACACACACACACACACACACACACACACACACACACACACACACACACACACACACACACACACACACACACACACACACACACACACACACACACACACACACACACACACACACACACACACACACACACACACACACACACACACACACACACACACACACACACACACACACACACACACACACACACACACACACACACACACACACACACACACACACACACACACACACACACACACACACACACACACACACACACACACACACACACACACACACACACACACACACACACACACACACACACACACACACACACACACACACACACACACACACACACACACACACACACACACACACACACACACACACACACACACACACACACACACACACACACACACACACACACACACACACACACACACACACACACACACACACACACACACACACACACACACACACACACACACACACACACACACACACACACACACACACACACACACACACACACACACACACACACACACACACACACACACACA
>NC_087152.1:9652500-9675000 GCF_035594125.1 Scylla paramamosain
CATTTAGTTTTATTTCACTCTTATCTTCCTCTTTTTTTTTCACTTCACCCTGCACTCATCCTGTCCATTTCTCAATACTCTCTCTCTCTCTCTCTCTCTCTCTCTCTCTCTCTCTCTCTCTCTCTCTCTCTCTCTCTCTCTCTCTCTCTCTCTCTCTCTCTCTCTCTCTCTCTCTCTCTCTCTCTCTCTCTCTCTCCGGTTAGTATGCAGTTTTATGTCTACTTTTTCTTTTTATAGTTTTTCCTTTTTTTTTTTTAATCTGTTCTGGAAGGAAAGATGGATGGGAGGAGCCTTCTCTTCCTTCTATCCGCGTGTTTTATTTAAATTTTTTTCTTTCTTACGTAGTTCACTTGGAAGTAGTAATAAAAAAAAATCAAGACACCTTCGTTTTAGATTTTCTGGTGTTCTAGGTGTTGTTCTTGTGGGTTTTCATTTATTTTCTTTTCATTTGTTTATTTATTTATTCTCTTGTATTCGTTTGCATTGTGTATTTTCGGCATTGTGTTTTTATGTATATATTTCTTGTATTATCATGTATTCAGCTGTATTTTGATAGTTTTCATTTTCATAGTTTTTTTTTCTGAATTATTTTGTATTTTCTCGTATACTGCATTTAAAGTTTTTTTTTTTTGTATTTTGTACTTTTTTTTTCCTGTACTCTTCGGCATCATGCATTTCATTTTCGTATGTACTGTTCAGGCACCACTGCTAAAGGTTCACACAATAGGATAGAAGTTGTGAAGTAGATAACGTCGTGTGCCAAGTGTTTTTTTTTTTTTTTACGTACTATTGCTGTATTTCTTTATCTTCCTCCTCCTCCTCCGCAGCGTTCCCCATGGCGAAGCTTTTACCTTGATCAGGCAGTTTCCTCGCCTTAGCATATCGACGGGACAAGAAATACTCTGCTCAGTCAACCTTGTCTGTTCGTCGACACTGAGGAAGCGAGAAGCACTCACTGGGGCTCGAAGGTCGTCGCCCCCATTGCGCCTACCTCAGCCCTCCCCCTTCCCCTCCTTCCCTCGTGCCTTCCTTCTCTCTCCCTCTCTCTCTCTCCCCCCACAGTCCTAATCCTGACCTCATTCTCACCTTCATTCCTTTATTCATTTTGCTTTCGAGATTATTATTATTATTTTTATTATTTTTGTTATTATTATTATTATTATTATTATTATTATTATTATTATTATGATTATTATTATTATTATTATTAGTAGTAGTAGTAGTAGCATTACTTATTATTATTATATTTATTTTATTATTTGATTTTTTTATTATTTTTTATTTTAATGTTGTTTTTGTCTTGTATTCGTTGTATTCATATGTGTGTGTGTGTGTGTGTGTGTGTGTGTGTGTGTGTGTGTCTTTAGAAATAAGTTTGTCAATTTCTTATATCTGTTCTATTTCATTTATCTACATTATTAATCTTACTAAATTATGATTCGTGCTTGAAAATGAGGAACGGAAGTCATTGATATAAGTAAAAGTAAATCTGAATTGATAATTAAATCAAGGAAGAAAATGAAAAAAAAAAAAAGGAACAATAGAGAAATAAAGTGTTGAAGGGAAGAATATCTCACACGGAACAGGGAAGATAAGAGACCAAGTAAGCGTTCAAATTTAAGACTACTGAAAAGGGTTAAAGTTATGGCGGTGGTGGTAGTGAAGGGGCGGGGCGGGGCGGGGCGGGGCTGCGCTATGGACACCACGGCCCCACTCATGAAGAGGGTTAGTGGCTTATCTAGATTAGCTCGTCACGTATTACCATATCTATAGCCCGGATAATGAGCCTAGAGGGAGGCGTGTGTAGGAGAGAGAGAGAGAGAGAGAGAGAGAGAGAGAGAGAGAGAGAGAGAGAGAGAGAGAGAGAGAGAGAGAGAGAGAGAGAGAGAGAGAGATTTACACACACACACACACACACACACACACACACACACACACACACACACAGGGCTGAAAATTAAGACAGTATTGGCTGAGATGGAGGTGTTTATGGCTCCCAGTAAGTGTGAAGTGTTGCGTGAGTGTCTCGCATAACCTTCCTTGAGCAGGTGAGAAAGGAAAGGGTGGGGCAGGTGAGGGAGAGGGAGGGGGAGGGTCATTTGTTAGCAAGCAGTGAGTGTAATATAGCTGCAATGCACACTTAAGAAACACACACACACACACACACACACACACACACACACACACACACACACACACACACACACACACACACACACACACACACACACACACACACACACACACACACACACACACACACACACACACACACACGTAAAGGATATTCGTTGTGTTTAAAGTTCCTTGACCTTTGTTTGTTTGTTTTTTTACCTCAGTGTTCAGTATTCTCTTACAGGAATTTTGATCTTGCTCTTTTCAGTTTTATTTATTTATTTTTTTATTTGTTATTATTTTTTTCTTTGCGTGATCCCAGCTGCTCTGATTTTTTTTTTATTTGTTAGTTTGTTAGTATCATTTTATTTATTTTTTTCATTCTCTTAAAGTTTTCAGTTTTTCTTTTCTCTTGATGCGTCATTTTGAGACTCTAGGTCGCAGCTGTGACGCCGAAACCATTCCATTCAGTGTAGATACTATACTACAAGTTTTTCTTTAGATTTTATGTAGCTTCTTAGTTGATATACACCTGGTGGCTGCCGTCCTCTGTGTCAGGGTGTGGGAACAGCAATGCCGCGTCAACTTATGCCGTGTCTGAATAGAAGTCGTAAAGCCATTCAGATCGTTGAGACTGCAATGGTAAAACGTTTGGGTTTTGTTGCCTTTTAACGCCAAGTGGCTGTCGTCCCCTTGTGGAGATCCTCCCGTCTCACGCCTCCTCCGTGGCCGGTGGTACACTCGCCTAGTTTAAGATGAACATTTCTCATGCTTGGATGCACTAACGTTACGCCTTAGTAGTCCAGTGTGCATAAATCACCCATCTGATGGCTTTCCTATCCCTCAGTAGCCATAAATACGAGTAACAACTTCCGAGTGGACACATAACGTTACTTTCTATCGTTGCCTTCCATTCAGCGTGCTCTCATGCCACCAGCGACAGCCCAAGTGTTGCCTCACATCGCTCCGCGCAGTCTGTGCTGCTGAGGCCACTCTATACACACGGTCAACGGCCATGTCATCACTGGAGGAAAAGAACCGGGACGGAGCGCGCCATAACTAGTGTAGTGAAGTCATAAAGAGCTTGTATAGCTGCTGGAGGGCGCCATGCAATGAACAGGCCGACACCACGTGGTTGTCTGGCCTTCCTCTCCAGCCATCGCCATTTCCAGCTGTTTGGCCGCCACCTTCACACACACACACACACACACACACACACACACACACACACACACACACACACACACACACACACACACACACACACACACACACACACACACACACACACACACACACACACACACACACACACACACACACACACACACACACACTGCACTCTCCGTCAGAACACCTCTTGCTTTTTCTTACGATAACTAAATGAGACTGTTATTGGGAAAACATAATTATCTAGTGTGTGTGTTTATGGATTTGGTTGGTGATTGCAGAGAGAAAGAGAGAGAGAGAGAGAGAGAGAGAGAGAGAGAGAGAGAGAGAGAGAGAGAGAGAGAGAGAGAGAGAGAGAGAGAGAGAGACCACTCATACCTAGATACATATATTCAAACATATATATTCGAGTACATAAATGCAGACAGACAGGCAATCAGGCAAACATATAGACAAACAAAGACAGACTAAGGGCACATTAATGAGTATTTTTTTTTCATTGTTTTATCAAATTTACTCAACCTTCTTGTACTTATATTTTTTTCCTTTTTTTTTTTTTGCTGCAACTTAATTAATATACACATTCATTATTTTTTTCTTCTTTTCTTATTATTACTGAATTATTTCCTTTCCGTGTTACAAGGAGGATGGGCAGCAGGGGATCAAAGAGAGAGAGAGAGAGAGAGAGAGAGAGAGAGAGAGAGAGAGAGAGAGAGAGAGAGAGAGAGAGAGAGAGAGAGAGAGAGAGAGAGAGAGAGACTGTGTTCGTGTGTGTGTGTGTGTGTGTGTGTGTGTGTGTGTGTGTGTGTGTGTGTGTGTGTGTGTGTGTGTGTGTGTGTGTGTGTGTGTGCGTGCGCCTCACCATGTTCTTGTCTTGTTAACCCTCGCTGGCCTATCCTAAGGCTGGCCACGTCTCCGTGTTCTCTTTGTTCTTCTTTCTCTCTCTTCTTGTTCCTCCTTTCTGTGTTAGGTCTTTCTTTTCTTCTCCTTTCGTTCTTCCTTTGCTTTTTTGTTATTTTTACTTATTTATTTATTTATTTATTTTTGGTAGTCGTGGTGGTGGTGGTGGTGGTTTCGTATTTCTTGTTGTTGGTGCAAGTGGTTGTAGTAGTAATAATAGTAGTAGTAGTAGTAGTAGTAGTAGTAGTAGTTCACATTCATGTCATATTCTTGTGTTAAAGTTCAGTATGAGAGAGCCGCATTGAATATATCATTACACCCTTCCCCCCAACACACACACACACATACACACACACACATTCACCTCAGCATACACTTCCCCTCTTGACTCCCTTCCCTCCCTCGTCCCTCCATTGATTATTATGCTTTGTATATTATTGGTTCTTTTCTTGTGCAGCGGAGAGGGGAGTAAGCAAGGAAGGTAGTGATGAGGGGGAGGGGGAAATGCCATAAGGGGGAAAAAAAAAGAAGAGGAGGAGTTGAGTGTTCGATAAACTTACGAAAAAAGGAGAAATGATAGTAATGGACAAATTATAAAGAGAGCATGGGAGGAGAAGAAAAGCAAGGTCACTATAAAGTCAGCACAAAGAAATGATGGCTCAAAGGTTTAGAATTTCACTATGATTCTTGTGTAACCGTCGTTCGTGTCCTCTGATACCTGGCTGTTTTTTTCTTCTTTTTTTACACCTATATATCACTAATTGTACTTACCTCTAAATGCTATATAAGGAGGCAGTACTGGATTGCACAAAATTACATAACCAAGAGGTACTTAACACTCATTTTTCACGTTACATAAGTATAAATAGTAATTTGTAAGCAAATGAATCTGATAATGTAGGTAGCACACGCGAACACACATACGAGAGAGAGAGAGAGAGAGAGAGAGAGAGAGAGAGAGAGAGAGAGAGAGAGAGAGAGAGAGAGAGAGAGAGAGAGAGAGAGAGAGAGAGAGAGAGAATGTAAGATTGCACATTTTTCCTCGTATCCTTCTGTGATATTAGTAATCATCCTTTTCTTCTTCCTTCCCTCCTCTTTCCCTTCATTCCATTCCACCGTGCGTCATCTCCCTCATCATGACATCACCTGCGCCTTCGTCACTCGAGTATGCCTCACTTCCTCCTTTACTTCTTCCCCCCTTCTTCCTCCTTACCCCAAACCCTCTCCATTCTCCTTTCCTCCCCCCTTCACCCCATCTTCCATCACCATCACCATGCTAAGATGTTCCGCTAATCAGAGCCGCCTCATCCATCTCACCCATCACCACTCACCATTACCACCACCGTCACCACCACCACCACCACCATTACCACCATCATCACTTCCCTCCATCACTACCCTGACTCGTCCTCGTAATCTAAAAAAAAATAAGCCAAATAGGTCCTCATTGGTGTCACAGAGGAGCGTATATGAATGACATACAAGAGCAGAATGACGTGTAAGGACGCTAAGGATTATAGATGCAGGATACGTAGGATATACGAACATATGGTGGTAGTGACCCATGAGCAGCGCGGAGGATTTGTAGCGGGATCACCGGGGGACCTCCTCAGCGGGGTGCGGGGGCATTGAGGCGTGAGGGAGAGGGAGTGAGAGAGAGAGAGAAGAGAGGAGGGGCAGGGAACAGCAGCAGCCTTCGCCTCTTTGTATGTACACCAGTGATAAGCCTTGTAAGGGAGGGAAGGAAAACAAAATCAATCATGGCCCGTATGTTAACTCCCTGTGTGTGTGTGTGTGTGTGTGTGTGTGTGTGTGTGTGTGTGTGTGTGTGTGTGTGTGTGTGTGTGTGTGTGTGTGTGTGTGTGTGTGTGTGTGTGTGTGTGTGTGTGTTTTCATTTGTCTGTCATGTGCGGGCGTGCATGAGTCCGTGCCTGAGCCTCCCCTCCCTGCCACATGCACAGGCACATGATTATCAACACGCACTAGACCCGGAGAAGAATGCCCTGTGCTCTCCGCCAACCCTCAAGCAGTCTAGCCACCAACACTACGACCCTTCGCTGCTCTCCTCTTGTATCTTTACCGTAGCGCAAAAGGACGTGTTTACCTGGGGATGTGTGAAGGTAGCCAGTGGAGTGACCTCGTTGCCAAGATTGAAGTATCATTGTAAAGTGTTCATGTTAGCCCTTGTGTACTTGAGGTCAACATACTAAAATCCCTTGTACCCTCATGTCTCGCCTTCTGTAGCTAAGTACTTAGTCGTGGTATAGTCGTAGTCAGAAGTCATGTAATATTTTGTACTCACTTTCAATGTATTTAATGTTTTCCTTCAGTCTGAATGCATGAGATCCGCTGGCAGTCTCCTTACAAAACCGGAAAATGATCGATTTTCTGCAGATCATAGGACTTAACATTAAGGGAAAAGGCTAAATGTAGTAAGACGGAGTGCAGATGTTACAAGACTTTTGTCCATGGCTGTATCCTTCCGTCTGCTTCTGCTCTCAAGGCACACAAGAACCAACACTGAAAACACACAGAGACTAGCACTGGTTGGCACAAAAAAAAAAAAAAGGAAAAGAAAAGGAAGAACAAGCTGCAGACATATTCCTTTGGCTCTTACGAGGAAGGAGAATAGAGGAAGCAAGCTGCCTTGTGCTGCCTGGAAGAAATGCTGCTCACTCCACGCTCTTGCTGTTCAATTTTGTTGTGTAAATTCGAGTAATGGTATTGTAGTCTTGTTTTCAATGACATTCTAACGAGTGACTGTGAATTTTGGTAGCATGGAAAAGAATAATAAGCTTAATAACACCTTCATTGGAGCGCCCTTGTGAAGAGCCGCAGAAGAAACAGGTTAGCACAGGAGCCTCATCTACTACCTTGACGTCATAGATGTCAAGACGTGATTTACCGGCCTGAGTCATTTGAAAACTCCAGGTGCCGTTAATAGGCTGACATCAATTTTTGCTACTGGGATAGAAGTGAAATCCATTAGTTCAAGGTGTACTCTGGTGTGCTCTATGAAGTACATCCAACTGTGCAGGTTTGATGCTCACTCTTTTACTATGTCCTGAAACATGCTTTTCACACACGTACAATAAAAAAAAAATGTGATGTACATGAAACGCATCGTTAGTAGAACGCGTCTTTTACCTTTTCAGTGCGTGGCTCAAAAAATGGTCCTTCATTTAAGCAATCCTTTACATGTTCCTCTCACTTTTCCATAATCCTTGCATTTTTTTTTTTATCCTTTCTCCCTCGACATGTTCCTTCCCTTCTGGGGAAGCAATGGATGTTTTTTTCTTTTTTTTTCTTTTTTTCGGGGAACAACAGACACATGATTGCACCGAGACTGGAGGACCCCCGCCAGGGACCGACTTTTACACCGGTGCGGGAAGAGAGAGAGAGAGAGAGAGAGAGAGAGAGAGAGAGAGAGAGAGAGAGAGAGAGAGAGAGAGAGAGAGAGAGAGAGAGAGAGAGAGAGAGAGAGAGAGAGAGAGAGAGAGAGAGAGAGAGAGAGAGAGAGAGAGAGATACCTACCTCTCTTTTCAGGTGAGTATGTATCTGGTGGAGCCATACCTCAGCCTCTGACACGGCAGGGTGAGTGTATACCAACACACACACACACACACACACACACACACACACACACACACACACACACACACACACACACACACACACACACACACACACACACACACACACACACACACACACACACACACACACACACACACACGAGAGAGAGAGAGAGAGAGAGAGAGAGAGAGAGAGAGAGAGAGAGAGAGAGAGAGAGAGAGAGAGAGAGAGAGAGAGAGAGAGAGAGAGAGAATTAACATAGTAGGTACAGTTTTCAACCCCCCGTCCTTGGTAGCTTAATGTAAATTGCTGATAAAACTTTTGTTGTTTCCCTGAGGCGGCGCGTTGCGTGTGCTCGCCCGTGTGTGTTTTAGCGAGTTATGAGTTTTCGTGCATCGGGAGCTCCGTGTGCGTGTAAAAAGCACGATACATCCAATACTTTGCCTGTGTAAGTAAAAGGCGGGTGTGTCCGTACATGTAAGGGTTATTCAGGTATTACTGTGTGTGTGTGTGTGTGTGTGTGTGTGTGGGAGAATGAGGAGATGGAGATACAAGACTGCGTGTGCCTCAGTAAATTTTGGAAGGGAAAAACATTTGGGTGCGATTAATAGGAATAATAACAATAGCATGAATTGATGGGTATAATAACGCTATAACTTGTTTAATAATGATAACACACGGCTCTCTCTAATAATGATAACACACGGGAGAGAGAGAGAGAGAGAGAGAGAGAGAGAGAGAGAGAGAGAGAGAGAGAGAGAGAGAGAGAGAGAGAGAGAGAGAGAGAGAGAGAGAGTTGCATGTATTAAAGCAAGAGTGTATTTTGGACATCGAGATAAATGCAATTGAATATTAGAACTGAATGAACTTGCTTATTTTCCCTTTTCTTTCTTTTTTTTTTACTCGTTCTATTTTTCTCTATTTCCATCTTTTTTCTCTTTGTTTTCTCCTCAGTTCTCCATTTCTATCCTCTCCTGCTTTTTATGCCTCTTCCTCTTTTTTTTTTTTTTATCAAATATTCATTTTGTTTTGGTGCCTCTCCCTTCTCGTCTGTCTCGTATTTCATTTTCCTCTCTTTTACCTCTCCTCCACTCCTTTCCCACTATCATTTCTCCTCTCCCTTCTTCCCAATACCTCTCCTCTTTCTTATCCCCATCCTCTCCACCATCACCTTTCTTCTTTACACTCCCCTTCATATTTTACACTTCCCTCTCCCACATCAACTTTCCTCTTCCCCAGTACTTTATAACACACTCCATCCAGAAGCTAATGCATGCACCTGGGCCTTTGATAAAAGTGTGTGTGTGTGTGTGTGTGTGTGTGTGTGTGTGTGTGTGTGTGTGTGTGTGTGTGTGTGTGTGTGTGTGTGTGTACTTTATTTTATCATACAGAATAAGATTTATACTTTTACTTTGTTTATGGTACTGGTTTCCTCTTTATTTATTTTTTATTTATTTATTTATTTATTTGTTTATTTATTTATTTTCTTATGTTATATAGCGAAGGGAAGTTGTGAAGTTTGAAGAAAGGCTTGTGTTCCTCTCCCTTCTCCCTCGTCCTTCATATTCTCTTCCCCTTCCCTTTAATTTTCACTTTCCTTTACGTGTATCCACCTTTTCTCTCTCCCTTCTTTCTTATCTCCGTATTTTTACCCTCTATTTTCTTTATTTTTCTCTCCCGTCTTTCTTATTATCATAGTCTGCTTTCTTTTAGTCTTCCATCTCTCCTCTCTCACTTATCTTCGTCATCTCCCATGCCTGCATTCCTCTCTTTCACCATCCCCCTGTGCCTGTATCAAGGTGTGTACGGGAGGCGCAAGAATCAATTACAAGAGACAGGTGTATATGTACTAGGTGTGTAGGGGGCCACTCAAGCATCCTCGTCCCTCCTGGTTACCTGTCCCGTGCCTGGTTAACCTGAAGCGCCCTTGAGAGAGAGAGAGAGAGAGAGAGAGAGAGAGAGAGAGAGAGAGAGAGAGAGAGAGAGAGAGAGAGAGAGAGAGAGAGAGAGAGAGAGAGAGAGGTCATACAGGATAGGAGTCTTAAAATAGTAGTTTTTATGACGTATTCTAACTGGGAAATGTAATTAATGGAGATCGTGGTTAGATTGTGTGTGTGTGTGTGTGTGTGTGTGTGTGTGTGTGTGTGTGTGTGTGTGTGTGTGTGTGTGTGTGTGTGTGTGTGTGTGTGGTGCATTTTACAGATGAAACTACTACTTTGGGCAACTCTACACTGGAATGTGAGACTGGACTTCTTATTTTGTAAACGAGTCAAGCTAAGGATAAGAAATAAGGGGGTGGGAAAAGTCCGCTTCATTATTGTCACACCTTGAAAGAAAAAAAATAATAATAATCTTAAGAACAAAAGAAAATAAGGGAAGTTGTTAGAAGCCATCAGGCCTACATGAAATATACCCACCTACTTCCACTAACCATCCTCTTCCATGAATATATGTAATCCTCTTTTGAAGCTCGTTAATGAATCATCAGTAACATTAGATTCGAAAAGGCTGAACAATTTAGCACCTCGGTGAATCCAATGAACAGTGTAGCTCCTCCGTTCATCCCTTGTACGTGAAATAGGAACATGCCAGTGAATTACCATGACAGGTGTAGTACCGGACGCATCACTCAGGCAGGTGTGGCAGTCGTACAGGTAATACAAGGCACAATTAGAATGGATCACGACACCGCACTTGGACTGGAATGTATTGTTAATTATTACCTGTACGTGTGGTGTATGTTGGTGTAGGCATCTGGTGTATGTGTTGTGAGGTGTATGTACGTCGGTTTGTGGTCACTAGAGGTTGTTGTTGTTGTTATTGATGATGTTGTTGTTGTTGTTTTAATTACTTAATTTATTTTTTCCTTTATCATATATTTCTTTTATTTTTATTATGTACTAATATTTAGTAGTAGTACCACTACCGCCACCACCGCCGTCACCACCACCACGACAACAACATTTATAATTACAGGCAATAAACCATATATAAATGAATATATTATGAAGTGTTACCTTTGAGAGAGAGAGAGAGAGAGAGAGAGAGAGAGAGAGAGAGAGAGAGAGAGAGAGAGAGAGAGAGAGAGAGAGAGAGAGAGAGAGAGAGAAATACAGAAGTCCTTGAAAGAGAAGACAGAGTTGAGGAAGAGTGGAGAGATTGTATATACGTAAGCAGGAGGGGAAGGAGGGGTGAGAGAGGCTGGCACCCCGGGGCGTCTCTGGGATAATGCCAGCGAGGAAGAGACACCCTGAAGTGCCTCCTCTGAGCCAGAAGGAGGGAGGGGGGAGGAAGAAGTGATAGGGGTGAAGAGGGCGATGGCGGGGCAGGAGGAAAAGGAGGCGAGAAGTGGGGGAGATAAAAAGTGAGAGAGAGAGAGAGAGAGAGAGAGAGAGAGAGAGAGAGAGAGAGAGAGAGAGAGAGAGAGAGAGAGAGAGAGACTAAGGGAAAGGAATAGATAAGGTAAAAGGGAAACAATATCTGAGTTCGTTCGAAGAGAGAGGGAAAAAAAAAAAAATATATATATATATATATATATATATATATATATATATATATATATATATATATATATATATATATATATATATATATATATATATATAGGAAAAAAAAGTTAGATAAAACGGAGAGGGAAAAGAAAACGTAGGCATGTGTACTTTGATATTCTGGTTGAAGGTTTTTCACACACACACACACACACACACACACACACACACACACACACACACACACACACACACACACACACACACACACACACACACACACACACACTAGTATTTATTTATAGAAACATACAAGCAGATTGGATATTTCAGGATACAGAAAGTGGCATATTGAAAGGCGCTTCTCTCTCACCTTTTTTTTTTCTTTCCTTCTTTCATTTTTTTTCATTGGTGTAGAGTAAATAGAAGAATAAGTAAATAAACAGGAGTCAGTCCTAATCTATACAAACTGGTAGGGTGTAAAAATAGGATTTCCTCTACCTCCTAATTCTCTCTCTCTCTCTCTCTCTCTCTCTCTCTCTCTCTCTCTCTCTCTCTCTCTCTCTCTCTCTCTCTCTCTCTCTCTCTCTCTCTCTCTCTCCAACAACATTTTTTTTAGCCATTCCTCGTCTTGCCCTAATTGTACTAATGAAATAAGGACCAATAGAATTTCCTCTATTTTTTTGTTCCCATTCCTCCGGTTGAAGGGAATGGAGAGAGAGAGAGAGAGAGAGAGAGAGAGAGAGAGAGAGAGAGAGAGAGAGAGAGAGAGAGAGAGAGAGAGATTTGGATACGGTGAAGATTCGATACATCTATTAAAGGGAAAATAGAAAATGTAGAGAGGCTGCGAAGGCATGTAATTTGTGTGTGTGTGTGTGTGTGTGTGTGTGTGTGTGTGTGTGTGTGTGTGTGTGTGTGTGTGTGTGTGTGTGTGTGTCCAAATCCTCATCATCTCATCATCTGCCACCCTGGCCGTTGTTTAGAAAGCTTGTGTTACGTTTGTGGCATATACGACGAGAAAGAGAGAGAGAGAGAGAGAGAGAGAGAGAGAGAGAGAGAGAGAGAGAGAGAGAGAGAGAGAGAGAGAGAGAGAGAGAGAACCAGCCTATAGATTCTAGTATGAACATTAACATTACCTAGATTCTAGTATAAGTATTTCCACTACCTAATAATACTTAATAAAAAAAAAAAAAAAAAAAAAAACATGCTCCTAACAAATATTCTCTAAGCCATCTATTTTACTTCTTTATTGCTATCGTCCTTGAAAATTCTGGCAGGAAAGAGAATATTCTGTTAGCCAAAGAAAGAAGCAGTGAAGGGGATGAGAACGAAAAGCTATCAGCCTCAGAGAGAAAGAAAGCAAGGGAGGGAGGGTAGGAGAGAAATTGACGCAGAGAAAACAATTGTGAAAGAGGACCAGGAGGAGGAAAAGGGAAAGGAGGAGGAGATGGCCCTTCGCTGAGAGATTGTAGAAAAGGAAAAGAAGAGGAAAATAAAAGGGGTTTAGAAGAGAGGAGGAAACAGGAAGAAGGTGGCTGGAGGGAAAGGGGTGAAGAGAGAAAGAGAATGAGGAGAGGGAGAGGTGGCGTGTGTGTGTGCATGTGTGGCTGGGAGGTAACTGCGGGCCCGATAATGTCTATATCTTATTCGACATTGAAAACAGTGGCTGGATGGAGGAGCGTGTTTGGCTGGATGGAAAGTGTGTTATGCGGTGGGATATTTTTACAGCTTGCCACAATCCTCTTTCCTCCCTCACCAATTCAATTTCTCTCTCTCTCTCTCTCTCTCTCTCTCTCTCTCTCTCTCTCTCTCTCTCTCTCTCTCTCTCTCTCTCTCTCTCTCTCTCTCTCTCTCTCTGTATGTGTTTGTATGTGATGGTAATGAATAGTGATGGTAAGATTAATAATGAAAATAATAATAATAATAATAATAATAATAATAATAATAATAATAATAATGATAATAATATAAATAGTAACGATGTAACCATAATAGTGGTAGCAGTAATATTAGCCGTAATAGTAATAGTAATTGTAATTTTCGTCATAGTTGTTTTTATATCCAGGAAGAACATGAACGAAGGACGGGGAAGTGAAGGAGGAGGAGAAGGAGAAGGAAGGGAAGAGGAGGAAAACAAAAAAATGAAAGCTGAAAAATAATAGTGAATCAATGCTGACCTTGATGAGGATTTGGACAGATCGCGTGCAGCACACAGCTCCTTCCTGTGTCCTCAACACACACACACACACACACACACACACACACACACACACACACACACACACACACACACACACACACACACACACACACACACACACACACACACACACACACACACACACACACACACACACACACACACACACACACACACACACACGGTTTTGGTATCGCTTGGGGGCTTACTCGTATGTGTGGCTGGGGCTGACATAGAAGGAAGAGGAGGAGGAGGAGGAATACAAAGGAATACAAAGGAAAGAACAGACAGCAACAGCCCCACTGGGCCTAACGAGGCTGTCTGTGCCTATTCTACCACTACCACTGCAGATTTTAAGAGTTGAGGTTGGAGGACACTAGGGTTCAAGGCAGGAAAACAAGAGGGCATAGGGAGAAGGAAAGGCTAAGATGTGATAGGAAAGGATGAAAGAGAAATGATACTATTTAATACAGTAACTAAAAAAAAAAAAGAGGAAGAGGAAGAAGAAAAAGAAGAAGAAGAAGAAGAGGAAGAAGAGGAAGAAGAAGAAGAGGAGGAGTAGGAGGAGGAGGAATAGGAGGACACTACAGAAGAGGTGGTATTGTGATTATTACTGCTTATCATTCTTGAAGTACTTGTGAAAATACTGAAGATTTATTTATAGATATTACTTGCAAGTCGAGAGAGAGAGAGAGAGAGAGAGAGAGAGAGAGAGAGAGAGAGAGAGAGAGAGAGAGAGAGAGAGAGAGAGAGAGTGTTGGACAGGTTGCCTCACTCAATTTTCTCTTATCCTATGTCCACTTGTAGACATCCTTTTACTCTCTCTCTCTCTCTCTCTCTCTCTCTCTCTCTCTCTCTCTCTCTCTCTCTCTCTCTCTCTCTCTCTCTCTCTCTCTCTCTCTCTCTCTCTCTCTCTCTCTCTCTCTCTCTCTCTCTCTCTCTCTCTCTCTCTCTCTGGGGAGGAGATAAGGGGAGTGTGGGAATGGGGGTTTCTTTTTAGTTTTACCAGCTTAGCTTCTTTCTCACTTTCCCTCACTCTCTCTCTCTCCCTCCCTTCCTCTCTTTGCCTCTCCTCTCTTCCCTGCCTTTCAGCTCTCCCCTCGTCCCTTTCCCTCGCCAGTAGCCTGCAGCCGTGAGGGAACAGACGCCTTGGTGGAGTTCTCTGGTAGCACTATGAAGGCACTTTCTACCTTTCTCTCCTTCTCTCTTTCCTTCATCTTATGAGTGGCAGTCTGTCTTCCTTTCTTATCCTCGTGTCAGCTTTTTTGTATGTGGGAGTTTTTTTTTCCTTTCTCGCTTTATATTTTTCTCTCTCTCTCTTGACTTTCCGATTCGTTGTGTTTTGTTTGTTATGTTTTTCTTTCTCTTTCATCTGTTTTTGTTTTGATGCAGTGTGTATATTTAAGGATCTTGTCGTGGCATTCGTCTTGTCTCTTCTCTCGTCGTCCTTGTTTGTGTTTTTATCAAGTTTCAGTGCGAGGATGGTCAAGTTTATGATGAAAGCGTAAATACTATTGTTTTACATAATATGGATCATAATTTGTTTTCTAGTAAATGCTGTAGTCTTTGTATTTTGGTTCAAAATGTGAATAATATTCTGCCCTCTTTTCCACCGTGTTTAACATTTTTTTTCTTAATTTGAAGTCCTCTGATCTGCCAACAATCTGTGTGCTCTGTGCTTGTTGAAGAATGTCACCAGATCAGAGGACTTTAGACTAGTGAGAAAATACGAAGCACAGTGGAAGTGAATGCAAAATGTCACTGGACTCCTGACCACGACTGTGCTACATTTACTAAAGGAACATTTACACCATAGCACATTATTGTATCACAAAACGAACTCCAATATTAAGAATGAAACTCGTGAGGGAGGAACTGAAACTCGTATTAAATTCTTTGTTCCAGAGAAGAGAAAAACACGAGGCGACATGATTCAGGTCTTCAAGGTGATTGATAACTTTGGCAACAACGATCACTTGAGAGTTCCTTGAATAAAAAAAAAAAAGGAAAAATAATAAGTTGACTATAAGCAATCATATGCCCTTGAAGTCTGAACATTGCAACGTGGAAGTCACTTAATATTTTTACGTGAGATATTATTTTACGGCTCAGTAAAATATATTTAGAGGAAAACACAGTATACACATGCATGGATAGCTATGAATGATGGCATTGATATGTGTCGTTATTTCCCTTTGTCTCTTCATCACGGGCGAAAAAAAAAAAAAAAAAAAAAAGACAGACAGACAAATAAGGGAAAGCGTGATTACAGTTGCATAATCCTCGTTCATATAAATGTGACTAGTATCAGTTTATCGCTATATCAGTTACATCATCACTTATTTTTACCTCTGTCCGTTATTCACACCTTCCTCCATGCACTTTGTGGAAGACTGTAGTGCATTTCTACTCGTGTTTTATTTTTTGGGAACGGCATTTGTGTGGGCTTATGCATTTACTTTTTGTATCCATTTCTTTTCTTCCCTTGATACACGAAAAAAGGAAGTACAACGTATGGTAGTGGTAGTAGAGTTTCTGTAACCTTATTTTCTGGTGCTGTTTTCCTCCTCCTCCTCCTCCTCACTCTGTATTCCTGAGGTGTTTTCCTGCGGGTCCTCACACCAAAAGGCGGAAGAGATCCCTGCTGACATTAAAACCATCTCAGGTGGATCAGTGAAGGCTGGGTGGGGAGGCTTTGGCTGTTTGTGGAAGGGCAGGGAGAGGAAAGGGAAGGGTGGGGATGAAGGCTTGGGCATGGAGAGAAGTAAAGGGAGAGAGAGAATTGAGGAGGAGGAGGAGGAGGAGGAGGAGGAGGAGGAGGAGGAGGAGGAGGAGGAGGGCTGACCTGGCTCGCCCACTACAGCTGTGTAAATATTTAGGCTCTCGTCTCCCTTAAGCGCGTCACGACCAAAGTGTCTCTCCCTCCCTCTCCCTCACTACTCCCTTCCTTCCTTCCTTCCTTCCTTCCTTCCTTCCTTCCTTCCTTCCTTCCTTCCTTCCTTCCTTCTGTACCTCCGTTTATTCTATCTTTATTCTTCCTTCCTTCATTCATTCATTCACTCATTAATTCATTCATTCTAGTACTTTCACTTCATATGCATCATCACGTGGTTTCCCTACCTACATTTCACCATCCACTCTGTCTCTTCTCCCCCTTCTTTCACTCCTTACCCTTTTTTTTTTACCCTCCTTCGTTTCGTACGTAGATTATCCTTTTTATTTATTTATTTATTTATTTATTTATTTATTTATTTTATTTTTTATTTATTTTTTTATTTTTTTTGTACTTTCGAGCTTTCCTTGCCTACTTCATCACATCATGCTTATGTTTCCTCCTTCCACTTTCTACTGTATCTTTCCTTTAGCATTCCTTTCCACTTTTCTTTCCTTCACTTCACACTGTTCTTCCTCCTTACTCCTTTATCCTCATTCATATCATCATTAGGTTGTCTTCTGCATTTCTCTTTCCACCTCTACTACCTACTTCCTTTATCTTCTTTACCCTCTTATTCACCCTGACAAACAATCACAAACAACAATAATTAAATCGTAAACGTCCTTCACACTATTGCTACCAATTTATCCTTTACATTGCTGTATCCCAAGCTGTCTTTAGCAGCAAATAGAAATGCACGCTACCTAATGGACAGGTAAATGGGAACTTTAGTCCTTGAAGAGTGCAGGTGTGCTAGCGTGGGGAGGGAACACGCGGAATGGGAGAACAAGTTACAAGAGGGATGCAGGGAACGAAGGGAGTGTGCTGGGGTCCTCTGCAGGTTGTGGAAGGAGGAGAAAGTAGTGGGAGTATACGTGGGTGTACTTAGGGGAAGAACAATAGAGTTAGGGACAGGCTTTTAAAGGTACATGGGATACAGGAAGGAAGGATACTGTCTCTCAAGTTTTGGATAATTATTTCGACTACATTGTTTGAATTTAAGACTGGTACCTTCAGTTGGCCTTTTTTTTTTTTAAGCCAGAATACTCGCTGACAGTGAAATTATAACAATCAATGTAGAGAGGAAGTGATTTAGAAAACACTGATAAAAAAATAGAATGGTTGAGTCAGGGACGCAGCGTAACATCTGATCATCTTCCTGTTTGCCTTTCTGATCCTTCTGTTCACCTGTGTATGTGTGAATATATCTGTCTATGTCCATCTGTTTTTATTTACCTCCTTCTGTATCTAAGAGGTGACTCAAGAAAGGCATGAAGAAAATGAAGATATCGGAGGGAGAAACATACACAGAGCAGGCATGAGGAAGAAGCATAAGTGGATACTGGGAATGGATGTACGAGTACGTAGGAGGAGGAGGAGGAGGAGGAGGAGGGAGGGGAAGAAGAGGAAGAAGAGGCCGCTGAGATCACTAAAGTAGACAGGTTTTGCAGGAATTCTTAAGTACTTTGCGGTTTTAAAGATACGAGGCAGTAAATTTCTTCATTGTTGGAATATGCGAGTCTCATGTTGCCTAGTACGCGAGGGAGAGAGAGGGAGAGGATGGGTTAAAGCGAGGTTTTATAATCGAATGAAGAGAAGATGATAGCAAAGAATAGCATTGAGGCACGGGATTACGGGGATTAGAGAGAGAGAGAGAGAGAGAGAGAGAGAGAGAGAGAGAGAGAGAGAGAGAGAGAGAGAGAGAGAGAGAGAGCATGTCATTTCCAGGAACTGTTTGATGGCAGCGCAGGTGAAGATGGCGTTAGGCTGTTCTTCCCCCGAGCTGTGTGCTTGTGCGGGGAAGCGTACAGAAAGACCTTGGTGAGGAAAAAAAGATCTACACACACACACACACACACACACACACACACACACACACACACACACACACACACACACACACACACACACACACACACACACACACACACACACTAGCGGCGTCCCATCACACTAACAAATATTTACCTGCCTCGCCGTGCCGCGGGGAGCGAATGGCGGTACCCCGGTGAAAATTACCGGCGGCGCCACCAAAATAGCGGCCCGTTACGTGTTGACGCTCCGAAATTAACACTCCACCAGACGCCGCCACCGCAACGCCACACAGGCCCGCGACGCCAACCCCGCCCCGCCCCGCCCCGTTGTCCCGCTCCTGTTTGTTGTCATTCCCCACCTGAATACTGCCACGCTCCATCACGCTTCCTTCACGCAGCACACGTGGCAGGCCGCTCCTTGTGACGCTGTAGCTTGTGCATAGGCGTCATCAACACTTGTTTACCTCTTGGGACGGCTTGAGGGATTAAAAGCGAGAGAGAGAGAGAGAGAGAGAGAGAGAGAGAGAGAGAGAGAGAGAGAGAGAGAGAGAGAGAGAGAGAGAGAGATTGCCTTAACAAATAATAACCATACTTCATTTTTTTCTCAGCAAGTTGCATAATACAAAAATGTGAACGTTTGTTTTATTTTTTTAACTATCTCCAGATCTGAAGCTTTGAAGCCACCATGTAGTACCGGAGCTTCGTTTTTCGGGGGAAATGAACACGAAGCAAAAGTTGAAAGCAAGCGAAGACCATAATTTTTCTGCACCTCCGCTCTTCCCCCTCCTGCCCTCTCTGCCTCTGCCCCCTCTTGAAGTACGGGGCCGCCATGACCAATTAGAATTAGATCAGTGTGTACCTTGCGTGTTGTTGCTGCTGCTGTTGTTGTTGTTGTTGTTGTTGTTGTTGTTGTTGTTGTTGTTTTTCTTCTCGGTATTGTTATGGATTTCTCTTTTGTTGTGTGTATTTCAGGTACAGATCTAGCTTGTTTTTATCTGATTATATTTATTTATTTATCATTACTTCGGGAGGGAAAGGGAAGCTAGGCACACGTTAGTACTTTTTTTCTATTAATTTTCCTTATGAAGAAAGTTAAATAAGATTAAAAAGCAGAAGCAGAAAAATAGAATGTAATTAGCCACTACTACTCTTTGTGTGTCTCTCAAGGCTTCTTTCTTTTCGTATTTCAGTTTTTTTTTTCATTGTTTCTTTCCTTCCCTTATAATTCTTTCCATTTTCTCGCTCATCACATGACTTGAAATTCCCAGGCAACGCAACGAGGAGAGAGAGAGAGAGAGAGAGAGAGAGAGAGAGAGAGAGAGAGAGAGAGAGAGAGAGAGAGAGAGAGAGAGAGAGAGAGAGAGAGAGTCTCAGAGAGAGAGAATATTCAACCCGTATAATGAGGGGAGAGTAGAGGAAAAGCAAAAGAAAAAAAGTTGTGAATGAAAAATAAAAAAAAATAGAAATGAAAGTGAAGATAAACTAAAATAAAGATCCTGAGAGAGAGAGAGAGAGAGAGAGAGAGAGAGAGAGAGAGAGAGAGAGAGAGAGAGAGAGAGAGAGAGAGAGAGAGTACTATTTACCTGCCTTGAAGTGTAGCTTGGCGGTTTGTGCTTGAGTGCCTCTGTGCAAGATTAAATTCGCTCCCTTCCGTGCGTTCCTTACGAAATATTACCTCTTTTTTTCCTTCTTTTATTTATTTATATTTTTTTCAACCCCCTTGCATAGGTTTTAAGTATTACTGGTGTAGGAAAAAGAGAGAATAAAATAAATACGTGATTTTCTTTGTGTGTGTCGTTTTTGTGCCTTTTTTTTTTTCTATCACTTTTTCTAGATTATATACTTTTCTCTATGTTTCGTTTTTATTCCTTTCATTTTTATCAGATTTTCTTTTTTTTAGGTTTAGATGCGATTTATACTTTTCTTTTCTATCTGTAACATATAATCCCTTTACGGACTATATTCCTCCTCCTCCTCCTCCTCCTCCTCCTCCTCCTCCTCCTCCTCCTCCTCCTCCTCCTCCTCCTCCTCCTCCTCCTCCTCCTCCTCCTCCTCCTCCTCCTCCTCCTCCTCCTCCTCTTCCTCTTCCTCCTCCTCCTCCACCCGCTAACTTTCAAGTCTAGTTCACGCAGAATAAAGTGGAGCAGAGTTGAAAATCCCTTCGTGGAAGCAGCTCCGTCCTCCTCCATTACCACGCACATCCCGAGGCTCTGGTGGAGATAAGGCCCCCGATTGTTTCTTTCCGCCTTTATTTTTCCCTTATTCTGTATTATTAGTTTTTTTTTTTTCCCCTCCCCTATATTTTCTTTTTTCTTTGTTGTTTCTTGTTTTCTGAGTTTTTGTGTTTCTCTCTCTCTCTCTCTCTCTCTCTCTCTCTCTCTCTCTCTCTCTCTCTCTCTCTCTCTCTCTCTCTCTCTCTCTCTCCCCTTTTGTTAGTGTATTATGTAATGTTATAGTTTTGGTCTTTATTTTCTTTTTTTTTTTTTTGCAAGTATATTTTCTGTTTGTTCTTGAAAGCTTTTTAAAATTCGCAACATTTATAAAGTATAAAACCGAGGAAAAACGTGAATTAGAACGAGCTAGAGAGAGAGAGAGAGAGAGAGAGAGAGAGAGAGAGAGAGAGAGAGAGAGAGAGAGAGAGAGAGAATCATATTAGAACGGAAAGAGAAAGTATACGTGTGACCGACTAAAAGGACACACACTCACTTGAATTACCGCGAGCGTGTGAGAGGTGGTGGGAGGTCAGCTGTGGCGGGAGGCACGACTGAGGGGAGGACGTTTGGAGGGCGATAGGGAAGGAGAGACGGAGGGAAGGTAGGAGTATTGTGGTGATGTAGAGAAGGAAAGGAGACGTAAAGAGAAGGTAGGAATGTTTTAGGAGCGCATGGGATGGATAGGAGAGATGGAGGGAAGGAAAAAGGGTCAGAGAGAGAGAGAGAGAGAGAGAGAGAGAGAGAGAGAGAGAGAGAGAGAGAGAGAGAGAGAGAGATTCACCTCGAAACTAATCATTTAACCCTTGAAAGAACCAAATCCTAACCTTTCTACATTTCTCCCTTTAAATAAAAAATAAAGTATACAATTCCTAACACATCTACATTTCTCTCCCCTCAAAAAAAAAAAAAATAAAAAAAAGGAAATGAAACGTACATGACGGAGCCAATACAAAACACCCAAGATGGCAGAGCTGCTCACCTGCAATTGTCATAACACCTGGCATTAGTCCATCATGAAGTGTTACCTCAATGACTCCCCCTTGGCAAACCGTGAACCTGTGTGTGTGTGTGTGTGTGTGTGTGTGTGTGTGTGTGTGTGTGGTGATAGTGGTGGTGGCGAATTTAATTTTGTTTTGATTTCATTTGATTGGCTGCGGGATAATCTACGCCTTGATTCCATTCGGTGCTGCATTAGGGTCCGGATATATATATTATTTTTTTTATTTTATTTTATTTGTTTTTTTATTGTAATTGTTTTTTTTTTTAATTCTAGTATTGATATTAGTGGTAATGTTATGATTTTGAACGGGGTAGTAAATTGTTATTCTGTTTTGCCATCTCTCTCTCTCTCTCTCTCTCTCTCTCTCTCTCTCTCTCTCTCTCTCTCTCTCTCTCTCTCTCTCTGGTAAGCTTGTTCATCATCATGTTTTCATTGTTACCTCATTCATCCCTTTCAGTGTAATAATCTGACTTTTTACTCTCTCTCTCTCTCTCTCTCTCTCTCTCTCTCTCTCTCTCTCTCTCTCTCTCTCTCTCTCTCTCTCTCTCTCTCTCTCTCTCTCTCTCTCTCTCTCTCTCTCTCTCTCTCTCTCTCTCTCTCTCTCTCTCTCTCCCCCCCATCTGCTCTGCTTGTCGCCTAATCTATAGCTGGCACCCGCGCAGTGACGCAAGCAGTGGCCACCAGGGGACGTGATAGCGCGGCGTGACGTCACGAGGACTCTGCAGTGTTTACATGTGGGCTCCAAAGAGGGATAATTGCACGACTTACCAACTGCATGTGAAAGGACAGACCCCTTCCCCCCCCACCACCACCACCACCACCACCACCACCACCACCATTACTACCACCATCACTACCAGTCAGTCCTCCTCCTTCACCTCCTTCCCCCCCCACACACAGGATATCCTTTTTATTTTTCATTTATTATTATTTATTTTTTTATTTATTATTATTTCTTTAAGATTTTATATTGTTAAATTTCGTTGGGGACTTTACGATTTTTTTCTCGTTTTTTTTATTCTTTATTTTTATTCTTTATTTTTTTCCTTTCTTTACTCTTTTCTTGTTTATGAATAAGTATCTTTCACT
>NC_087152.1:9677500-9682500 GCF_035594125.1 Scylla paramamosain
GAGAGAGAGAGAGAGAGAGAGAGAGAGAGAGAGAGAGAGAGAGAGAGAGAGAGAGAGAGGCACACAGAGAGAGAGAGAGAGAGTGTTGGAGGGATGGATAGAGGTAGGGAGTGACGCCCTGCCTTGCTTGCCCGCCCCGTGAAGTGCATAGTAATGGAGCCTGAGGACGTGCTCGTGGCTGCCCCTTCTGTGTGGTATTAGCGAGCGGGGCGGCCGGCCAGTGAGTGGTGTGGGAGGTGGGACTCGTTAGGCAGTCATCGCGACACACAGCTCTGATTGACTCCGCGGGACAGCGCCGAATCGGGACCTGACGACCGATTGGGATGCTGTGCCGCCCTCCGCCTCTCCCTGCAGACGGCCTGCTGCTAGGTGGTGATGTAATGCAGTCCCACTCGTCTCGCCTCCCTGCCTACCTTCCTGTGTGTGTGTGTGTGTGTGTGTGTGTGTGTGTGTGTGTGTGTGTGTGTGTGTGTGTGTGTGTGTGTGTGTGTGTGTAGCTTTGCCTGTTTTGTCTCGCCTCTCCCTCTCTTGCTCCTGCCTTGCCTATCTTCCTGCCTGCTTCCCTGTCTTTCTGTCTGTGTCTGTCTCTCTGCCTGGCTGTCTGTCTCTGTCTAGCTTCACCTGTCTTGTCTCGCCTCTCCCTGTTCCTACCTCGCCTGTGCTCGATGTAAAGTAATACCCCACCACTTGTTCCCTGTTATAACATCTTAAAGTCTACTGCCGCGCCTCCTGTCGGCGGTCATGTGCCTTCCTCCATCTCAGCGTTTTGTCTGCCGCTTTATTTGCAAGTGAATGTGTGCCGCTTATGACGCAACACCTCTTGTCTTCACTTTGGTTGCACCTTAACGTCTCTTCGTCATGAAATAGCACCTCTTTTTGTCTGCACTTTAGTACCGCGTTGTGTTTGCTGCTCATAATGTAATGTCGCCCTTTCTCTCTCCCTCTCTCTCTCTCTCTCTCTCTCTCTCTCTCTCTCTCTCTCTCTCTCTCTCTCTCTCTCTCTCTCTCTCTCTTGCCTTCACAGCGTCGCTTACCCGTTTTGCCTGCACCCTGTGTGTCAGATGTCCCAGCGCACCACTACTTTCAGGCCTTAACCGCGTGTTCTGTCTGCCTCCCGCGTTGTAATAAGATACAGAGACGCTTCCGCCACGCCGTCTGTTCAGGCTGACGGTAATGGAGCGCGGGTGGTCTTGTCGCGGGATGGAGAGGACTGGCGTGACAATGCAAAACTGAAAATACATCATCGTCTCACCATCCGTGCAAACGTAACACTGTAATGCAATTTGGTTTCATCTGGTGACACCACATGAATTCAGAATAGTCTTGCTCACCACGCCACCACTCACCTCCACCATCACCACGTTAACGCAAGCAGCCACATGGCGCTATGACTGGCACCACATCACCATCAAATCACATAGCCATCCCACACATCACTAATTAGAACATGATCCCAAGACAGCTCATCCACTCGTCTCCACAGCACCACACCACAATTAACACCAACACACCTGCAGTCCATCACTCACTACCTGAACACTACTAACACTCACAAAAAAGAGAACTAACACTATTACAACTACCACAACCATTCGGGCAGGCGGAGGCGGCAGCGGGTAGGTAGGTAGGTATGAGGTAGAGAGGAAGGGCATTTCAACAGCGTTACACTCCACAGCCGCAGCCGAAAGTGAAACCGGAGTAACATTTGAATAATTAGAATGTCCGCCGGGGGTCCTGGTTTTACGGCAGCCGCGCCCGGAAACACTACACCGGCAATGGGATTATTCTAACAAGGGGCGTAATAAGATAAGCAAGGAATATATTTAGGGTGTTGAGGCGTGTTGCGGGCCGCGCGGGGCTGCCCTGGTAGGCGATGTTTGAGGTTGGAAGGGTGGTTGATAGTGGCGGCAGCACTGCGAGAAACCTGGCAAAGTCGAGAGAGAGAGAGAGAGAGAGAGAGAGAGAGAGAGAGAGAGAGAGAGAGAGAAGTAGTAGACATTCGTAAGAGTATGGCGTCTAGTGCTTCCTGGCGCCCCACTGCAGTAATACACAGCAGCTTTCCTGCGAGGCGGTGGGGTGCTTGCCTCCTCCACACACAGCAGAACCACCGCCGCTAAATACAGACTGACGGACGAGGAAAACACTGCATGAACATTAAACTATATACTTGTGTAATGGCCACGCGCGTCTCTCTTTCCCACGCACTTGCTAACTATTACTGGAAGGAACATCTTTGGCAGCACCGGCACCATCGTTATTGTATTAGTAGTAGTGGTAGCTGTGGTTGTAGTAGTAGTAGTAGTAGTAGTAGTAGTAGTAGCAGTAGTAGTAGTAGTAGTAGTAGTAGTAGTAGTAGTAGTAGTAGTAGTAGTAGTAGTAGTAGTACTCGCCGCCTTGTAAATATATATCTTTCAAGGCTTGCCAAGAAGAGGGTGATAGTAGGAGTAGTAGTAGTAGTAGTAGTAGTAGTAGTAGTAGTAGTGATAGTAGGAGTTGTTGTTGTTGTGCCAGTAGTGGTAGTAGTAGTAGTAGTAGTAGTAGTGGTAGTAGTGGGAGTAGTTGTTGTAGTGCCAGTAGTAGTAGTAGCAGTAGCAGCAGTAGTAGTAATAGTAGTAATAGTAGTAGTAGTGGGAGGTTGTTGTTGTTGCTGTTGTTGTTATTGTTGTTGTTGTTGTTGTTGTTGTTATTGTTCTTGTTGTGCCATTAGTATTAGTAGTAGTAGTAGTAGTAGTAGTAGTAGTAGTAGTAGTAGTAGTGTTAGTCGCCGCCTTTTATGGTACCTGATGACTCCTCGAGGCAGCTCGTCAAGAGAAGGACGTGCTCTCATATCTTGGGCCTAAGATCTCCTGGGAGACGCCACGCCGTGAACACTCCGTCTCTGAGGTGGCGAGCTGATAACGGGGTGCCGCGAAACCTTGCTGTGCTGCTGTGAAGGGGACAGAGACGTGCGGCAGGAGCGAAAGTGACCGAACGTGACGTAACGGAAACACACACACACACACACACACACACACACACACACACACACACACACACACACACACACACACACACACACACACACACACACACACACACACACACACACACACACACACACACACACGGATGAAGGAAATAGGGTTTAGGAAGAACCAAAAGGAACTAAACTACAAGAGGACTTCCTTCCGATATACCAAATGTGGCTTTCCTTTCACCTTCTGCTGCATTTGATTGGTGGCATGAGAGAGAGAGAGAGAGAGAGAGAGAGAGAGAGAGAGAGAGAGAGAGAGAGAGAGAGAGAGAGAGAGAGAGAGAGAGAGAGTCACAAGTCATCATATTGAACGACACGAGTCACTATGATTGATTGACATCACACGAATTCCTTGCATTATTTTCATGGTAGCACTGAGGTCACATTCCAGCCAACATGGGGCGCGTGGAGGGAGGGGGGATGGGCAGCAGTGGCAGGAGAGAAGCTGATCAAGGCAGAGGGAACAGTGAGGTCAAGGTCGGAGCTACATGTATTAATGTGGATTTGTAGTAGGTGTGACTGGGTGAAGTGGGGGAGAAAGTGAATGTTAGAGAAATGAAGTGACTGAAGTAAAGACTCTCTCTCTCTCTCTCTCTCTCTCTCTCTCTCTCTCTCTCTCTCTCTCTCTCTCTCTCTCTCTCTCTCTCTCTCTCTCTCTCTCTCTCTCTCTCTCTGTGTGTGTGTGTGTGTGTGTGTGTGTGTGTGTGTGTGTGTGTGTGTGTGTGTCGGAGCTACATAAACACTAGTCATGCAAGTAAACAGGAAAGCCGCACACACACACACACACACACACACACACACACACACACACACACACACACACACACACACACACACACACACACAGAGCGTCGAAATGCAGCATCGTGCAAATTGATTAAATGTGTGTTTAGGGATTAAAACCAGTGACTTGTAAAATTTGAAACCTTTAGATTACAACTTTTTCATTCCCTCTGTTTACATGCATTACATAATTCTGATTGAAGTGAACGGTGAACGGCGCCGTGAAATTTGTTATAGCAAAGTTTAATGACAAACGTATACACATTTTTTTTCAACCCTGCCAGCCTGTCTGTCTGTCCGTGTGTTTGGCTGTCAGTCGTAGTTTAATTCACAAATGAAAGCAAAAAAAGTGTGTTAATGGTTGAAGGACTAGATTTTATTTTTTTTTATTTTCTTTTCAAATAGACAAAGAATAATTGCGTAAAACGAAGAAGATCATGAAGGTGAACACTCTTGCACTTGTGGCCATTAAAGAAAGATGAATAAAGATAGAAAAAAAAAGGGAAAGGAGGAAGAGAAGAAGAGGGAGAAGAAGTAGACCTAATAAGAAAGTAAAATAAAGACTCCTACTTTCAATTACTCATACGATCGAGGGGAACGGGGGGATCAAATAGCATTTTCACCTTTAATTGGCCTTGTTTTATAGCACCTTCCTGCCGCCGCGCCGCGCACATCTGCATAATGGTCGTAGTTGACTGTTGTTGAGGCACAGTTTTGCTCATTACTCGAGTGGCCGAAATTATTGCCCGCGCCGGGTATCTAATTAAATTTGTTGTTATGCCTCGTCCGAACTGGAAGAGTTTCTCCCTAATTAGTTTGGCTGTCGTTTAGCACACCTGTATTTTTTTACTAATTTATTTATTTGTATGTTTGTTTTGTTTGTTTGTTTGTTTGTATGTGTTTTTAATTGGGTGTTTATTTTATTCATTTATTTTATTTATTTATTTATTTATTTTTATTTTTTGGCCTCCTCCTCCTCCTCCTCCTCCTCCTCCTCCTCCTCCTCCTCCTCCTCCTCCTCCTCCTCCTCCTCCTCCTCCTTCTCCATATGTTCTATTATCCACCTTGTACGAGAAAAAGAAGGGAGAAAGAAAGGAAGGGAGGGAATAGTGGAGAGGAGTAAATGAGATACATAAATGCAAGAATGAAATAGAGCAATATGGAGGAAGGAAAAATAAAAGATAAAAATAAAGAAAAAAAAGAG
>NC_087152.1:9685000-9687500 GCF_035594125.1 Scylla paramamosain
TAAGGGGAAACTGAATTGCTACAGCTTACGTTTTGTAGCGATGTCATAAAAGGGGCTAATCTCTTTGAAATTCATGATGATTTAACACTTTACGAAACCCTAAACATAGAGTGAAATGTTAGGTGTGCTTTACACAGATGGAAGAACATCAGACATGAATTTCGAATTTCTATAAGCCATGGAAGAAATGTACGAGTATTTACTCAGCTAGTTGCTGATTGAAATAGAAATTACTGACGGGTGGACAGACTGTTAGAATAAGCGGTCTTAGTCGGAAAAAGAAAAGAAAAATAGACAAAGAGAAAGCGCTTTGACCATTGTTACACGAGTTACAGATAATGAAATATTTAACGAAGTGGGAAAAGTAAAAATCTAACCTATTCTTATTATAAGGAAAACTGCGACACACATAATATATTTAACAGTCTCGAAATACGTAAGAAGTGCTCGTTCAATATTAAAACGGCCAACACTTTTGTATTTTCTAACTTGTTCTTGAGCATCTTAATCCTTCAGACTTACTCGATTTTATATTCTTTCCCTTGGAGCTTTGAAGAGAGAGAGAAAAAAAAGTGTTGGTGCTTTTCTATTATAAAGTGCTTGGAATTTTGGCTTTATTAACTCTTATTTTTCTTAATCCTTCAGGTTACACGGTTTTATTTATTTGTTTATTTATTTTTGTTCTTCAGAACTTAAGACAATAATGAATAATAAAGTGTTTGTGTTCATGTATTACGAAGTTCCTGGAAATTTTGTTTTCGAACACTTGTTTTTAAGCCTTCAATGTACACGATTATATTTTCTGTTACCATCGCTCAGTTAGGGGGCCTTGGTTTATCCTTTTTGACGCCCCCGAGCCTCCCATCTGCCTCCAACGCGAGGGTCACTCCAGCGAGGCGCCATCACCCTTACGCCCCCAGCTTTTTAGGAGCATCGGGGCTGTTGGCGCAGCTAATGTGGCGTGTTGACGGGGCCCAAGTTAGCGGAAGTAATTAGGAGGCGACTAGGGAGGGAGGGGCGGTAAGGCAGGTACGGGTGTATACCTGACACGTGGCGCGAAACACACACACACACACACACACACACACACACACACACACACACACACACACACACACACACACACACACACACACACACACACACACACACACACACACACACACACACACACATCATTATCATCAGCACCAGCACTCAGTAAAGAAATGTTGATAATGGGGTTGATTTCAGAGGTGTTGAAGTTGTGTGTGTGTGTGTGTGTGTGTGTGTGTGTGTGTGTGTGTGTGTGTGTGTGTGTGTGTGTGTGTGTTTGCCGGAAGTTGCTGTTGACTTGATGGGGATTGTATTTGTCTTTACTCTGTGATTGACTTGCGTATGAGGCTTAGGAGTTGACTTAGGTCTTGCTGCCTCGTGACTTGGTATATTTACACGTGTTCGTGTTAGCGAACAATAAACTTGCATAATGCAGTGGAAGGAAACTATGTACTTGGACTGCTTGGGTTTCTCTTTCATTTTATTAAAATAGTCAAGAGATCATCTGTATTTTTTTTTTTTTTATGTTATATTTTCGAAAGTCAGCAAATGTAATCTTATTCTTGTTTTGTGAAGTAATCTATAGTTACTAAAGAAGGAAGCTGCCAGGAGCCATCAGGTGTATATGTGGCAGTCCCTGTATAAAACGTGCCTACCTGTTTCTGTCTGTCACCCCAATACCTTAATAGCATGTCATATTAACATTACCAGACAAAAAATTACACGAACAGATAGATGTGAATTAAATATCTGAGAAGAGGGTATGACTAGTATCCTTCAGACATGTTTAGAAGCTGATAAAATTTAAAAAAATTTCATATTTTGAACGTCACAGCTTGTAGCACGCTTGTCAGGCACGAGGTGGAGCCACTCACGAGAACAGTGATGACTGACACCCGCCAGTCTTGTATTTGAGCCGCATTTTGTTTCTTCTGTTTTGTTTTGTTTCATTTCCCACCTTTAACCCATAACTTAACACTCCCCTTTCTTCTAAACTTGCCTGCTCAAAGTCTTGCCACATTCCGGAGTTCTTAACGCACAAAATTTCCTTGATATTCTCATGACAAAGGCGTCTTTCTTCCAAACGCAGGAGGTACATTTTTCATTTGTTACGACCTCGCAAACTGTGAACTCCAGGTCTGAAATTAGGTGTGGATTTGGCTTTCTTTTGCAAATCCTTTGTTTCTTTTGATGTGAAATGATAATGTGTTAGTCTCTCCCCATCACGTAGATAACTTTTCACCTCTCCACGTGTTTGAAATGCAGAGATGGGCATTGTAGCATTCACTATAGACTCAGAGTAAAAAATATTGTTATATATATTGCTCAAGTGTTTGTGGTCCAGATCGAGACACGCCCTGTTGTCGGCTCACCACCGCGCCACACGCCAAACCATCACTGGCCTCGAGTTTTACATCCCAGGCGTGATGTATCGCCCTTTGTGTGAAAACGTACTCATTTCCCG
>NC_087152.1:9690000-9700000 GCF_035594125.1 Scylla paramamosain
CCTCCTCCTCCTCTTCCTCCTCCTCCTCCTCCTCCTCCTCCTCCTCCTCTTTCCCTCTTGCCTGCCTTATCTATTTCCAAATATAGTATATTACCCTCACCCAACCCTAACACCTCCCCTTCCCTTCCACCTCTTCCTCTCCTCCCCTTCCGCTTCTCCCCTTCTCCTTCCTTTTTTCTTGTATACTATAGTTTTAACTCAGAATCAGATTAATATCATTCCCCATATTACTCTCTCTCTCTCTCTCTCTCTCTCTCTCTCTCTCTCTCTCTCTCTCTCTCTCTCTCTCTCTCTCTCTCTCTCTCTCTCTCTCTCTCTCTGCTTTCACCTTTCTTTCCTTCCTTTTCTTTATTATTTTTTTCGTTTCATTCTTTACTTCCTTTCAATTTTGTTCTTTCTTTTTTTCTTTTCTTTTTTTCATATTTTCTTGTGTGGCCCCCGCTTTTCTCTCTCTCTCTCTCTCTCTCTCTCTCTCTCTCTCTCTCTCTCTCTCTCTCTCTCTCTCTCTCTCTCTCTCTCTCTCTCTCTCTCTCTCTCTCTCTCTCTCTCTCTCTCTCTCTCTCTATATATATATATATATATATATATATATATATATATTCCTTGTTTCCTTAAATATTTTAGTCTTTCTTTCCTTCGTTCCTTCCTTCCTTTTTTTTTTCTCTCTTTCTCTCTATTCTACCCATCTTTTCATCCTTTCTTTTTTTCCCCCATACAATCCTTCCTTGAATATTTTGTTTCCCTGCTTCTCTCTCGTGTGTCCGTGTGTGTGTGTGTGTGTGTGTGTGTGTGTGTGTGTGTGTGTGTGTGTGTGTGTGTGTGTGTGTCCAAGTGAAGTGCTCCAAGGTCGCCGTCTCGTCACAATCACGCAAGTGTTTACGTAAATATCGTGACGCAAGAGGAAATATTTATCGTTCACGTATATTAGGAGGCGAAATTTTCTTGATAGTCGAGTTACACACTGCCTGAATATTTGCATTTTCAGAACTATTAACGTTGTATTATGACCCGAATTGAGAAACGCTTTGCTCTCTCGCCGCGTCTGTTGTCAAAGGCCGCAGGGATGATCAGCTGGGTTATTAAGAATGTTCCTCCTGTTAGTAATATAGAAATAGTGTAAATCCGTCACTAGAACCGTAAAAAAAAATAAATAAATAAATAATTTAAAAACAAGTGTCACTTCAATGATAATGTAGAAATATTGTTAATCTCTCACTAGAATCTTAAAAAAAAAAAAAAAACAGTATTAAAAAGCAGTCACTTCAAATAGAGCTTCTTGAAACTAATCGAGGGCAGAATATGTTGTTTCGGATTATGAACCATTGTTGTATATACTCGTATGTTGGTGGTACCTGGGGGAAAGTCACTAGAATACACTTATAATATTCTTGCATATGCTAACATAATTAAGTTGATTCTGATAGTCGAGTCTTACATGGTTATGATAGTCGAGTTGTGGTTAGTATGGATACTTGCATTTTCGGAATTATTAAGATTGTATACTTTTGTTTGTTATCAATACACGTGAGAAAAAAATATATATATATGTTCGTGATGTTCCTGTATACAAGGTGTCCATAAAATCTGTCTGCAATTTGAAATATTTGTAACTGTGTGACTATGTATATGTGGTAAAAAAGAATATGCAAAAAAAAAAAAAGAAGAAAGACTTAAATTGGACACAGACTTAATGGACGCTCTGTATATACCAACATGAATTGGCTGTGTAATGTGATGCTAAAGGAGTGGCATGGAATGAGTAATCAGTTAGTTAGGCCTGAGTTAGTAGAGAGCCTTAAGAGATTAGATAGATTTATGGGTAGGGATGATAGGTGGACAAAGGCGTGAGTGCTTTATAAAGGGACTGCCTCGTGTAGGCCTACTGCCTGGCCTCTTGCATCTTCATTTGACTTTATATTCACCTGTATTTTATTTACTTTTGCACTTGATTTATTTGTTCAGTTTTGTTTATTTGTTAGTTTATTTACTTGGTTATTTGTTCATGTGTTAATTCTATAGTTTTGTATGTATCTACTTTCTTACTCTTTTATTTATTTATTTATTCGAAAATTCTTGTCTTTTATCATTAGCAAGAGAGAGAGAGAGAGAGAGAGAGAGAGAGAGAGAGAGAGAGAGAGAGAGAGAGAGAGAGAGAGAGAGAGAGAGGATACTAGATGGAAAGCAGGAAAAAAAGAGAGATGTGGAATAATGAAAAGGAAAGAAAGAGGAATAAAAGAGAGAAGATAAACAAAAAACAGGGATCGTGATGGAAGGATGAAGGATGTTTGAACGGAGAGAGAGAGAGAGAGAGAGAGAGAGAGAGAGAGAGAGAGAGAGAGAGAGAGAGAGAGAGAGAGAGAGAGAGAGAGAGAGAGCATACCATACCCGGCATAAAAGTACTGTTTACCGAAACGAGGAAGTGGTCTGTGGAACCTCACCTTTAACACTGCCTCTCCCTTTTCCCTCTTTCCCCTCTCCCTTCCCCTCTTTCCCACCTCTTTCCCCTCTACTTCCCCTCCTCTTCTCCTTCCCTTCCCCCTCCCATCACCCCACGAAACTCCCCCATGGCCTTTTCTCCCTTCCTCCCTCTTCTGTTCCGTCCCCTCTTCTCTCCCCTCTCTCCCCTCCCTCTTTCATGGCTTATCCTTCTCTTTCTCTCTCTTTCTCTTTCTCTCTCTTTCTCTTTCTCTTTTTCTCTCTTCCCTCCTCCTCATCCGTACGCCCACACCCACTACTCCCACACTTGTCGTAGGCTCTCTCTCTCTCTCTCTCTCTCTCTCTCTCTCTCTCTCTCTCTCTCTCTCTCTCTCTCTCTCTCTCTCTCTCTCTCTCTCTCTCTCTCTCTCTCTCTCTCTCCCCCCCATCCCTCCCTCCCTCCCTCCCTTCCTCCCTCCCTCCCACATCACTGTTTCAGAATTCTCTCATTAACCACATTTTCCTTATTCCTCCTCCTCCTCCTCCACCACCACCACCACCACCACCACCACCACCATTATCTGCATTTCTTACTCCCTGGAATCGCTTTTCAGAATCAGGCGGAGTTATGAAGCGGGATGAATTTAATGTCACGGCATCGGAGGAGGAGGAGGAGGAAGAGGAAGAGGAAGAGGAGGAGGAGGAGGAAGAGGAGAAGGAGGAGGGGGAAGAGGAGGAGGAGGAGAAGGAGGAGGAAGGAAAAGAAGAAAAAGAGGGAGGAGAAAGGAGGGAGAAGAGAATTATATACGATAACCAAACAGCAACAAACCTTTAGTCCCTTTCTTGGCTGTTTAAGGAGGAGGAGGAGGAGGAGGAGAAGAAGAAAAAAAAAGGGGGAGGGGAGAGAGAAGGATTAAAGCAATCTGTATTGTTTTCACCTGGACGGAAAATTCAAGGTGAGAGAGAGAGAGAGAGAGAGAGAGAGAGAGAGAGAGAGAGAGAGAGAGAGAGAGAGAGAGAGAGAGCGGTAATGCTTGAAAGCTAAGTAGATCAAAACGAACACGTTAACAGGTTCTCTCATATTTTGTTTATTTATTTAAATGCACACTTTAGTGTATTTATTAATTAATTTATTTTTTTTATATATTCAAACTCCCTTTAAAGAATAAAAACAAAATTATTGCAAAGACGGTGGGTGGGAAATGAAGAAAGGGAAAACAAAGGAGGAAAACGAGGAGGAGGAGGAGGAGGAGGAGGAGGAGGAGGAGGAGGAGGAGGAGGAGGAGGAGATTGTTTGATTGACTGATTTAAAGCACCGTAGCAGGAGGGTCATATGGCGCCGCAGAAACAGAAGAGAAAGAGAAGGAGTAGCAGGAGGAGGAGGAGGAATAGGAGTAATAATAATAGGAAGAAAAAGAAGAAAACACAGAGAATAAGGGAAAAGAAATTGACACGGAAGAAGGAGATGGATGAAGATGAGGAAGAGAACCACGACGACTAAGAGGAAGAAGAGGAATAATACATTAGTTAAAGTCACGAGTCTTTAAAGTTGACCCTCACGTGACCAGCAAACTATAGCAGTGGGCGTAACCTTGACCTCCGCCTCTCTCTGCTGAACTGTGGAGGGAAGGGGAGGGGAAGGCGGGTGGAGCAGCAGAGGGGAGATGGATGATGCCCTTCAACTCGTCATCTATACCCCTCCTCCCCCATCTCTCTGTCCCTCTCACACTCCTCCCGCCCCCTTCTCGCTCCGGTGGCTCATTCGTCATATTCACCTCATGTTCACCTCACGCCCTTCCCGCCTGACGTCACCAGGTGCGCTATGCTGATTGATTACGGCGGGCAGGTGGGCGGCGGCGGGATTGGGTGTGAGATACGGTGATATTTGTGGCGGCTGGAGGCGCGGCGGGTGTGTGTGTGTGTGTGTGTGTGTGTGTGTGTGTGTGGGGGGGGGGGGAAGTACCTGCCTCCCTCCCTCCATCGGTAAACTGGTGTCTGTATGTACGACGATGAGGCTGACGCTTTTTTTTTTTTCTTTTTTTATGAGTTGTTTAAGGAGTATATCTGATCTTGCTTACGCATATTCGCTTAGTTAGTTGGTCGGTCAGTCAAGTTTGTCAGTTAATTAGTCAGTTAATCATTTGTCTTGTTGGTCAGTTAGTCAGCTAGTTAGTTAGAGGGTTGGTTGGCTGTTGAATAAGTTCGTTAGTCAGTTAGTTAGTTAGTTGGTTGATCAGTTGGTCAGCTAGTTGGTTAGTTGGCTAGTTGATCAATCACTTAGTTAGATAAGTTAATTATTTAATTAGTTTGTTTGTTCGTTAGTCAGTTACTTAAGTGAGCTAATTGCTTGGTTATTTAATTGGTTAATTGAAGACATTTATCGATGTACTGTTCGGTATGTTTTTTAACTGTTTTCTTTAGGGACTGGCACCTTCAATGGGTTTTCTTCCCCTCTCTAATTTTGTTGCCCTTGGCCAAAGCCCCTCATACATAAAAATAAATAAATAAGTAAATAGTTATTGTAAATATTTGTATTTGTTGTTATTGTATCTAGGCTTAACAGTTTAATTATTTTGGCTTCTCCATGTTTAATAAAATGGTCTCATGCATGAATATAATTCTGAAAGACGCCACCGACATCGAGAGTAGTGGTGGGGAACCTGTTCAGCGCCAGTAGTGTCAGTGTTTTGTGTCCACTTGAATCGTCTTGGGCTTCTGCAAATTAAGCAACATTTGCCATCCTGTCAGTAGTAGTCGGAGGTTTCTTTTTTTATTTGTTTATATTGTTTTATCATTATCTATACACAAACATATCAACGTATGTAATTAAAACGTAATTATTACAAATGAGGTATTTAACTAACTACTAAGTACACCTGTATCTTAAAATGTATATAGTTGTTGTTCTAATGATTTTTTTTTTTTTTTTTTTTACTCTATTATCATTTCATTATCATCGAGGAAGAAAAACACAAACAGATCTTTAGTCTCAAAATTTAATTACCTTGTGGATGAAAGAAAAAAAAAATTCTAATGTTTTTTTTTTACTCTAGTTAGCAAAGTTAGCAATGTGTTGTCTATAAAACCTAGTAGCTGGCTGTAGTTCAAGTTCAAGCACCATCTCTGTAAATACTGCATACTGATCACAGCGCCATTTACGTAGAGTCCTTCTTGGTGACGGGGTGACGTGGAGTGTGTGGTGGACGAGAGGCAGCGCAGGGTACACCTCATCCACTGGAGCCCTAATGAAGCCGTGCCGCGCCTTGCTAGTACTTGAGGAAGACTGGGTGGTGGGGAGGCTTGGTAATGATGGGAAGCCTTATCAGGGCGTGTCTCTTAGTGTGTGTGTGTGTGTGTGTGTGTGTGTGTGTGTGTGTGTGTTGGTTGTACTGCTTAGTTGTGGTGGTGGTGGTGGTGGTAGTGGTGGTAGTAGTTATAGGAACGACTGATGAAATGACGATGGTGTTCTCAAACATTTCGGCGTGTCTCTACTTTCACAGTGCTTTAATTGAAGGTATTATAATTTTCAAGGACACTTTAATAATTCTAGCGTTAGTTTATGAAGGAGTTTGCATAATTAATGTACTGTATAATTATGTACCGTGGAAACATCATAAGATCACAGCTGAACACGTCTGCGGCTTTTAAATATTGTAGTTATGAAAGCTGAAACGCTGAAACTACTACTACTACTACTACTACTACTACTACTACTACTACTACTACTACTACTACTACTACTACTACTACTACTACTACTACTACTACTACTACTACTACTACTACTACTACTACTACAGCAACAACTAGATTTCGTTATTGGTATTCCCTTTACCTTTCCATTTGCATAAACAGTTATTAGTTTCAAACAGTGGAACTAATCTTCATCGGAGCCTTCTTGTAACTGGAGTGATTAATTTTGGTGGTGCTATGTAGAATAGTACTCTTATTTAGAATGGGCATATTATTACCTTTGTTCCACTTCGTTCCTGCTGTGGTATTCCGTCAGGTTAGGTCGTAATAGAAGTCAGTGCCAGGAACTTCTAGACTCGGAAACAAAAGGGTATTCTTCACACACACACACACACACACACACACACACACACACACACACACACACACACACACACACACACACACACACACACACACACACACACACACACACACACACACACACACACACACCTTAACATCTCCCCCACGTCTCAGCAAAGTTACTTGTTATTAAGTCCACTCCAGTTTCTTCTTCTCTGGTATGAGTATGCGGGAGGAGGAAGAACTGATCACGTCTCTCTCTCTCTCTCTCTCTCTCTCTCTCTCTCTCTCTCTCTCTCTCTCTCTCTCTCTCTCTCTCTCTCTCTGGATTTGGCATATCAGAACGTAATATAAAGAATATTTAAGAAATAATCTCTCAAAACTACACGTATAATATTTAAGTAAGTCTACAATACAATACTAATACAATACAATACATTTAAAATATTCATTTGTGCTACATTTAATATATAATTACACATATAGATTCCCTGTTACTCCTAATGAAGTTGATACTTTCTCCATAGGTAGATAAGGAGAGAGAGAGAGAGAGAGAGAGAGAGAGAGAGAGAGAGAGAGAGAGAGAGAGAGAGAGAGAGAGAGAGAGAGAGAGAGAAATTCATGATCAGATCAATAGATAGATACTTTCTTGTTTTCCCTACAAACGTTCATGAAAAGATTTATGTTTCCTTCCTCTCCCTCTCTCCCCTCTCCAAGATTTTCATTTCCTTATTTTCCCTCCTCCTCCTCCTCCTCCTCCTCCTCCTCCTCCTCCTCCTCCTCCTCCTCCTCCTCCTCCTCCTCCTCCTCCTCCTCCTCCTCCTGCCTGCCTGCCAGGATCCGATGGTCATTTTAGGGCGGGCCTCTAACTTCCGGTTCATCACAAGGCTGGTAAATGTCTGTTTCTCGCCACACACACACACACACACACACACACACACACACACACACACACACACACACACACACACACACACACACACACACACACACACACACACACACACACACACACACACACACACACACACACACACACACACACACACACACACACACACACACACACACACACACACACACACACACACACACACACACACACACACACACACACACACACACACACACACACACACACACACACACACACACACACACACACACACCACTTCTGTCCCAAACGTCAAAACTCCGGGGCACATCCGACATGCTACTCGTACATCCTCCTCGTCCTCCAGACACACACACACACACACACACACACACACACACACACACACACACACACACACACACACACACACACACACACACACACACACACACACACACACACACACACACACACACACACACACACTACCGTCTGTTTTCTTCATTACCACAGCACGCCAGACTGTACCACACCACCCTGCACCACACGTCACCACCACCAGGACGTCGCACCCCATGTACTTGTCGGTATTCGTAGTGTATTTTCACACTCGCCACAAGCAACACACCGCCAGCACGCACCACCAGTACGCACCACACCATCAGACACCGGCATACATTTCTAATTTTTTTTCGTTAAACCTGTTGGCTCTTTTTTTTTTTTTTTTTTTTTTTTAGGGATTGGCATGTCATTGTTTTTTTTTCTTTTTTTTTTAGGTGTATATTGTTGTTTTCCAGTACCTCTTTTACATAAAAAAACAACAACAAGCACAACGTAACACTCTTCTACATCATGCCATCACACCAGAGCTTCCTCCTCCTCCTCCACCACATTACCGTAGCTACCTACCACACTGCTGGAGGTTACCCACCACTTAACCACACAAGACAGTTCACCACTCCTCCGCAGCACGCCACACTACACCACCATCTACAGCACCACAGCTCAACAAAACTTTATAGAAAAAAAAAATAAATAAATAAACTCCATCCATCCCATTCCTACATTGTCCTTCCCCTCCCACCCACCCACTCACACACCCCCAACACAAGTCTGCTTCTAGCCACCAAGCAACACGTCCGTCTGTCTCCCTTCTCTCCCTTCCCTTTCCGCCCCCCTCGCAGCCAGCCGCTAACATAAACAGTAACACGAGAGCGCCGCACACAAAGCTAAATAAAACAAAAAAAGCAGTACGTATATATAAAACAAACACTATACATATACCGGACCACAGCGGGCATACACGGCAGGGAATACCAAATGAATGCTTCTCTTTCCACCCCCGAACTTTACGAACAGCTCTCCCTTACCCTCTCCCCTCTCTCTCTCTCTCTCTCTCTCTCTCTCTCTCTCTCTCTCTCTCTCTCTCTCTCTCTCTCTCTCTCTCTCTCTCTCTCTCTCTCTCTCTCTCTCTCTCTCTCTCTCTCTCTCTCTCTCTCTCTCTCTTCCTTGCCTGGCCGTGCTGCAGATCTGATATTCTCCAACAAGATGTGTGAGGCGGAGCAGCCGGCATATATATATATATACCGCGGCTGGACCGAGCTAGCTGGTCTGGCGCCCACGTATTATCATAAAGTGACTCCGAGAATTTCCATAAAGACTTGCCCACACTGCCGACCGCGTCCTCCAGTCGCCCCCTCAACACTATTCCGAGGCTCCCTTCTCGCTGGCAAGACGGCCCGGGGGTCGTGGGGGTCATGTATATACGTGTGCTAGTATTGTACGTGAGGGGGTTGGAGTGTGTGTGTGTGTGTGTGTGTGTGTGTGTGTGTGTGTGTGTGTGTGTGTGTGTGTGATTGGGAAAGGGTTAGTGCATGTGCGGGAGTGGAAGATGGGAAGGAGATGGTTTTGTGTGTGTGAGTGTGTGTGTGTGTGTGTGTGTGTGTGTGTGTGTGTGTGTGTGTGTGTGTGTGTGTTTAATGAGGGCAGTAGGCGGAGAAGCAGGGAGGGGCTGCGGAAGGATTTCCATACTGTACGCCGGCTGGAGGTATTGGTTAAACGTGTGGTTGCCATGGCCACCAGTACGCCCGACAGAGGAGTAGGGGCAGGTTTCGAGGCCCTTCTTCCCTCTATTTCATAGCTCACCTCCTTCCCTCTCCGTCTTGTGTATGTCTCTCCTTCCTCTCCTCTGTCCCGTATCCCTCCTGCTCCTCGACGGGGATAGTCTGTAATTAGATCAGAAAGGCAGCAGAAGGAAACTCCTACGGTGTGGAAAAAATAAATGCTCTGGAATCGGAGGGGAATCTGTAACATTAGCAGCAGAGGACGACGATAATGCTACCAATTTCCGGGCGCGCGTGGATCTTCGCCGCCCTCCCTTACCGCCCCTCCGTAGGCCCCTCGCTTAGGCCTACTGGTTTTCACGCCCGGCCCGCCGGTGGTCCTCAGCGGCGGCGGGAGGTGCGCCAATCAATAACTTGTGGCGACGTCAGAGGCTCTTGGCGGGGACACAAGGGGCTTGTGTTTGGGACATAGGGAGCCTTTGTCGGGGGCGTATGGTCACCTGATTTGGACGTGAGGGAATCATCTGCCGGAAACACGGGTTCCCTGCTTCCCTCCTTCGCCCCCCCGCCCCCCCCAAGGGTTTACTGAAGGCTCTATGAGTTCCCA
>NC_087152.1:9705000-9712500 GCF_035594125.1 Scylla paramamosain
TATTATCAAGGTGAAATGAGTGAGTGAAGGTGATCCAAGGAGACGGCTATGACGCAAATGACTCTCTCTCTCTCTCTCTCTCTCTCTCTCTCTCTCTCTCTCTCTCTCTCTCTCTCTCTCTCTCTCTCTCTCTCTCTCTCTCTCTCTCTCTCTCTCTCTCTCTCTCTCTCTCTCTCTCTCTCAACCCCGCCCATCCTCCTCAGCCCACAACGATTTTCCATTTCAGACTTTTAACCTCAAACTGAGAGCCAACCCACCCATTTTCCCCCCTCTCTGAGTTAATTAGATTTTGGAACATGGTGACTGTCTCTCTCTCTCTCTCTCTCTCTCTCTCTCTCTCTCTCTCTCTCTCTCTCTCTCTCTCTCTCTCTCTCTCTCTCTCTCTCTCTCTCTCTCTCTCTCTACATCTTTTTACTTATGACGTATTCTTGTGTTTCTTTCCGTTTTATTGTTTTCTTTCTTCACCTTCCTTATTTTCTTTTGTCTTTCTTCCTTCCTTCCTTCCTTCATTCATTCATTCATTCATTCATTCATTCATTCATTCATTCATTCATTCCTCTCCTTCATTCCTTCCTTCCTTATTCCTCATTTCTCCTTTTTCCATTTCCTTTGCTTCCTCTTTTCTCCTCCTCGCTCACTATTTTTTTCTTTTCTTATTCCTCCTTCCTCATCTTTTTCCCCATTTCTTTTCTTCCTCAATCTCTTATTTTCATCTTTTCACGTTTAATCTCCTTCACTTCACTTGAATTTTTCTCCTGTCCTCCTCCTCCTCCTCCTCCTCCTCCTCCTCCTCCTCCTCCTCCTCCTCCTCCTCCTCCTCCTCCTCCTCCTCCTCCTCCTCCTCCTCCTCCTCCTCCTCCTCCTCCTCCTCCTCCTCCTCCTCCTCCTCCTCCTCCTCCTACTCCTCCTCCGTTTCCTTCACCTTTCCTCCTACACTTCTCTCAGCACATGTTCCTCCTCTTCCTTCTCTTCCTCCGTTTCACTTAACCCTCTATTCAATTTGTTTCTCCTTTTCCTCCTGTTTCTTTTCCTTTTCCTTTTCTTTTTTTTTCCACCTTCTCGTATATCTACCACTACTTCCCTTCTCTCCCCTTCTCATAACATCTCCTTCCCGTCTTTCTTTCTCTTCCTGCATCCCCTTTTCTTCCTGGTCTTTTTTCTCGCCCCCCTCCTCACCTTCATCTTTATTCCACCTTCCCTTACCAACTCTCCTCCTCCTCCTCCTACTCCTCCTCCTTCCCAACTTTCACCTCTAAGAATCTTTACTTTTTGTTGTTGTTGTTGTCGTTGTTGATGTTGTTGTTGTTGTTGTTTTCGTTGTTGTTGCTTGTATGTTCCTGTTTATCTTCCTCCTGTTCCTGATCCTCTTTTTTTTATTTCATCTTTTTTACGTTCTCTTTCTATTCCTCTCTTCTACTGTTTATCTCCATCCCGTTTCTCCTCGTCATCTTTCTCCTTCTCCTCATTCTCTTTCTCCTTCTTCTTCTACTCCATTTCCTCTTCCTCCTCCTCCTCCTCCTCCTCCTCCTCCTCCTCCTCCTCCTCCTCCTCCTCCTCCTCCTCCTCCTCCTCCTCCTCCTCCTCCTCCTCGTCTTCCTCCTTTCTTATCTTCTTCCAATTCCTCTTTTCGCTTCCTGTTCCTCTTCCTTCTTCTTGGTCTCCTCTTACAGTTTCTTCCCTTTTCCGCCTCTTGCTCCTCCTCTTTCTGTACTTCTTTCTCTCCTCCTCCTCCTCCTCCTCCTCCTCCTCCTCCTCCTCCTGGGACAAGGAACACTCATCACAAAGACTGCGAGACCATCCAGAAAGATCTAGAGATTATCCCGAGTTCTGACAAATGGCGGATGTCCTTTAACCTCGACAAGTGCACAGTCATGCACTCCGGGCCTGGAACAGTAAAGACAATTACAATACGGCGGATTAACCACAGAGAATACAGCGGATGGTGAATGCAGAAAAGGTCACAGCGTCAGCATCACCAGTGGGGCGGAATTCTTGGACCAGTGGCTCTGTGTGTGTGTGTGGGAAGGCATGGAAGGATAATATGATATGAGATTCTCTGGGTGTATATTGCTGGGAATTGTTTGATTATACAAGTGCGATCATGTTCTTTATTCGAGTGATATGCATCGCTTACTTCCATGGGTTTTTTTTTTTATTATTGTATATTTATTTTTTTCCCGTTAGTTTTAAGTCCTTTGATCAACAGAATATCCATCTATTGTCAGGTCACAAGGATCTGTGGATGAATGATGCTGGAAATAATTGAAAATAAATACGCAGGATTCGAGTAACGTACATCTCTCACTTACCTTTGTTGTTTAGAGTCTTTCTCAATCTCAAGTCTTGCCATCTGCTAGGAAGCTATTGTCACGACACGAGGAGTTTTGGATATTTATAACGCTGATTTAAATTAACTATACTTGTACAGTCATGGTTAGTATTCGAGTAACACAACGTACTCACTTCGATGTGTTGTTTAGATTGTTTCGTCAAGCTTGAGTCCCGTGATATGCCAGGAATCTATCAATTGTCACGTTTTACTATTAGTTTGTCAGCTGATCTGAGGACTTAAGATTGAGGGACAGTACTAAACACAGTGGAAGTGAGTGCGGAGGGGTACGCGGCTTGTGACCATGACTGCACAAAACTCAGTGAATCATTGCCTCTCATCTCTGAGCTTCAAGGAAAATAAAATTACTTGACTATGACCACCTGCCAGTAGATTGTTCCCGGCACTCCTGTCCAAGCCCTGCGAGGTGAGGCAGGTGAAGTGAAAATTCTGTATTGGAAAGAGAACTACAGGGAGACTAATATAGGTATTTTATGTTAGGATTGAGGTGAGTTCTACATCGATTTTCAAACAAGACCTTTGTTAATATTGCTTGGCCACTAAAGCAGCATGGTGTGATACGGATTGGTTTGTGTTATTTTGTTATTATATACCTTACTTGGAATGCTCTAAATAGTATATGGTAACTAAATAGTGAGTAAATAAACAGATGTAGAAGAGGAAATGAGGTCAGTCCATCCTATGAAAAAAAATTCGAGAGCGATTATATCAGACAAAATTTCTTTCACTTCCAAGGTTTTGATAAATTAAGTACATTTGCATTCCACCTAATCAGTACGCAGTAATAACGAAATGGATTTTTTTTTTCGTTATCCTTTATTGCTGTTGGATAAATAAAATAAAAAAAGTATGCAAATATTACGAAGAACTGCGAGCAACAACCGTAATCGCATGAAGGATACAGGAAATGTTTGGTATATACGAACGTCCCTTGTGCCGGAAGCCGATTTGCCACAATGCCTCTAATACTCAAGGGGAAAGTTTAAGAAGGCTTTTGTTGAGCATTGAACTTATAGTGGCTTATGATGTAATGTGATAACCATGACATTCTGTTTCCTGCTTTCAGCCAACACATATGCTTCCGTCTGTCGAAATAGTTGAGCTGAGTGCGTGATGTCAAAATTTGTTTGTTCCGATTCCTATGGAAATTTTTGCACTTAATTTTTGTTATTGTTGTTTTGGCTTTCCTATTTTATTTAATGAGGGGGAGGGAAATGTCTACTCTTGAGTCCTGTGAAAATATGCACGCTTTCTAGTAGCTGTTGTGATTAGGATTCTCGTTTTTCTTTTATGTTTTATTTATTTATTTATTTATTTATCTATCTATTTTATTTATTTATTTATTTATTTATTTATTTATTTATTTTTTTTGTATTTCCCTTTGCAGTCTCAGTTTGCCTGTATGAAGGTCGGGTGGAGGGAAACGCTTTTCATTCTTGTTCTCTTCCTGGTATATACTCATAGTAATGATGCATACGTACAGCAGTTGGGAAATTTTACTTGCTGTTTTCCTTTCCCCGAAGACTTAACATTTAACAAGGAGAGCGAACGTGTGTGGAGTGGTACATAATAACGTTAAACTATCTTACTTAAACTTTTCTTTTTCCCAATTACTGTACAAGGAAAAATATAGAAAAATAGAGAGAGAGAGAGAGAGAGAGAGAGAGAGAGAGAGAGAGAGAGAGAGAGAGAGAGAGAGAGAGAGAGAGAGAGAGAGAGAGAGAGAACAAACGAACGAATGTACGAATGAACCAGCCCAATTGCCACCGCCGCCGCTTCCTTCACCTCCTCAGCCTGGGGATAAAACTTTGCCTCATCGCCATGACTCCCCGCCAGTCTCTGATTTCCCGAGGAGCCTCAGAACTTCAAAGGACCGACAGAGGAGGGAGAGAAAGGCAGGAAAAGAGGAGGAGGAGGAGGAAGAGGAAGGGAAAGAAATTATTATCGGGCGTGACATCAAGAGGGATTGAACACTCCATGTCATGCATTTGAAAGGTAAATCACTATATCTAAGTAATGACGGCGACAGTGAACCCCTCCTCCTCCTTCTCCTCCTCCACCTCCACGTCCTTGTCTTCTTCGTCCTTTTTCATCATTATTCCTTTTCCACTTCCCTGTTTTTTCCATGTAGTCCTTGAGTTTTTTTTTTCGTTTTCATTCTTCTTCCTTCTATTTTTTTTTCCCTATTTCTCAGTCATGTTTTTCTTCTCTTATTCCTCTTTCTTTATTTTCCTACTCGGTCTTATCGTTCTTATTCATCTCCTCCTTTGGGATTAGTTAAAAGAAGTGTGTGTGTGTGTGTGTGTGTGTGTGTGTGTGTGTGTGTGTGTGTGTGTGTGTGTGTGTGTGTGTGTGTGTGTGTGTGTGTGTGTGTGTGTGTGAGAGAGAGAGAGAGAGAGAGAGAGAGAGAGAGAGAGAGAGAGAGAGAGAGAGAGAGAGAGAGAGAGAGAGAGAGAGAGAGAGAGAGAGAGAGAGAGAGAGAGAACAAAGGAGAGGAAGAGGCACCTGCGTGTGGTCTCTCACCTGTCATTACCGTCATCTGGAGACATTAATTGAATCGCCTGGTGGTCCCGCGTCGCCCTGGTTACCTCGCCTCGCCTTCCTCTGCCTCGTGACTCACCTGTCCGCTGTCTCATGCTTAGACAGACTTTCTCTTAATTCTCCTAAAAATAACAATAATAATGATAATAAAAAGGAGAATAAGGATAATAAGAAGTGAATAACAACAACGACGAGAAGAAAATATAGTAACTTTACTAAATGACATTTTTAAGAACTTAACACGTCGCTGTATTTTTAAGTTAATTTTAGTATTTTCCTAAGTAATTGTGATTTAGAGGGACAAGTGGAAAACAGGGAAGGGAGTGATGATTATATTTTACCACAATTTCAAAGCTTCAGTAGAGAAAATAAGGAGATATAGGAGAGGGATGTAGTAATAATAGTAGTAATACGAGGAAGAAGATGGAGAACTGATGGTAAAGAGTAGGTATACAGGAAAGGGAAGTTTTAATTGTAATACAAGGAGAACTGGTGATGAAGTGTCGGTATACAGGACAAAAAAATAAATAAATAAATAAAAAAAAAAATAATAATAATAATAATAATAATAATAATGATAGCAATAATAATACAAGAAAAAAACAATAAAACGAACTGGTGGTAAAGACTTTAAATCGGCACAACTGCCCGCCCCCACCCCTAGTCTCGTCGCCAGCCCCCGTGTGCAGCAGAAGGCCCAGGGGAGGAGCACCAGGAGAGGGAAGGTGATGGTAGGTTCTCCCGGGCGACGGCAGGCCCTCGTATTGACTGTCGCTGGAGGCACAATGGCGGGCATCAGTCACCCCCAAGGGCCCGGCAGACCGCTCCCTAACTCTCCAGCGACCCACCCTTTGTCTTCGGGAAACTGAGCTCTTCTCCCGGCCTCTCCTCGCCTCTTGTCTCCTCTGACTTCTCTCCTATCCTCTCCTCGCCTTGTCCACCTCCGTCTCCATTTACTCTCCTGTCTTACTATACCACTAGTCCTACTATATCTACTGCTACGCTATTGCTGTTGCTACTGCTACAACAACACTAAATTACTACTACTACTACTACTACTACTACCACCGCTACCACCGCTACTACTACTACTACTACTACTACTACTACTACTACTACTACTACTACTACTACTACTACTACTAATGAATATTTTCATAATTCTTCTTTATTTAACCCTTTCTCCTCTTTTTTTGTTCCCTATTTGGAATTGAATAAGTCATATTTTCTTCCACTCTTTATTTTGCGACTGTACTTCAATGTTAAAATTTGCGTAGGCTCTACTCTTTCTAGATATTATCGTGATTCTTCAGTAATTAACCCTCCTTACAAATTATCCGTGTGGAAGTGAATAAGTTCATATTTTCTCCTACCATTTATTTTGTGATTATATTTACTGTAAGGATTGGAAGTTAAGTTAATCCTCCGCTTTAGTCTTGTCCTCGTCCTTCTCTTCGACTGCCTCCAAGAACCAAAGTTCCGCAGCGCCTCCCACTTAACCTGACGCAGTAGTGTATGCACGTGTCTTGAGGAAGAGAGAGAGAGAGAGAGAGAGAGAGAGAGAGAGAGAGAGAGAGAGAGAGAGAGAGAGAGAGAGAGAGAGAGAGAGAGAGAGAGAGAGAGAGAGAGAGAGAATTTTTTTTTCTCCTCTCCTCATTTTTCTCTCTCTCTCTCTCTCTCTCTCTCTCTCTCTCTCTCTCTCTCTCTCTCTCTCTCTCTCTCTCTCTCTCTCTCTCTCTCTCTCTACCCCCTCCCTCCCTCCCTCCCTCCCTCCCTCCCAACCCAATTACTTCATCAGCATCACCTTGCTTGATACGCTCCTGATGTCAGCCGGTGAATTGGTACTCCTCCTCCTCCTCCTCCTCCTCCTCCTCCTCCTCCTCCTCCTCCTCCTCCTCCTCCTCCTCCTCCTCCTCCTCCTCCTCCTCCTCCCTTCACTAAAACAGAAAAAAAAAATCAGAGTAGGAATTCAGTAGGTTTAGGGACCACACGCGACCTTTACAGCCTGGAGGGAAGAGAGAAGAGGGAAGAGGAGGAGGAAGAGGAGGAGGAGGAGGAGGATGGGAAAAGAGAGAGGGGAAGATAGGGAAAGGAACAAATAAGAGAGGCTCTCCTTTTTTTTTTCATGTTCGAGTAAAAAAAAAAAAAGACACGGGCACAGAACTTTTGGTGATGCTAAAGAAGCAGAGATAATCGAGCCTCATTCATAGGGAGAGAGAGAGAGAGAGAGAGAGAGAGAGAGAGAGAGAGAGAGAGAGAGAGAGAGAGAGAGAGAGAGAGAGAGAAGGGAGATAGAGAACGAAGCCCCTCCTCTCCTCTCCCCACCCATACCCCTCTCCCCACTCCCAGTTTCGCCCCAGGGATGCCCCATCACCATGACAAAGAAGGAAAGAGGCACTCTCCTTCCCCTCCCTCCTCCCTGCTCCTCCTCCTCCTTACTCCCCCACCCCCTTCCCTAATATTCTCTGTATAGACTCACACACGATGGCTAACTTAGTGGTTCCTTTACACACACACACACACACACACACACACACACACACACACACACACACACACACACACACACACACACACACACACACACACATTTTTTCCTTCTTGTTAGT
>NC_087152.1:9717500-9742500 GCF_035594125.1 Scylla paramamosain
ATTTTTTTTTTTTGAAATGATACATACCTAATTAAACGCTAAGATGAAATGCCTGATGGTAGATTGAAACCGATTAAGATCTGTGATGATATGTTGATACACAGTGTGTGTGTGTGTGTGTGTGTGTGTGTGTGTGTGTGTGTGTGTGTGTGTGTGTGTGTGTGTGTGTCTGTGTATTTTGTTGACCACTTTATATATTTATACACACATTTCTCTATATATCGTCATTATTATTATTATTGTTGCTGTTGTTGTTGTTGTTGTTGTTGTTGTTGTTGTTGTATATTTATTTTTCTTTATTTGTTTATTTTTTTTACGGTGGTCTGGAAGTATTGGTGTTAGTTTCATTGTATTGGTTTTCCAGCTCAGTGGTGCTTGTTTCCAGCGGTGGTAAGGCATCCAGGAAGTTTCCAGTCAGGTGAAAACTAATACTTTCCCCCACTATTTTTTTTCTTTATCTGAGTGCACCTGATGTCATGAGAGAGAGAGAGAGAGAGAGAGAGAGAGAGAGAGAGAGAGAGAGAGAGAGAGAGAGAGAGAGAGAGAGAGAGAGAGAGAGAGACGTATTTCATGTTTTTTCAAAGTTACAGTAATAGATATTCCCTTTTTTTTTTTTACGTGGAAATTAAAGTTATATCATTATCATTCACTTTTATCACATTCTTTTCCTTCCATTTCTCTTGTTATAACCTACTACCCTTTCATTATTCTTCACCTCCCTTTGTCGATCTCCCTTCCCTCTCCATGTCCTTTCATATTCGAGCGTGCATTTCATTCGTTTTTTTTTTTTCGTCCACTTCTTTCTATCCCATATTACTCGTTTTTTATTATGTCGTCAAACGTTCTTTATTGGTCTCCCTTCTGTACCTTCCCTTTGATATCCTTACATCTAGCTAAGTTCCTTCCTTCTCATTCTCCTTTCCATTCTCCTTCACTTTCATTTATCTTCTTTCTTTCCCCACTCCTTCCTCCTCCTCTCACATTTCCGCTTTACCTTATCATATTTTCGTCTGCTTCCCTCTCCTTCCTCTTTACTTACCACCATTCTATGTCCTTCCCCCTTCCCACGTTTTCTTCCACTCCTTCCTCTCCTCTCATCTCCTTTCTGCTCTCCTCTCCTCTTCTCTCCTCTTCTCTTTTCTTCTCTTCTCTTCTCTTCTCTTCTCTTCTCTTCTCTTCTCTTCTCTTCTCTTCTCTTCTCTCTCTCTCTCTCTCTCTCTCTCTCTCTCTCTCTCTCTCTCTCTCTCTCTCTCTCTCTCTCTCTCTCTCTCTCTCTCTCTCTCTCTCTCTCTCTCTCTCTCTCTCTCTCTTCCTACTCCTTCCTTTCCTCAGTATCTTATCATCCCACTCTTTCCCGTTTACTGTTCACGATGTATCTTTTCCTTTCTCGTCCCACTTCTTCCTTCTCTTTCCTCTTCCCACTCCTTTCCCTCTTCCTTTTTTAACCTCCTACTCTTTCCTGGTTCAGCCTCCTCCTACTCCTTCCCTTCCCCTCCCACTTCCCTCCTTCTTCACCTTCACCTTCTTCTTCCCTTCCCCTCCGAGTCTCCTCCCCTTCCTACCTCTCTTCCTTTCCTTCCCACGTTCCTCCCACCCTCAGTCCTTCTGCAGGTGGTGGCTTCTGAGGGAGAGTGTCGCCTCTTCTTTGTGCCGCGGCGTCCATTAGTGCGGCTGGTCTGTGAAAGCCACGCTGCCCTACCCCGCGTCACGCCCCTGTGTGTGTGTGTGTGTGTGTGTGTGTGTGTGTGTGTGTGTGTGTGTGTGTGTTCTGGGATTTCGTGTTCTCTACACTTTTGTTTATTTACCTTCTCCATCTCTCAATGTATTTTAAGATCCTTGGTTTGGTCTCTCTCTCTCTCTCTCTCTCTCTCTCTCTCTCTCTCTCTCTCTCTCTCTCTCTCTCTCTCTCTCTCTCTCTCTCTCTCTCTCTCTCTCTCTCTCTCTCTCTCTCTCTCTCTCTCTCCTTTTCTTCTTCGATAAAGCTTGACTTTCAGTTAGGTAGAGAGAGAGAGAGAGAGAGAGAGAGAGAGAGAGAGAGAGAGAGAGAGAGAGAGAGAGAGAGAGAGAGAGAGACTGGCCTATCTATGATTAAGCGAATGATTGAGAAGAGTTAGCCTTGTTATAGAGGAGTAGAGATAGAGAATAAAGACGATGAAAATAATGGCTTTGTATTGAGGAGTCAGACGGGGGATGGGACAGCGATACACAGGAATACATAAGATAAGAAATAGTGCTAGATAGGACATAAGTTTGAGAGAAGTTAGCGTTTTTTTTTTTTTTTTTTTTTTTTTGAGGTTATATTGGAGACGTCTCTTCTTCATTAGTAAGATTAGATTTATAAATAGATAGACAGATGGGTAGGTAGGTAGGTAAACTTGCAGTAATGAAAAGTATAATAAAAGACGACGATGTTACAAAAGGACATAATTTAGAGGAAGAAAAATAAGGAGTGTGTTGAAACTAGGAAAAGGAGGAGTTGGCAAGTGAAATATTTGGATCGTAAGTAAAAGAACAAGGGAGTTAAGGGTGGGGAAAAAATGGACAGAGTAAGAGTGAGGGAGACAAGGTATTGAGCATTAAGGAGGGGAGGAAAAAATATGGGTTTGTGAAAATTGCCTTTTTATTTTTATATTTTTTTATTTATTTATTTATTTTTACGTAAGATATAGTGATCGTTGGAATGCTGAATATTAAGTTTTATTATTTTTTTTCAAGTTATTTTGTCACGTCTTTCGCAAATTATGTTTGGGTTTTAGTGTATTCTTCTGTTCAGTAATTCACCCATTCATTCGTTCATTCATTATATGTAAAAAAAAAAGTATTTCAACCTGGTGTAAAGAAACAAAATCGAATATGAAGGAAAAAAACCTCGTGTAATAGCTTAAAGGTGATATATATGAACAAAAAAAAAAAAAAAAAAAATGTATGTTCTATCTTTCTCAGTTGTTAGTGATGACGATGACGTTGCTGGTGAATTAGGTGAGAGAGAGAGAGAGAGAGAGAGAGAGAGAGAGAGAGAGAGAGAGAGAGAGAGAGAGAGAGAGAGAGAGAGAGAGAGAGAGAGAGAGAGACCTACTTTCCTGCAACATTTCAAGAGCTCACAAAATGCGTGTGTGTGTGTGTGTGTGTGTGTGTGTGTGTGTGTGTGTGTGTGTGTGTGTGTGTGTGTGTGTGTGTGTGTGTGTGTGTGTGTGTGTGTGTGTGTGTGTGTAGCCAGGAAGCAAGAGGAGCAACATGGTGTAGAGTTTACGGAAGTGGAGGGGAAAGAAGGGAACGGGGGGGAGGGGGATGGAGGTTGGTCACTACTCCCTTGGGTGACATCAAAGCCTCGCATGGTCTTTGGTCACCCTTCCCATCCATCCCATCGTATCCTCCTTCCTTTCCCCTTTCTTTCCTTCCATTTCCTCCCTCTCCTCTCTTCACTCCTCTTCCCTTCCCTTCTCCCTCCTCTCCATTCCCTGATCCCTTCCAGCTCTACATTCTTTTCACATTCATCCCTTCCTATCCCCCTTCCTTTCCCTTTTCTCCCCTTTCCTTCCCCTCCCTTTCCTCCCTTCCCTTCTCTTTCCTTATTTTCTCTCCTCTCCATTCCCTGTCCCCACTTCGCCTTCCTTCAATTCCTCCCCACTCCCTTCCCTTCCCCACTCCCGTCTTCTATCCCTCTTCGCTCCTCTCCCTCTTGCCTCCCGTGTCTCCACTCCGGCCTCGCCACCGGAACCTCCAGGCAGGATGTGTGAATTATCTAAAGCAACTTATTCCTTTAATTGTTGCACATCTCTCTTGACAAAAATGCTGAACGAGATGAACACACACACACACACACACACACACACACACACACACACACACACAGAGAGAGAGAGAGAGAGAGAGAGAGAGAGAGAGAGAGAGAGAGAGAGAGAGAGAGAGAGAGAGAGAGATTTTTTCGGACCCATATCCTTTGTTGTTCACTTTAATTGTATTTTTATTTACTTTTTGGTAGTTACTACATAGGCTTTTTCTTCTTAAGTATATATCTTTACTAGAGTCCAAGACTTTTTGCTTCTCCTCCTCCTCCTCCTCCTCTCCTTTATATTTGTTACACTACATTTCTAAACAGTATGACATCATAACCTGTATTGCAAAACACAGCGGAGCTTTTTTTTTCCTCATTTATCTTTAATGCGTCTTATTCTTCACATTCCCTTCTCTGAAATCAATGAATCAATCGATCTACTTCTTCATTCCTACATTCCTTTCCATTCCTTCCGGCATTCCGAGCCTCTGCGACAATAGTATGCACTTTTTCCTCGCTTGTATTTGTGCTTAAGATCTCGCATGACCTGTGCCGGCCGTGGTCAGGGGGAAAGTATTTGCTGGCGTTGCTTGTGGCCTCGAGCTGGTCATGGCGCCACACATGTCGAGTAGGCGGCGTGGCCATAAAAGCTGAAATGCACACACACACACACACACACACACACACACACACACACACACACACACACACACACACACACACACACACACACAGTCACTCAGGTATACTGCAAGGTGAACGGGGCCGTGGGAAGAGTAATATTAGCGTGCGTGATGGTAGTGCACGAGCTAGGTTATGTCTGTGCCGGAGGAGGAGGAGGAGGAGGTGGTGGTGGTGGAGGAACAACAGTAGGAAGAAGTCTTCATGCGTGCACGGTGCCCCACTTTCAGCTTGAAATTACCGGCACTTTCACCACCTAAACTACTGTTACTACTGCTATCTCCTTCGCCACCTAACACACACCGCCCAGTTTTACCTCCACCCATACCCCTCCACCTTCACAAACATTGCCACCACCACCACCACCACTACGTGAACTACTTCCTCTAGCATCCCAGACTGTAGTGAAAGAGTGGAAGAGAGGTGGAGATGAGTGAAAAAAAGATAATAAAAAGAAATGTGTGTAGTGAACTGACCACAACTCATTTTAGGGTAATCATTTTTCTTTTTTTTTTCTTTTTTTTTTCTGAGGTTAGGGTGTCAGACAAGTGGATTTTGCATGGCGGTGACCTTTTTTCCCGAGAACGCGGCGGCCCGGCGGTCCACCACTCAAATAGGGCCGATGAATTATTTGGCCTGAGTTGAGCCTTTGTGTCGGAGCTTCGAACCATGAACTATGAACGATCTGCCATTATTCACGAGGCTGAGGCATGACCCAACGAGACAGTTGACCTGGCTCGTTGAATTATTACCTGACGATACCCCCTCTCCTTCCCCTCCCTCGTCCCCCTCCCCTTTTATACCTCCCCTTCCCCTCCTTCTCTCACCACGATACCCCTTCGCCTTCCCTTCTCTCTTCCTACTTCCCTTTTATACTTCCTCTTCCCCTCCTTTCTCCCCCCCCCCCCCAAGGAAGCCACCTTTCTAGCCCCCTTCACATCCCCTCCCACCCTCCCCCTCACCTGTTGTAAGCCTCCCTGGCCCATCCTTGTGAAACATCGAAAGTTCAGGTTTTAGAATGGCTGGGCATAAAAGATGAAGTATCCTACACCACATCTCCCGTCTCTCTCTCTCTCTCTCTCTCTCTCTCTCTCTCTCTCTCTCTCTCTCTCTCTCTCTCTCTCTCTCTCTCTCTCTCTCTCTCTCTCTCTCTCTCCGTGTTCAACAAGACATAAACACCGTACCTGTCCGCTCCACGCTTTAAAGAAGACATAATATACGTTCATGAATATTCTTTTTTCTTCTTCTAACTCGTATGTACCTTTATTCCCTTCCATTTAACAATTTCCTTGTATATCCTAGCTTCCACCAGTTTTGAGAGTCGCACACGCCACTAAATCACCAACCAACCCAACTAGCACTCACCAGGAACACTCGCCACTCTCACTAGTCAAGGAGAGAGATGAGGGCCTGGCAGATCCTCGTGACTGGCTTTAGTAGGCCGGCGCATCCCTGGCGGGCGCTTCCCATTGAACACGAGTCAAGTTGCCCGTCGCCTCAGCAGGGGTTTTGTATGTTCCGTGTGCGCCACTCAGCTGAGGCATCGCGGTGGGGCCTGTGTGGGTTGTTGGGGGCTGCGTCCGAGCAAGGAGGTGGTGTAGGCTGGGCAAGGGAGGAGGAAGAAATCTTGGTTGTCAGTAATACGTGAGTGAAAGTGAACAGGATTGAAAGGAAATAGAATGAGGCAGTGGGGTTTTTGTTACGATGAATTTTCTCTTGGCAGTTTTTATTTTGTTTTTTATTTATTTATTTATTTTTTTTTTAGAGGTGGTGGTTTCTCGTAAATTTATACGGCGGTACATGATTTTGTTTTTTTGCGGGTTCGTGATTATTGGATTTAATGTCAATTTTTTTTGTTTGTTAATTAGTGACATTACTGTTTAAATGAAGTGTTCTTCGAAATAGGTATTAGTTTTGACAAATACAGGATTAGAGAGAGAGAGAGAGAGAGAGAGAGAGAGAGAGAGAGAGAGAGAGAGAGAGAGAGAGAGAGAGAGAGAGACCACTTCATTTTATCGACGCAATTCCAAATGTTATAAGTCACAAATACTGTTGTTGTTCAAAGTCAGTTTTCATTTCTAAATGCTAATGTTAACACGAGCAATAGAAACACACAAAGGCCAGACAGAAGCACGATGATGATAATGGATATCTGCTGGAGAATCTTGATATTCCATTGAACAAGTCTCTCTCTCTCTCTCTCTCTCTCTCTCTCTCTCTCTCTCTCTCTCTCTCTCTCTCTCTCTCTCTCTCTCTCTCTCTCTCTCTCTCTCTCTCTCTCTCTCTCTCTCTCTCTCTCTCTCGTTTCAAAATATTAGTACTGACATGAATAATAGCAGTGGGGCAGGCATCAAGTGGAACAGAGGCGCAGCGTTCACCTGAGTGTTGGTGGTGGTGGCCTTTGACCCCGGTGGCGGCAGGCAGCTCCCTCACCCGCCGCCTCCCTCCCCGCGCTGCTGCATCATTCATGTTAATACAGTCACGTCTCCTGGTGATACTCATTTACAGGCCAACATTGCCAGGGTTCATGATCCGCTCAGCCGCCTGCCTGCCTTCCCTGCCTCAATGTATCTCTGCCTTCCTGCCTACCTGTCTGTCTGTCTATCTGCCTGCCTTCCTGCCTATCTGTCTGTCTCTGCCTGCCTGCCTGCCTGCCTACCAGCCAGCCAGCCAGCCTACCTATTTATCTCTCTGCCTGCCTACCAGCCTCCCATGCCTGCCTACCAGCCTCCCATGCCTGCCTACCAGCCTTCCAGCCTGCTTGTCTTTCTTCTTGTCTATCTCTCTGCCTGTCTGCCCCCTATGCCAGCGTGTCTCTGTGCTGGCCCGTCTGTGTATCTGCCTCCTTGTCTCTGTCCCTCCTTGCCTCCCTACCTGCTTGCATCCCTTCCTCAATTCGTGTTTCTCTGCCTGCGTGCCTTCCCGCTCCTCCACCCACTCTCACAGGATTCGAACCCAGGATGAACCCCATCCATTGTGGGGCCGTAACAGGAACCGCTACCACGAAGAGTCTCGGCGGCAGGTGCGGCGGCGGCGGCGGCAGTAATCATTATCAGTCAGTCTGGCAGCGAATCGATAACTCAGTCACATTTTTCACGCGTATTAAAGTGAAAACAGTGGATAAAACAACACGACAGCTTTAACCATTAAAATGCTTATTGCTTCGCCTGCAGTGCGCAATTAATACCGCGCTTATTTAAACATGTATTTATATTATATTTCTGTAAACATTTCGTATACATTAAATTAAGAGCAAAACTGCGAATACAATATTAAAAACTTCAGAAAGAGCGCGCGCACACACACACACACACACACACACACACACACACACACACACACACACACACACACACACACACACACACACACACACACACACACACACACACACACACACACACACACACACACACACACAGGCACAAAAAGAAACTTCATAACTGAATGTTGGTGATGAATCTTAATTATGGAAGTAAATATAATAAATAAACACACCAATTAAAGGAGACTCCTCTTAACACAATGCAGCAAGGAGGCGGCATTTCAGGGCGGCGTGCGTGCCTGGCTGGCTGTGCGTGGCTGTGGGTGGGCGTCAGGGTGGTAGGCTGTCGTCTCCCCCTGCAGCTCCCTCTGAAGGCGCTGAGGTAAGGGCAGGCAGGGAGGCAAGAAGATGCTGGTGATGCTTGTACCACTGCTCTGCCTCACGCTGGGGGGCGGCAGTCAGCTGAGAGTTAACGTAGCATAAAACAACGCTCGTCTTATTTATGTTTCCGTTTTAATGCCTCCGTTATAATTATGTTTAATATGTAACGGGTAGAAATAGAAGCTCTCTTTTTTTTTTTTTTTTTCTTTCTCCGTTATGTTATTTTGTATCCTCATTGTAGTGTTGGCCATGGGAACATATCACTCATTAGATCTGGTACTAGGTGTCTTGGTGCTAAATCCTGCTACTTAACCGTTTAAGTGCGATATGCAACAGTTTACGACACCAAGAACAATAAGTGAAATCTTTAGAAACATCTACAAAACATTAAGAAAGGAATTGAATGTAGATTATACCATTTCTACCCGACATCAAGGTTGGAGGTCTCTCAGTGTTGTCAGTGATGAAGAAAGGATGCGCCAGATAGTGAAAAGGTTTGCACAGACTTTCACCAAAATTAACTCGTGTCCCAATTCTCTTATCAGGGTTCGTCGCCGGCTCCCCCAAAGTTACCAGTTGCACGAATCCTATTGCAGTTCTATAGGAGGTTAAAATGTGTCCATGTAACCTACGAGTATACTGAAGTCAAACTGAATCTGTCAAATATTGTTGGTTATTAATGGAATAACTGCTTTTAGGGTTATTTAACGCGACTCAGAACACGATACTTTCTCACGGCTTGCGTCTGGCGTGGGCGAATGACATGATGCGTTATATGAGCGTGTGGCGTGTGGCGTATTGCGTGGCGTACAAAAAGGGACGTCGAGGGTCAGACTTGTCATGTGGGCGAGGGAAAAGTTACGTGGGGCGTGGGCGTGAAGGGGGCGACAAAAGCGTTGCGTGGGGCGTGGGCATGATTGGGGCGAGAGAAGTGTTGCGTTGGGCGTGGGCATGATTAGGGCGAGGAAAGCGTTGCGTGGGGCGTGGGCGTGAAGTGGGCGAGGGAAGCGTTGCGTGGGGGGTGGGCGTGATGGGGACGAGTTGTGACCCACGAGGCTGGCGTGGCGTGTGTCGGCGGCGATAAAGGGCTTCACGGATAATGACGCACGCGGTCTGCACATCAAAAAAAAAATGGTAATAGTAATAATATATACGTCAGCATATACAGGTCAATAAACAAGACAGCGCAGTGTGTGAGCATCGCTATTCCACGAGGACAACATTTTCTGACCTTTTTTTTTTTTTTTTTTTCTCGTGAACGTAAGATTTTTTTTTTTTTGTATTGATACATGTGCAGACATCTGGATCAGTTTGCTTTTTTTTTTCTATTATTATTTATTGTGTTTGTGCTTGTGTGTTGTAGGATTAAATGTGCCCGGTAAACTACTAATGGTAACTGGATAGTGTTGTTTCTGGTTATTATAGTTTAGAAGAATGCATATCAAGGGTTATTCTCTCTCTCTCTCTCTCTCTCTCTCTCTCTCTCTCTCTCTCTCTCTCTCTCTCTCTCTCTCTCTCTCTCTCTCTCTCTCTCTCTCTCTCTCTCTCGAATCTAGGACACATGACGAAGTAAAATAACACCTGATCCACTCTGCCAAACTTCTCTCTCTCTCTCTCTCTCTCTCTCTCTCTCTCTCTCTCTCTCTCTCTCTCTCTCTCTCTCTCTCTCTCTCTCTCTCTCTCTCTCTCTCTCTCTCTCTCTCTCTCTCTCTCTCGCACCAGCACACACGCCGCGAAGAGAATAAGAGAATATAGGAACACGAGAAACACGAGAGGTACAGATAGGCAGGCAGACAAACAGACAGACAGACAGACAGACAGACAGGGGCTGGGAGGGAAGACTAGATCGAATACACGAGATATACAGTATACAGTTTTATGCGTTTTATATTATATAGTCAGTTGAACCTTTATATATTCGCGATTCGTCTCTCTCTCTCTCTCTCTCTCTCTCTCTCTCTCTCTCTCTCTCTCTCTCTCTCTCTCTCTCTCTCTCTCTCTCTCTCTCTCTCTCTCTCTCTCTCTCTCTCTCTCTCTCTCTTATATGTAAACTCTTTAACCATCAGCTTGTCAAGGATGGATGCACAAAAGGATCACGAAAAATAGATGGCATAGTATTCAATTCTAAAGCTTTTTGTTGTTGTTGTTGTTGTTGTTGTTGTTGTTGTTGTTGTTGTTGTTGTTGCTGTTTTAGTTATTTTTATTATGTCTACTCCTATTGTTGTTGTCATTTGTGATGGTGGAAGTGGTGCAGTTTTAGTTGTTTTTGCTATTGTGACTGTTATTACTGATGTTGTTGTTGTTGTTGTTGTTGTTGTTGTTGTTGTTGTTCACTCCGCCTGATCTGACGTCGGTGGGTGGTTGTGGCAGTGGCGGGGATTCGAAGCAAGGCCAGATTAGTTGGGCAAATTGGCACAGTCAGCGGGGGAAACGAGCAGCCTCACCAGCACGACACTTATTCCTGCATAATTGTCTTGTTTTCCTCTTGTTTACGCCGAGTATTCCAAGCGACAGCCGTCTCGCGTGATTTGAGTTTACTTTTTATCAATTTCACTTGTATGCAAATTGAACTGGTGTTATTTGCATATTTTTTTCCTCTCCCTCTCTCTCACTCTTTCTTTCTCTCTCCTTTTTTTTTTTCTCACTTTGTGTCTGTGTATTTTATTTTATTTATTTTTACTCTCGCAGCATCGGACCTTCGCACCGGCAGCTTAAAAGTTTGATAATGAAGCTTGGTATTTTCAAAAAACTGCTTGCGAACTATTTAACTTTTTTTTCCCCTCACACTCACTCTCTTTTCTTTTTTTCCTCGGTCTATTTCCATGACGGCATTTAATTTACTCTTTAAAGTGTTTTGTCTGTTCGTATTTGCTCCACACTCCCTCTCTCCCCCGTGTGTGTGTGTGTGTGTGTGTGTGTGTGTGTGTGTGTGTGTGTGTGTGTGTGTGTGTGATGTAGGCCATGACTATCTCAAGGGGAAGTAAATTGGTTATGGAGATGAGAAAGCGCTATCATATTCTCCCCTCACGACCAATCCTATCCTCCTCCTCCTCCTCCTCCTCCTCCTCCTCCTCCTCCTCCTCCTCCTCCTCCTCCTCCTCCTCCTCCTCCTTATTACCGTTCCCGTTACCAGCAATACCAAATGCTCCCAGTATGAGTGTGCATCTGCAAGTGAAAAAAATCTTAACATGATGCTCTGGTTCACTTATACTTTCTCTCCTGCGAGCCGCGCAAAGTGATCCCGCCACTATACAGCTTCCCGGTAAGAGCCTCATTTGAATGCTGCGTATAGTTCTGGTTCCCGGCAACTTTCGGGGCATTAAATTACTGGAGTACGACGACGAGGACGAGTCACAAAACTAATCCCCGCATCGAGGACCAAACCTTGCCAAGAGAGGACTGAAACTTCTCAATGTCTGTTACTTGGGGAGAGAGAAAATTGCGTGACGACATGACGCAACTCTTCCTCAAGGTCTTTCAGTAAGTTGGCGCGGCAGACTTCGATGTTCTCTCAAGTTGTGTGAATGCCTGCGCCAGAATCACGCTTGGTATTCCCATTAAAACTATAAGCACTGCCACGCGGAATTTTTTTTTTTTTTTATGTATGATGTATTTAGATATAGTTTACGATGTATATATGTATTATTTTTATTTTGTAAGTCATGGCTAATTTGTGCTTTGAAAAAAAAAATAATAATAATACCGTTGGTGATATGAACAATGAGTGTTAAAAATCATATTATATATAATCCATTTTACTAGTTTCATTATTGATTTTGTTCCATTTACTTTTTTTTTATGCTTAAAAAAAGTGTCAGGTGATTGCTCCGTAGTGCAGATATCTTTATTTGTTATTATTATTATTATTATTATTATTATTATTATTATTATTATTATTATTATTATTATTATTATTATTATTTTAGGATGGTATTCGTTTTTTTTTTTTCTCTTAATTCCTCCTCCTCCTCCTCCTCCTCTTCCTCCTCCTCCTCCTCCTCTCACCGAGCTTCCAGTTCGTTCTTTTCTTCATCTCACTTCTGGCACACTCCACACACTCAAGAGCGCGCACTCGTTATATTCTCTCTCTCTCTCTCTCTCTCTCTCTCTCTCTCTCTCTCTCTCTCTCTCTCTCTCTCTCTCTCTCTCTCTCTCTCTCTCTCTCTCTCTCTCTCTCTCTCTCTCTCAAATGGCGCCCTCGCAGCTAACTCATTTAAGGCGTCGTGTTGTGTGAGTCAAGTGGTAGTGGCGCCTCGTGTTCTGGATGCTACACCACCTCCTCCCTCTTATCCACTCCTCCTCCCCACCTCCTTCCTCTCATCCACTCCCCTTAGCCTCCTCCCAGCCACTCCTGCCCATCCCTTTCCCCTCATACCACCTATACTGTAGCTATCCATTCCTCGTACATTACCACATTACCTTCACTCACCTTATCATTCCTATTTGTTTCCTCATTTATATTGTCAGTTAACATTAATACTCACTATATCACTTTTCTTTACTTTTCTATTGTTTTTTTATTCATTTGTTACTTTTTTTCAGTATCTAAAACATCATAGGTAACTTTTTTCTTTTTTGTCTTTAATTTTACGTGTGTTTCTTTTATCTATCTCATTATCACCACCATCATCACTTTAATATGTTCTTCCCATTTCCTTTTCCAGTCTGTTTTGTTTTCTGTTCTTTTTTTTTTCTTATCTCACTCTATTTAATGTTCTGTCCTCTCCCATTCACGAGCACACATATTAATTCCATTTTTCACTCCTTTCGCTCTCCTCTGCACTCCACAACTTTGTCGATTTTCTTCATATTTTTGCGTACCTTCCTTTTTACAATTCTTAATCAGCATATTTAGCATCGTCTTCTTCTTTGTTATCTCACATTACATATCACATTAATTAATTTACTCTGTATTTTCTGTGTCTTTGTGTCCATTCCACTTTTGTCACTCCACGGATCGTCCACGTGTACAAGCAACATTAACCTCATTATAACTCCACTGCCAATTAGCTGGTCCACTTGCTCTCTCTCTCTCTCTCTCTCTCTCTCTCTCTCTCTCTCTCTCTCTCTCTCTCTCTCTCTCTCTCTCTCTCTCTCTCTCTCTCGTCGCCATCCCGTCAGGTAACCAAATTCAGGAAAGGAACCACACAGCGCAGTCCACATCGTCATGCAAACCCACTCCTTGCCGCGCGGTCTTCCTTCCACCACCACCACCACCACCACGATGACCACCACCACCATGACCTTTACCACTAGCTCATATTTTAGTAGTGTCATCTTGATAGAAAGAATGTTTTGTTTTATGGTGATTTCTTGTGATGTTTTGGATATTACATTTGTCTTTTGTTTGTGATGATCAGTAGTGATTTTTTTCCTCTTGTCTCTCTCTCTCTCTCTCTCTCTCTCTCTCTCTCTCTCTCTCTCTCTCTCTCTCTCTCTCTCTCTCTCTCTCTCTGTGTGTGTTATGAAAGTTTCCTTGTGTTGTATTGATGTGTTTCTTCTGTGTTTGAGTGTTATTATCTGTTCTTGACAATTGAAAACAGACATAATCAAGGTTTACAATCTCTCTCTCTCTCTCTCTCTCTCTCTCTCTCTCTCTCTCTCTCTCTCTCTCTCTCTCTCTCTCTCTCTCTCTCTCTCTCTCTCTCTCTCTCTCTCTCTCTCTCTCTCTCTCAGTCTTTATCTTTCCGTCATATCATCATTTTTCCCTGCATGTCCCTCCTCCTCACAGGGCTGGAATGGAATGTGTTTACGGGGCTGGCGGTGCTGGCCGGCGAGGGAGTGAAAAAAGCGGTGCGAGGCAGGGAAGGGGAGGGACAGGTGTGCAATCATATGTCATTCACGTCGTCGCTACAGTCACTATTGAGGCAGCGATCCTCGGGACGCCCTGCCGGTGGAGCCGCGACGCAATCAGGCGGAACATTGTTGGAGCAGCGGCGGCACACTCACAGACAGACAGACAGACAGATGGACAGACATACAGACACGAGCGCACACACACACACACACACACACACACACACACACACACACACACACACACACACACACACACACACACACACACACACTGCACTTAACCACCCTCGTCACACACCTGTTTCAATCACGCGCTGAGTACCATCCCGAACCATACGCGCCACGGACTGAAATTGAAACAAACCACTACAGTATTCACAGGAGGCGCCACTGCTGCCCATCTTTCATCCCTTGACCCGCATCCTCAAACGTACATAGAGGGCCACAGCGCTTAGACCAGACTGAGGGAGAAGTGGGGAGAAGGAGTGGACGCGTGGGAATGAGGTGGGGGTATACTAATGGCAGTGGTGTTGCGTTCAGGTGGTGTGCGTGGCGGTGGAAGGAGTAGTGGGTTGTGTTCTCGGGTTTACATTTCGCCCTCGGCACCCTCTTTGGAAATCGTCGAGTGGTGTCGGGTTGCCTCCCAGTATTTGTTGGCCATTAGCCGTGCTTTTCATTAATTGGGCGGCCATGGCTTGTGATGCATTGCTTTCACGAGGACCCTTAGAGCAATTAGTGGGTGAATGAGTTAGCTAGCTGAGTAGCAGAGCCGCCTGATTATAATATTACAAGATGATACCTAGAAAGAAAAGATGCTTGTTACAGACGGGGATGAAAATATAGTTAATTGAATCAGTTTATTGTTATTGTTATTTATTGTTATTTTTTGTTATCTCAGTTTGTGTTGATGAACGATTTTTTTTTTCGGCCAATGAAGACAAAATTTATTTTAAACTCAATTTCTTCCACTGTAAAGACCTGACCACTTCTACTCCTTTTCTCTTTAAACTGACGGACACTCACTCACTTGCAAGATTGTGACCTGCACACAAAAATTCTTACCATCACCACCATCAGTACCATTTTTCTTGCAGTTTAACCTTTTGTCTGTAGGTCAGCCAGCACCACTGCACCCAGGCGCCGCAGCCAGCCATAGGTCATCACATGCCTGCCTCACGTTCCGCCGCTTGCTCCGCTTTGCATGTGTACACGCCTTGGCATTCATACAAGGAAACTCAAATGAAGGATATTAGAAGTTCCATAAACGATATAACAAGTATGATTTAAGCCAAGTTCCTTAGGGTTAATAATCAGGATATGACTGAATGTAACGAGCTCAAACCTGATAAAGCTGGATTTGAAAAGAGATAAGAAGAAATCGGTTCCCAAATAGAGTGGTTGACGACTGAAATAAAGTCGTTAATCAGGTTGTTAGTGTCCATTCAGAAGGGAGATTTAAAAGATTAGATAACTTTTATGGATAGGAATGATGGGTGGACGGTAGGCAGGCATGCTTTACACAGAGGATGTCGCGTGTAGGCCTACTGAGAAGGAAGGAGGTGATGAAGGAAAAAACAGGAGGAATAGAGAAGAGTGGACAATGGAAAGGGACTGGGTAAGAGGAGACATAACAGAAGATGCTTAGTGAGAAGGGAGAGGAAGAAGAAATAATGAGGATGGAGAAGGCTGGAACAAGGGGAGAGAGAGGAGAAGGAGAAAGAAAAGGAAAGTAGGAGTAGAGAAAAAGAGTAAGTTGTATAGGACTAAGTGAGGAAGAAGGTGAAGGAGGACGAAAAAGAAAGGAAGGACGGTGGGGGGAGATAGAGGAAAGAGAACATGTAGAACTAAGAGAGGGAAAAAAGAGGTGGAGTAAAGAAGGGATGAAACTTGCAGAGAGAGAGAGAGAGAGAGAGAGAGAGAGAGAGAGAGAGAGAGAGAGAGAGAGAGAGAGAGAGAGAGAGAGAGAGAGAGAGAGAGAGAGAGAGAGAGAGAGAGAGAGAGAGAGAGAGAGAGAGAGAGAGAGAGAGAGAGAGAGAGAGAGAGGAGGAGGAGGGGAGAAGAAGGAAACCATTACCAAGTAGCTTCGGCCATCAGTGACATCGATCATCGTTTTTAACGGTGGTGCTGAGGCCTTTGTCGCCCACAAAGCCCGCATCGGACGTGTGCTGCCGGCAGGAGGAACACAATGGAGGGCGGCAGGGAGAGAATGAAGGAAGGAAGGAAAGAAAGGGGGAGAGAATATGGGAGGGGAAAAGTTATAGCAATGTTGATCTTTTCGTGTGTGGGTTACGAGAGAGAGAGAGAGAGAGAGAGAGAGAGAGAGAGAGAGAGAGAGAGAGAGAGAGAGAGAGAGAGAGAGATTTTGAGGGGGGCAGAACACAACAATAGTCATCCCCCTTGGAGTTGTCAATCCCTGTCAAGATGTAACCCTCAGGATTTTCGATAAAGCTTCCCTACAAAGATGGCGATATTGGCCCCCTTCTGTGTGTGTGTGTGTGTGTGTGTGTGTGTGTGTGTGTGTGTGTGTGTGTGTGTGTTTTCATGAGTGTTGCGGTGAAGTATTGCGTGACTACGTTGTGTTGTGTTCTGTGTTCTGTTGTGCTATCCTGTTATTGTGTGTAGTGGTGTGCACACACACACACACACACACACACACACACACACACACACACACACACACACACACACACACACACACACACACACACACACACACACACACACACACACACACGCACTGTAGACCATCTGAAATTGAACGTTCACTAATCATTTATGCATCTTCATCCCTTTCGTAGTCTCTCTCTCTCTCTCTCTCTCTCTCTCTCTCTCTCTCTCTCTCTCTCTCTCTCTCTCTCTCTCTCTCTCTCTCTCTCTCTCTCTCTCTCTCTCTCTCTCTCTCTCTCTGTGTGTGTGTGTGTGTGTGTATTTCTGCGTGTTCACCTTTATCCTCGTGTTTTATACATGTAATGAAGCATTCGTCCTCGCACCTTCGTGTTTCTCCGTCCCTTCTCGCCGCCCACTGTCCTGCGGGGCGTCACCCTCCGTACCACACCAGCTCCCTCAGGCGGCGGCGCTTCACACTACACGTAATTCCGTGGCCAGAACTTTTCACGAAGAACATAATTTTTTGACGGGGTGAGGAAAGTCTGCAGGATTCATGACCCGAGGAACAAAGACGCGGAGTTGGAGTCATCAGGAAAGGGAGGGAAGAAAGACTGAGAGGTTGGGTGATGTGTGTGTGTTGGTCGGGGTGGAAGAAAGTGTTGGAAGGTGTGAGTTTTGGTGGGCGGGATGGATGTTGGGAGAAAATATCACTTAACATAGGAACATAAAGAAAGGTGTGAGGTTTGAGTTGTGAGGGATGAATGTGAGGAAGAGGTCATATAAGATAATAAAAAATAAAAAAAAAAGCATAAGAAAATAAGAAAAGCTGCAAGAATTCGGAAAGGTTACATGTGGCAGTCCTTATTTAGTTACTTTAGGAGGGAAGTATGTGGATAAGAGATATAATAACAAAAAAAGACAAAAGTATAAGACAAATTTCAAAAGGCCAAGAAACATACTCGTACATGTGGCTGTCCTTAGTTAGGTCAGGTCAGGTTAGGTTAGTGTATTATTAATCGTGGCATACATTGTAATATTCAATACATAATGAAGCATACCTACCTATATCCACCTATCATTCCTCTCCATACCATATTTTTTTTTTAGTCCTATTTTTTAACTTCCTTAATGAATGGGCACTAACTAGTCTGTTCCAGCCATCTACCACTCTATTTCAGAACCTATTTCATACTTCCTCCTTTTTTTTTAAATCTGACTATATCATGTTTGAACTCGGTTAATTCTAATCACGTGAGAGGGAGAGAAAGGAAGGCAGGAATTGGGGAGAAATAAAGAGAAAGTTTCCAAGTATCTTAGGCAAGGAGTAGTACAGAGAGAGAGAGAGAGAGAGAGAGAGAGAGAGAGAGAGAGAGAGAGAGAGAGAGAGAGAGAGAGAGAGAGAGAGAGAGAGACAGGGAAGAAATATAACTGGTGACATCTGTAATCATCATCACCAGTCATCACCACACCCACCACCACCACCACCACCACTACCACCAAAAATTAATCCGTGTCTCTTGCAGCCGTCCTCGCCCTTTGTCCCACTCATCCCACACCCGCCGCCCACCGCCCACCAAGAAAAACCACAGGAGGAGGAGGAGGAGGAGGAGGAGGATCGGTCTTCTTTAAGCCTCTCGTTGTCGCGTTCCTCTTCCGCGCATCCATCACGAGGCAATTTTTTCACGGCCCCCAAAATGGATATCAGACTTGAACTTACAAATTGGCAGCCGCTGGTGATGTGTCACTTATTACTTCGACAGGAGGAGGAGGAGGAGGAGGAGGAGGAGGAGGAGGAGGAGGAGGAGAAGAAGAAGAAGAAGAAGAAGAAGAAGAAGAAGAAGAAGAAGAAGAAGAAGAAGAAGAAGAAGAAGAAGAAGAAGAAGAAGAAGAAGAAGAAGAAGAAGAAGAAGAAGAAGAAGAAGAAGAAGAAGAAGAATACAAAGGAAGACAAACTGCCACAAACCTTGAGATCTTTGTTATGTAGACTGTATATTAAAAAAAAAAAAGTAAAAGAAGGAGACGAAGGATAGAGAAAAAGAAAAGAGAGAAACCACAAAACCTTGGCAAGAACAGAGAGAGATAGAAAAAAAAAAGCGGAAGACTGTCCTTAACCCAAAAAAAAAAGGAAAAATCAGAAAAAAAAACTTGAAAAAAAGCAGAGAAAGAGACAAATTAATAATATACCTAAAAAAAAAAAAAAGGGAGCAAGAGAGAACCAGAATAATGATAAAAATGAGTGCCCAGAATACAAGACAAGAATACGAACAAAGAGGAAGTCATATATTAGTTGAAAGATGTTGAGGGTGAAGGCGTGTGTGTCTGAGTGTCTGAGTGTCAGCAGGAGGCGGCATACTGAATGAGGTGATTAATTTCTTAGTTCCAAGTGTCCGCTAGCGTTGACGTTCTTCTTTTAACTCTCTCTCTCTCTCTCTCTCTCTCTCTCTCTCTCTCTCTCTCTCTCTCTCTCTCTCTCTCTCTCTCTCTCTCTCTCTCTCTCTCGCTTGCTCGTCCGCTTCGTTTTCTTCGATCTGACCTCATTTTCTTCATAATTTCTTTCACATTCCTCCTTTTCAATTCCGTCATTCGTTGCCCTCCTCCTCCTCCTCCTCCTCCTCCTCCTCCTCCTCCTCCTCCTCCTCCTCCTCCTCCTCCTAGATTTCTTGCCCATTCAACAAAACAACCCAAGGACTTACCTGAACGTATATGTGTGTGTGTGTGTGTGTGTGTGAAAGTGAGTGTCAGAGCTTTAGCCAACAACTCCTTAAGACCCGGTAGCAGCAACAGCACGGAGGAGAGGACAGACAGACAGCGTCGTCTACGTGACAACAAACACTGCCACGAAAGCGTAAGTTGCCGAGTCAATAACATTCCGACAGCATAATGCCTTTGTTTGTGTTGCAAGGCGAAGGGAGGAGGGCGAGGACGAAGAGGAGAAGGAAGAGGAGGAGGAGAAGGAGGGGGAGGAGGAAGAAGAAGAAGAAGAAGAAGAAGAAGAAGAAGAAGAAGAAGAAGAAGAAGAAGAAGAGGACGTGTTCAGAGAGTGACAGGGTGGAATGTGATATGCAGGTGTGTTGTGTTGGAGTAGAAGAGAGAGAGAGAGAGAGAGAAGTAAGAGTGGTATGTATGTAAAAGATAGATTTGTAATTGTGTATAGTGAGAGGGGAGAGGATAGGGAGATGAGAGACGGATTGACTGGGAGAAAGGGTTCAGGTCGAGAGAGAGAGAGAGAGAGAGAGAGAGAGAGAGAGAGAGAGAGAGAGAGAGATGTAATGGGGTGGGAACGAATGCTTACGTCAGTCATATTTTCGAATGTACCCAGAGAGAGAGAGAGAGAGAGAGAGAGAGAGAGAGAGAGAGAGAGAGAGAGAGAGAGAGAGAGAGAGAGAGATGAAGTGCCCCTTTCCTCACCTGCGTCAGACAGGCACAGGTAACTTGACCCCTGCCACGGGATAAGAGTTCACGAGTTGTTTGGTTGTGTGTTTGTACCTTGCGCGTGTATCTCTCTCTCTCTCTCTCTCTCTCTCTCTCTCTCTCTCTCTCTCTCTCTCTCTCTCTCTCTCTCTCTCTCTCTCTCTCTCTCTCTCTCTCTCTCTCTCTCTCTCTCTCTTTTTTTTTCTTTTACACATTAGTGCATTATTTCCTCTTACTCGTTTTTTTTTTCGTTAATTCGTTTGGTCGTTTGTTATCTTGTCCTTTGGTTCTTTCCTTCTTTCGTTCGTTCGTTCCTTCCTTCCTTCCTTCCTTCCTTCCTTCCTTCCTTCCTTCCTTCCTTCCTTCCTTCCTTCCTTCCTTCCTTCCTTCCTTCCTTCCTTCCATCTCTCGCTTCTGTCTCTTCCTTTTCACCTTCCTGTTTCTCTCCTTCCTTTATTAATTCCTCCTCCTCCTCCTCCTCCTCCTCCTTCTCCTCCTCCTCCTCCTCCTCCTCCTCCTCCTCCTCCTCCTCCTCCTCCTCCTCCTCCTCCTCCTCCTCCTCCTCCTCCTCCATTGATTAATCACCGGAGAAGGTTCCTTCCATTTCCATTTCACGCAATTCATCTCCTTCCTTCCGTCCTTCCTTCCGTCTTTAACTTCTTCCACTCCTTTATTCACTCCTCCATTTTCCTTCCCCTTTCATTCTCCTGTGTTTGTCTCATTTCACTTATCCTCCTTTCTCTTATAATCATCATATTCACCTTCATTGCCCTGGTTCTTAGATTTATTGTTTTGCTGTTCTCTTCCTCTTCCTTCCCTTTCTCTTCGTCTGCCTTTTTTTTGTCCTTCCATTCACTTCCCTTCGTTTCCCTTTCCATCTCTCATCTTTCCATTCCCTTGTACACATCAGCCTTTCCTTCTTTTTCCTCTCTCTATCCTTTTCTCCTCCTTCTTTCCATCCTTCGCTCCTTCCTCCTCCTCATCTTGTTTTCTTCCTCTCCTCCTCCTCCTCCTCTTCCTTTTCATCCTCGACTCCTTCTTCCTCCTCTTCGTCCCCATTCTATCTTTCTCCCTCCTTCCCTCCTTCCTCTTCTCCTCCAACTCCTTCCTCCTTCCTCCAGTCGCCGCCTCAGTGCTTCCCGTAATAGTCTCCGATCATATGGAAATCTTCAGGTAAGTTTTTTTCCAGGTGAGGTAAGTCCAGCCAGATCTGGAATATGGACCGCGATGATTTTTTTTTCTTTTTACCTTTTTCTCCCTCTTTTTTTTTCGTATTTTTGTCCATTCTGTATGAAGTCACTGTGATTGTGGTGAAAAGTGATTGAGGGAAGAGGAAGAGGAGGAAGATGAGATGGAGATGGAGGAGGAGGAGGAGGAAGTGAAACAGGAGGAAAAGGAGGAGGGTGAATAGGAGAGGATGAAGTTTAGTTTGTGATAATGGAAAAAAAAAAAAATGGATTGATTGATTGATTGAGTGATTGCCAACATAATGTAAATAAAAACATGAATCTCCCCCCAAAAATTGTTTAATGTTGACATAATGGTCGGCCAAACAAAAGCTTTTTATCCATTATCCTGTTTCAAGATTATAAACAAGTGTGTACATTACTTGTTAAAAACACTGGATTCTTATTCAATATTAATATTTGCCACATACACTAAGAACCTATTCAATTTAAATTCACAAGAGAAAAAAAGAGGAAAGTAAGAGAGAAAGAGAGAGAGAGAGAGAGAGAGAGAGAGAGAGAGAGAGAGAGAGAGAGAGAGTCATAGCTACCCCCAATTGTCATTACCTCATAATATCTTCAGACATCTCTCCTTGTGTTTCCAGGGTGAGAGTGAGCGTGTGAGAGTCTGAGCGGTTGTTGTTGCATGTAAGAGTAACGGAAGAAGGCAAGGACGAGTGACTGGTGAGAGAAACGCGCCGGTATATCACGAAAATAACTGTACGAGGGAATGAATAAGAAAAGGAACAATATAGCCGCTGGTGGAATGAATGAATAAGGCGGCAAGGAGCACCAGAGACAGCCTGGGTGGGGTTGTAACTGTAATGCAAGGACTAGAATGTTGTGTGACTGGTGGCATTTTGTGCTGGATGTTTATTGGTGGAGGAAAAATTAGCTTGAGTATTTATTTATTTATTTATTTATTTATTTATTTATTTTTTTTTTTTTTTTTGTGTGTGTGAAATTTGTTGTGGTGATGATGATTATGGTGGTGGTGATGATGCAATTTTATGTTTGCTTTCTATTAGTTTTATTGTTATTATTATCGTAGTTATTATTTTTTGGTAATTGTTATTATTATTATTATTATTATTATTATTATTATTTTTATTATTATTATTATTATTATTATTATTATTATTATTATTATTATTATTATTATTATTATTATTATTATTATTATCATCATCATCACTACTACTACTACTGCTACTGCTACTACTACTACTACTACTACTACTACTACTACTACTACTACTACTACTACTACTACTACTACTACTACTACTACTACTACTAAAACCACCACCACCACCACTTTTTTTTTTTTTTAAGACTCAGCTATCTTCCTTTGAGCAGACATCACATAATCATAGGTATTGTTATGTAGCGGAGGCAGACAAGCTGGGCCGTCTGTTGGTGACCGCCCAATAGTCCCTCATTTGGTTGTATTATTCTTAGTTTGCTGCATCGATTCGCGTATCAGGGAGAAAATGCCATGATGAATGTTATCACTGTGCTTCACAATCTTCAATGGAATAGGCGGGGGCGGAGAGAGGAAAGGAAATGGATGGAGAGAGAAGGAGAATATTGAATGGAGGAGAGGAGAGTGGAAGAGTGGATAAAGGAGGGATGTAAGGAGGAGGAGGAGATGGAGGTGGTGTTGGTGGAAGAGGAGGGATATGAGAGAAGAGAGAAGGAGAGTGGATGAAGGAGAGTCGATGAAGAAGAGATGTAAGGAGGAGAACTAGATGGAGGTGGTGATGGTGGGAAAGGAGGAGGGGGAAAAGAAGGAGGAAGAGGAGAAAGTGAAGAAGGAGGAAATGGAGGAAGAGGAAAAGAAGAAGAAAGAGAAGAGCAGGTGAAGGAGAGATGTGAAGAGGAGGAGGAGGAGGAGGAGGAGGAGGAGAGCTCACCACTCCTCGCTGACTTCAGCATTATCGAAGACATTGATTTCTGAGATTTCTATACAGTTATCGGTAAGAATATTCCTCGCTGAAGGGGAGAGACAGAGAGACGTGAGGAGAAGCGTTAGGCAGACAGCTTGCTATGGAGGCTGATAAACTAGACAGGGAAGCAGGTATTGTGAGTAGGAGTCCTTGTATACTGTGATTGGTAAACCTGTTAGACGTTAAAAGAGAGGAAGAAGAGCTAGAGAGACCAAAGAGACAGGTAGGATAGCTCTCTTTTTCTTTGCAGCTAAGAATTTAGACAGGGAAAGAGACGGAGAGATAGAGAGAGAGGTAGACAGACAGATTGTTATGTATGCTGATAAAATAGACCGGTACGTGAATACATACCTCCTATCAGCTGTAATACTATTTACCATGAGAGAGAAAGACAGGTGAAGAGAGAGAGAGAGAGAGAGAGAGAGAGAGAGAGAGAGAGAGAGAGAGAGAGAGAGAGAGAGAGAGAGAGAGAGAGAGAGAGAGAGAGAGAGAGAGAGAGAGAGAGAGAGAGAGAGAGAGAGAATAAAGGTACGTAGGCGGATTCTTACGTAGGTTGATAAAACAGATATACATTTCACTAGCTGGGAGACAGATTTCTGACATCTATGAATATTTAAAAAAAAAATATCTATACAGAGTGAAAGAAAAGAAAAAGACAAATTAGTATAGTGTGAGAGAGAAAGACAGGTGAAAACATGAAGATAGAATAAAAAATAGGTAAGCGGATTGTTACGTGGGTTGATAAAACATGTAGACATTTCAGTAGCTAGAAGGTGTTGATTTCTGACATTTATATATCGATAAGGATTAAAAAGAACTTGACAATATATAGCATGATGAAATAGACAGGTAGGTTGGTATGTGTTTCCCTTTCGTAATAAGTATTAGTAAAAAAAAAATAAATAAATAAATAGATACAGAGAGAAAGAAAAGAAACGGACAAACTGGTTGCTATATACTCTAATAAAATGGACAGATACTCGTAGGTATGTGATGCCCTACCTAACAATTATCAATGAATAAAAACTCTATACAGAGAGATGGGCGGGGAAAAATACACAGAGAGAAAGAAAAGAAATAGAGACAGTTTGCTATATACTCTGATGAAATAGATAAGCAAGTATGTAACACCCCCCCCCAAACAACGAAACAATTACTAATAAAAAAAAATATAGAGAAGAAAGAAGGAAGGAAACAGACACATTGCTATTATACTCTGATAAAATAGGAAGATAGGTAGGCATGCGAGCACCCTCCGTAACTCCGTAGGCAGAAAGGAAGGCGAGGCTCAAGGGGTCGTGGGAAGAACGCGAACTGGCCAGCGAAACAAAGGAAGTTAACGTGTAATGTGATCCAGGATTGTTTGACGTGATTCATGGAAGCGGGCGAGTCGTGATGCGCGTGATGGACGATATGGAGGCCTGCCAGTGCTTAAGAGTACCTAGCTGTGTGGTCGACGAGATAACAGAGTATTTGGTTCGTGCGGTGCGCTGCGGTTTGTGTGTATGTGGGTGGGTGGGTGGGTGAGGCTGAGTGGGAGATTACGTGGCTGGATATGGTACTAGTGGTTAGTGGTTAGTGATGGTGGTGCTAGTAGCAGTAGAAGTGGTAGTAGTAGTAGAAGTAGTAGTGGTAGTAGTAGTAGTAGTAGTAGTAATACCAATAGTTGCAGTAACATTAGTAGTAGTAGTAGTAGTAGTAGTAGTAGTAGTAGTAGTAACAGCAGCAGTCGTAGCTGTAAGGAAAGAAGATAATGATGAATATAAGGATGAATGGTTTTGTGTGTGTGTGTGTGTGTGTGTGTGTGTGTGTGTGTGTGTGTGTGTGTGTGTGTGTGTGTGTGTGTGTGTGTGTGTGCGCGCGCCTGTGTGCGTGCGTGCGTGCATGTAACTTCATTAGTGTGACG
>NC_087152.1:9747500-9770000 GCF_035594125.1 Scylla paramamosain
AAGCATAGGTGAGGAGAAACAGACGTGGGGAATAGAAGAAAGGCAAGTGAACAGAGAGAAGGGAGGAGAGAGTGACCAGGAAAATAGACGGGGAACAGAAAGACAAGTAAACAGGGAGAAGGAAAGAGAGAGTGACGAGAAGAACAGACGGGAAATAAAAGAAAGACAAGTGAACAGAGAAAGGGAAAGAGAGAGTGACGAGGAGAATAGAAGGGAAACAGAAAAAAAAAAGTGAAAATTACCTCCGCCTCGTTTTATACAGGGAGGTGATAGAGGAAGAAAATCGAGACATAAATAAATGCATGTCTGGTTTCCTAAAGAGGGATTATGAAGTCTTTTCTTGGTTTTCTCAGCTGCTACCACCACCATCATCTCCTCCTCCTCCTCCTCCTTCTCCTGCTGTCACTCCAATTTTTTTCCCCATATCAAATAATGAGTCATGATGATTTGTGTGTGTGTGTGTGATATAACACACACGCACACACACACACACACACACACACACACACACACACACACACACACACACACACACACACACACACACACACACACACACACACACACACACACACACACCAACTCTTCTTGTGCTCATTAGCCTAAGTGGCGTCTGGGAGGACCTGTAGACTCCCTTTTCCTAATTTTTTTAAGAGGATCGGAATACACGTCAGTTTGCGTTGCTATGCGATTACAAAAAGAGAGAAGAGACTAGAGGAGGGCGAGCGGCTGTCTCCGGGTCCTTTTGGGTGAGGGAGGACGGCAGGAGAGAGAGAGATGAGTGAAGGAGGACAAGAGGAGAGGAAGTGAGGAAGACAAGGAGTGTGGAGGTGAGGGAGGCAAGGAGTGAAGAGGTGAGAGAGGCAAGGAGTGAAGAGGTGAGGGAGGCAAGGAATGAAGAGATGAGGGAGGCAAGGAGTGATGAGGTGAGGAGGAGGAGGAGCCAAGAAGTGAAGAGGCGAGGGTGGGAGCAAGGAATGAAGGGGTGAGGGTGGGATGCGAGGTGTGAATATGTGAGGAAAGGATGCAAGGAGTGAGGAGAAGGAGGTGAGGGAGAAAAGGAAATGAGGAGGTGAGGGTGAGAGCAAGGAGGAATGAAAAGCAGCAGCAGCAGCAGCAGCCCTGAGTCTTGTGGGCCAGCACGCTAAGGGCTTAGGGTAATGAAGGCAAGAAGAAAGGGAGGGAAGGAAGGAAGGGAGGCAGCAGGAGGAGGAGGAGGAGGAGGATTAGAAGCAGAAGGAAGAGAAAGGGGCGACGGTCGTATCAGAAGGTGAAATAAGGTTTAAAATCGCCGCTTCACTGAGGGTTGGTCGAGTGTTACATTTTATGGGAGATATTATTGCAGCTTTCAGGGATATATACCCCCGGTGAGGCCTCCCACAGGACCCGCCACCACCACCCCTCCCGCCCGCTCCACCCCACGGCCCGCCCACCACCTTCCTCACGCCACAGTCGGCCCTCCGCCAGCCGCCGAGAGGGATTAACCCGTCCCGCCGCCCTGGACGCCCCCCAAGGAGCTCCTGCTTGCGATTTATGGCGGAGGGGAGGGACGGGCAAGTCTTGGCCCGTCGGCGCGGGAACACACGGGCGGCTTTTCCATGGCACGGAGTATTAACCTTATGGAGACTCCAGCAGCCTCATTATTGCTCATCTCTTCACTTTATATAATTTTCTCCCTAAATTATCAGCACGACTCCAGCTTGGGCTTGGACGGACGGCCTTCTTTGTGTGTGTGTGTGTGTGTGTGTGTGTGTGTGTGTGTGTGTGTGTGTGTGTGTGTGTGTGTGTGTGTGTTAGGTAAGATAGTTCAAAAGTTATTTTTAGTTAGGCGTGTGTGTGTGTGTGTGTGTGTGTGTGTGTGTGTGTGTGTGTGTGTGTGTGTGTGTGTGTGTGTGTGTGTGTGTGTGTGTACCTTGTATCAGTAACGCATAAAGTACGAGATGATTTCCCAAGTGCCTGGTCCTGTATGTTTATTTTATTTATTTTTTTATTATTATCAATGTAGCTGGAGGAAGATGAAGAAGACCTGAAGAAACTCTTAAGAGAGGGAAAATAATAGAAATAGTTCTTCACTGGAACTTCTCTCTGAAAGGAAAGTCCAAGTTTACTTTTTCTTTCCCGTTTTCCCATTCATACTTATCTCGAAAATCATCACTATAAAAATTTTTTGAGTTGCAGTTAAAAATTGAGAACAAGATTATTATATACGAGTATATTACATACGTAGGGTAGAGCCTTTGACATTACTAATGGTTTAATAATATCAAGCTGCTGCCACAATATTACAGTGGTAACGAGCAGCTGTCTCAGAGAGAGAGAGAGAGAGAGAGAGAGAGAGAGAGAGAGTCTGTGTGTGTGTGTGTGTGTGTGACTGGGGAAACTTGCAGACGATGGCAGTAAGGAACATCTACTGTACTGTACCGGGACTGACACCTTCAGTGGGCCTTTTTATAACTTTTTTTTTGTTCCCCTAGACCAGTGACCCTCTTACATGCACAAAAAAAAAAAAAAAAACAAGAAGAATGGCAAACTGCAAGACTACCTTCCCAAAAACACACACTACAAGAATCACATCACCTACACACCACTATACTCGTACACCTCTCCCTCAATTGCGCTTCTTCAGTTGCAACACCATCTTCCTCCCATAAGCCACGTCGGTAAAAGCTCTTTGTAATATTTATCTACGCCACCACAATCACTTCTCTGTGTCTGCGTGTCCCCAAAGGTGCACCTATTTTGCATCTCATAATGCTTCTCAAACACGGCCACCTGGAGGCTCCCTATCAGGTGTGCAGTGGCGGCTTTGTTTCCTCAGGTACACGAAGGAGGCAGGGGCGTGTGCTAGATTGGCTTGTGATTAATATTCTCTCTCTCTCTCTCTCTCTCTCTCTCTCTCTCTCTCTCTCTCTCTCTCTCTCTCTCTCTCTCTCTCTCTCTCTCTCTCTCTCTCTCTCTCTCTCTCTCTCTCTCTCTCTCTCTCTCTCTCTCTCTCTCTCGTTCCCCCGTCAGTTCTCAGCCACGGCAGGGGTAGATTGTTTCCTGGCAGGCCTTGTCCTCTCACGTCAGCCTCTGCCACGCGCCTCACTCACCGATGAAATTTATAGGTTGCCCGTGAGCAGCCGAGGGAAGAATAAGAAGAGGAGTGCTGGTATTGGTGGTGGTGGTGGTGGTGGTGGTGGTGGCAAACTGGTTGAGGTTTTGGCTGTTGATATATATCCCTTTATTTTCTGGATTAAATTTAAGATGATGTTTGGCATATTTTTGGTATAATTTGTGTGTCTAGGGATTCCTTTGTTCTTCGCCCTCTCCCCTTGTCCATGCGTGCGTGTGGCTGTAGCAAGGGATGACGCATTCAAGCCTAAATAAACGTGGAAGGTAGCCACTAATCTGGTAGTCCTGCAGTGCGAGGGATGACTTCTTTTTTTTCTCTCTCTTCTTCTTCTTCTTCTCTCCCCCTTAAGGCCTCCTTCTGGGTTGGATCTGAGGTATTAACCAAGTCCTTTCTTTGTTCCAGGCTTCAGCGCACGTGACAGTAGAGACGCCATTAACGGGGGTGCAGCTCCTCGTGGGACGGCAAGGACACTAACATCATCCTGCCCAAGAACAAGAACGCCTCCCTCAAAGCTGTAGTTTCCCCGTCAGGAGCCCAATACACCGCTCGCTTCCTCTTCAGCGTCTACCAGTATTGGATAAGTACCCACGAAATTTACCTTCTGTTCTCCACACCAGGCGAAGTGACTGTACAAGTGCTGGTGGAGAATAGGATTTCCCTTGTGGAGTCCCAGGAGGTGCGTGTGCTGGTGGTGGAGGAGATTGGACATGTGAGAGGCTTGGCTGACCATGACTCCGTTCTTGTGCATCAGGCGAGGAATTACACAGTGTTGGTGGGGCGCGGCACGAACATTACCTACACTTGGGACTTCGGCAACTTTCTGGAGCCGGTCAACACCACAGTCCCCACCAAGAGTCACACCTACTTGCTGCCCGGCACGTACACCCTCACCGTGAGCCTCACCACGCCCCTGGGAGATCTTTACGTCCTCACCAGTAAAGTCTTCGTTCTCAAGTCCGGAAAGTGCGATACACCAAAGGTCCTCCAGTTCTACCCAAGAGACTCGTCCGCTAAGAGAGAGGTGAGTCCCAGTGCGTGTGTTAGGCCTTATTTCCTGTGTCCAGAGCCGCCAGTCTGGGGCGGAGCCTGCCAAAATGGTGGGCCTTCAAGACGCACGTAATGACTCCAGAAAGCGTTCTATAAAGTGGATTTTCGTGGCCCAAAATGATATCCCTCAAAGACCCTTTTAAGGATCCCGTGGAGGACGAATATCCACCCGCAGGAGTTTTATTAGAGTCGCGGCAGGAGGAGGGGAAGGATCCGTCCTGAGCCAGGGGAGGGGAGGGTGGGGGGCGCCGCCGGGCGGTGAAGGGAACAGCTGGAGGGGAGAGGGTTTCCTTGTCGGGCGTGGCGGGAAGCACCGTTGACTGTGCTGCCCTCGCTGCCCCTGAGTGCCGCCCCCCGCAGGCCTCGCCCTCACCCCGCACTGTCACCCCCCACTCTGAACCGCCGCCGCCTCATGTTATTTTAACCACCACCGATATATATATATATACGAGTATATATATATATATATATATATATATATATATATATATATATATATATATATATATATATATATATATATATATATATATATATATATATATATATATATATATATATATATATATATATATATATATATTGAATTTATACATTTTGAATACAAACATTCAATGAACAGAAAAACTATATTTACTACATTTCAGTTATTGGTTTCGTGCATCAAGTACAAAGTAAATATCAGTTTTCGATTTAGAATACAATATTTCATTTTCTTTTGTCCGTGAGAAAATAAACAGCGTTAGTGTGGCGTGGTGAGCGCCGGATGAGGTGCCTCTGGGCAGCCTTGGCGTGGCGTGAGTGACGGCGGCGGTGAGCCCTGGATATCCTGGCGCGGCAAGCAGCTCCGCCACGCCCTTAGTACCTCGTGTCCTGCTGGAGAGTGATGAACATAACCAACAAAATCAACCATATGTCCGCGACCTGTGTTTGCAAAAAAATAAGATTTGCCAAACTGACAGATTAGCGATGAATGCTCGAAAGTATTTTATTGAATAAAAAATATGATAATGAAAATGTGAGCTGTAAAATGAAGTCTTTAAACTACGACTAATAGCTTTGCTTGATTTCATGTCAAGATACCATCGTCACTGATCGTGTTTCCTTTATGGAACTTCTGACCTGTAACCGATAATGTTTAATACGTATGCAATTCCAAAATTTCCTTTCATAATATATTTATGTGCTCCAAATAGTTTTGTTTGTGGCGAGTGTGTTGACTGTCATATACCTGCATGCCTTACAACAGAAATGGTGCTCAGATGTGCATCATGAGACACTTGCAACTGAACGTGGGCAGAATTTCTACCAAGATTCAAGATTCGGTGACTGGCGTATAGGCAGGAACACGAGAAGGCGGTCTGGTAATAACACAGGTAGCTTCAGTAACATAAATCTTTGTCAGATTTTTTTTTATTTATTTTTTTTTTATTTATTCATTCATTTATTTATTTATTTTTTTAGTTTCCGTTGGACGGAACGTGGGCATGAACTAGTAAGCTATCCAGTCAAGGGAATTCTGGTGGTGGTTTGTGAGGTGGTACCACACAGAGGTGAAGATGCTGGAACCTACCTGTGTTCATTCAGAGAGAGAGAGAGAGAGAGAGAGAGAGAGAGAGAGAGAGAGAGAGAGAGAGAGAGAGAGAGACCTGTTTGTGGGATTTGATGGATAAGGCAGTGCGGTGTGTTCACGCTGGTAGCGAGGCAGGTGGAAATGTGTGAAATATGTACAGTTCTGGTAAGTGGGGGGTAGAGGGGAAGAGAGGAGAAGAGCCCAGGTCAGAGCAAAGGCAGATTCAAAAGACAAGCTGACAGCGAGGCCCATGACCGTTGTTCTCCTCGCTGCGCGCCATGGATCCCCGCCGTCGTGTTGCTGAGGGCCGAGCACCGCCAGCCGACGCTCATTCTCGTTGGTGTTAGTGAGGGGCCGGAGTGTCCCTGTAGTCCAGTTAGCGTCGCTCCCGCAGAATGGTCGGCGGTGCTGAGGCCCTAATGGTTTGTTGTTCTCTGACAGCCGTGTATGTCTGTACGCCGCCTGCTGCCCGCACCTCCTCTTCTCTTCCGCCGTCGGCCGGCCCTGGATGTCGGGCGCAGCAGTGCGTGGTCAGGAGCGTGTTGGGGAAAAAAAAAAAAAAAAATCTTCGTCGTGTAATTTCCGTAGTGACTCCCGCGTGGCAGCCGACGGGGCGACTTACACTTCCAGGACTGGAAAGGGCAGGATGTACCTCTCGGGAAAAATCCTTTTCAGGGTGTCCTTTGGAATGGGAATGGCAAGATTCCCCTGGAGAGCAAACATCGTACTGTGGGAACTTTTCTTTCTTGCGTGAGAGCATCGGGATGCCACGCCCGCGGCCGCATCTCGGCGGCGGATTAACACCGCAGGACCGCTGGGTCATAACAGGATCTGTAAATAGTGTCAGTGTGGAGGCGCGAGCTGGAGGCGCTGCCAGCCGGCCATTCCTTCCGCTCCTGCACCTAGTTTACGCCTCCCTGGCCGACCCTCGGCGTCCGGGACACCATTACCGGCTGCCGCTGCCCTCGACCTCACCCGGAGCCAATTTGCCCCCCGCCGACTCGCGACCCAGCTTGCCAGTTAAAGAACCAGAGCCAGAGCGAAGTGGAGCGAGGCTTCAATATCAATGTGTCGTTGTGAATCTGGAATTTACGACTAAGTGAAGAGCATTTGTCGTGCGGAATGGGCTGTTGTAGCTCCCTGGGTCGACGGCGGCGCCCTGCACGTCCGTTCAGTAGTGGGGGCGTTTTTATCAGCGTGTTAGCAAGAGAGAGAGAGAGAGAGAGAGAGGGAGAGAGAGAGAGAGAGAGAGAGAGAGAGAGAGAGAGAGAGAGAGAGAGAGAGAGAGAGATCCTGTTGCTAGGTGCCCACGCTTCACCCCCGCCTCCCCTCCATTACAGTTCGCTAAAGATATGATGAAATTGTTTCAACAAAATTATTATCCACACGCATGCATAGAGTACTGATTTACGAGTCATAAATTAATTTGCAGGCTCCAAAACAACTCGCACGTACCCCACGCTTTCCAGCACCACCACACCCTCTCACACACACACACACACACACACACACACACACACACACACACACACACACACACACACACACACACACACACACACACACACACACACACACACACACACACACACACACACACACACACACACACACACACCTGCGACAACTCTGTTAAAGATCATCAATACACAAAGTTCGAAGCACGGTCCATCTAATGCTATTATCTTTTGTCGTATTCGTCGTTTTCTCCTCCTCCTCCTGCTCTTCCTCCTCCTCCTCCTCCTCCTCCTCCTCCTCCTCCTCCTCCTCCTCCTCCTCCTCCTCCTCCTCCTCCTCCTCCTCCTTCCTCTTCCTCCTCCTCATCCGGACCATTACCTTCCCTTGCTACGTCACCATTATTCTGTAATTCCACTCTTCCAGGCCGTCGCTCCTTCCTCGTCTGGTCGTTCCTTGGCGTTGCTTTTCTAGTGTTCCGGGCCGCCGCCTCCCCTTCCCTGACACCTCTGTTCTCCCGCCTCCCGCCACTGTTCCTCCCTCCGCATGTATCTGACGTGAGGGAGGGAGGGAAGGAGGGAGGGAGGGTCACCTTAAAGCTAGTGTGTCATGAAATCCTTTGTGTTTCTACTCCCAAAAGGTCACTGATATATTGAACACTAAGCAGGCAAACTGGTTGACATCTTTTCCCGTAACTAGTGGCATCAGAATGGCCATTAAATCAAGGCAGGTCACTCTGTCGCCCCGCCAGATCGACCGCCTGCAATCAGAGTGACGTCATGGGGGAGGGCTCCTGTCGGTCCCTCCTCGAGCTGAACGCTGCTACTGCCAAAATGGTTGAATGTACGTTGTGTTGTTCGGAGCCTTACTTACCCGTTCACCCGTGCTCGCGTCCCCCCCGCTACCCGTGTATAGAGGTATGGATCGGGGTTCTCAGAAAAGTATAGGAGTTTGAAAAGGTGTGGATACTGCCTGAGCTTTTAAGCCCATATTCACAAACGCTCAGCTCTCTCACCGTGACAATTTTCAAAGGCCACAGAGATGAATCGCCTGGTTCTCAGGAGTGATTTTTTCCTGTTAATAATGTAGAAGTCTTGTTAATTTATCACTGGAATGGTAAAACTTGTGTCACTTCAACTGGGTTTTTTTTTTTTTTTTTAATGTACTCTTAGTGGAGGTGCGGGACAGAAGTGTTTCATAATTGTAAGATAGATGGTAGCGTATACAGGTATAGATCGGGGTTCGCAGAAGATATACGAGTAGAAGAGGTGTATTTCCTGAGCTTTCGGGTGATGGTGTAGATATACTGTAAATGAGATCGTAGCGTTCTGATTTATAGCCTGAAAATTTAGTCATCGCGTCAAGAACTCGTACCTGCAGAAGTGTAAGTCCATTTATAGATTAGAGATTGTATGAGTCGATGGTCAGCGCAGTTCATAATAGTTCAGGACACACAAGCCCGGGACGTTATTCTCAAAAGTTTGGATGTCTGTCTTTGCTACGCTCATTATGCTTTAGTGGAAGTTAAGTCGATGGTCAGCGCAGTTCATAATCAGGTCATAAGCCAAGACAGTATTCTCAAACGTCTGGGTGTCTGTCTCCACCACTCTCCATAGGCTTTAGTAGAAGTTATTGGTGTTTTCAAGAATGTTATCATGATTGTGGTGATGATTTAACAATAATTCCACACCATCACTGTAAAAAGGTTATAGGAGAACCTGAAAAATCATCCATGTGTGACATTTGGAAGTCCTTAAGAACACACAGCTTTTCAGAATACTGGCCCAGATGTTCAGAGGAGGTGTGGTGGGCAAGGCTATGTCCTGTCACGCACCAGAATACACAGCTAAACCGTTACTTTACTACCAACCACATGAGAAATACAATTAACTATACGACAGGTGAATACTGAAGACTGGTTGGCACAGAAGAGAAAGGATCCCATAGCTTCTATTAACCCGTTCACTGCTGGATAATTCTTTCTACAATCACTGAGCTTTTTAAACACATTTTTTTTTATTATAGTCTTTTAAATAGTTCTCTAGGCTAAGAAACAGAATTTGCCTCTCTCTCTCTCTCTCTCTCTCTCTCTCTCTCTCTCTCTCTCTCTCTCTCTCTCTCTCTCTCTCTCTCTCTCTCTCTCTCTCTCTCTCTCTCTCTCTCTCTCTCTCTCTCTCTCTCTCTCTCTCTCTCTCTCTCTCTCTCTCTCTCTCTCTCTCTCTCTCTCTCTCTCTCTCTCTCATACGGATAAGCTCTCATGGTTATGTACTAATCCACACGAACCTCTCTTAAAAGACAATGCCACTGCAGAAATTAAATTGGCCTTTCTCTCGCAGCTTCTTGTCTTTTTTTTTTTTTTTTTAGGAAAGGTATTATGAGTTTTTTTTTTCTTTTTTACTAGTCTTCCTCATACTAAAAAAAAAAAAAGGAAGTTTCTTGATGGGAGAGGTAGCGTTCTCTCATACCTTAACCCAGCACCGTATGAACTCGTTGTTTTGATGCCAGAAAGCAATCAAGTTTATGTAGTCAAGAAGCATCGCCACTCGTAGCATTGCGCATCTTTGAGTCTTACACTCGCTTCACAATAATCACTCGACCAGTTTGAGGAGGGAAGGTAAACTGTAGTACGAGTATAAGACACTATAATCAAGCATTGTTTCATGAAATTATTGTTATTCATACGCGAAGGCCTGCAAATTGAAAGAAACGAAGTAAAGTCCACATTACCATACACCTTGTAAGTCACAGTTTCCTCAGAGTTCACGTGTTGTTGTCGTAGGTGGTGACAGGTGAGTAGGTGATAGCATGGTGATAGGTGATAGGTGGGTAGTGTATTACGAAGGGTCAGTAACTCAGCATCGCACGGCACCATACGGCATTGATCTAATCGTGCTGTATCGTGCCGTGCCGTGCCATGCCGTGCCGTGCCGTGCCGTGCGTGGGTGCATGTTTGCGTGCATGATTGTGTACGTGGGCGCGCGCGTTTACTCACTCACAACCTCGCGTGCATTTGTTGATTAATGTTCCCTGCTCACCCACATTTCCTGGCGCCTTTTTGCTCTGTAATTTTTTGCACCATTCATTTTTATGTTTATTATTACTCCGCTGTAGAAAAGAGTCTGGCAGCTTCTTTCTTCTCTTATCTACTGAACGTGACCTCCATCCCACGCGCGTCCTTTGCCTCCAACCCTTCCCTTTCCTCCTCCTTCCTTCATTCCCTCCTCCCTCCCTCACAGACGTCTCTTAATTCATTCATCCTTTTCTTCATTCATTTCTTCCTCCTTCACTTACCCTGTCCTCCTCCTCCTCCTCCTCCTCCTCCTCCTCCTCCTCCTCCTCCTCCTCCTCAATCGCATACTTCACATCTCTGGGTAAGTGCCCCTAGAAAGTCCTGAAGATAAAGACGAAGAGGAAAGAACGGTAGAAAAGGGAAGAGGAGGAGGAGAAGGAGGGAAGATGTGGTGAGAAGTAAAGGTGGTGGAGGAGATCAGTGTCTAATGGAGAGGAGAAATGGAAAGTTAGAGGAGGTGCAGGTGAAGGTACTGATGTGCTGTGATGTCATTGGTGGTGGCTAGTTTTTTTGTTTTTTTTTTTGTAATTGAGAGAGAGAGAGAGAGAGAGAGAGAGAGAGAGAGAGAGAGAGAGAGAGAGAGAGAGAGAGAGAGAGAGAGAGAGAGAGAGAGAGAGAGAGAGAGAGAGAGAGACTTTTTTGGATCCAACAAACAAACCTACATCAACTTTGCCTCGTTGTGTGTGTGTGTGTGTGTGTGTGTGTGTGTGTGTGTGTTTGTGTGTGTGTGTGTGTAGTCCAGCGCTTTATTCCTCCATATTTCTTTCCCTTCCTGGTTCCTTTTCCATGATCACTGTTATTTTTTTTTTTCTCATTCTGTTCAACGTTTTTATCATAATTTTCTTTCATTCACCAGTCTTGGCTCTCCTCCTTTTCCTTCGTACATTACTCCTCCTCCTCCTCCTCCTCCTCCTCCTCCTCCTCCTCCTCCTCCTCCTCCTCCTCCTCCTCCTCCTGTCTCGGTACGGTAGCCTTGTGTTTTTTATTGACATCTTATCCTAAGGGGAAGTCTGGTTGTGTTTTTTTTTTTCTTTTTTTTTAAGTTGGAAACCTTTATTAACGGTGGAGGAACGTGGAGTGAGGAGGAAAGTGATGGGAGGCACACTACTACTACTACTACTACTACTACTACTACTACTACTATTACTACTACTACTACTTCTACTACTACTACTACTACTACTACTACTACTACTACTACTACTACTACTACTACTACTACTACTACTACTACTACTTGCGTTGGCTGGAAAAGGTTGATACTGCGTGTGATTTAGTGTGTGGAAGGGATGATGGATAGAGAGAGAGAGAGAGAGAGAGAGAGAGAGAGAGAGAGAGAGAGAGAGAGAGAGAGAGAGAGAGAGAGAGAGAGAGAGAGAGAGGGGTCTTGCTTGAAGATGGAGAAAAGAGTAAAAATGAAGGGAAAGAGTAAAGGAGGAGGCTCATCGAGGAAACTTGTACCTTTGATTGGAAGAGGCGGGAAGGGAAGGGAAAGGTGATTGATTGTAGACCCCAAGTGGCTGGCGAAGAGTGGTTGAGTGGATGACGGAGGAGGAGGTGGGTGAAGAAGAGGAGAAGAAGGAGAAGGAAGAGGAGGATGAAGAGGATGAGGACTACGAAGACGTTAAGGAAAGGAAATAGGTAAGTGAGAAGGTGGAGAATATGGAATGGCGAAGGTGTAGGAGAAAAATGATGAATAGGAGAACGTGATTCGTGTAAAGTTTCAAACGGTTTCGATAAAATTCATCCATTTGATGTTGTTGATTTAGATTTACGGACGCGTGTTGGCAGAGATGGACGAGAGAAAGAGGAATTGGTAAGGAGTATGTATATAGGACGCAAACGAAGATACGGTGAGATGATAATTACGAATCTGAGAATGAAATAGAGAGGAAAGAAGAGGCTTAGGACGGAAGAAAAATAAAAGTTAAAATAAGTGTGCTATAAAGATGATGAAATTAACGACAGAAAATAAGTGAGAGAAAGAAGGAACATGATAGAAGATTGAAGATGAAAATTAAGTTGGATAGAGATAAGAGCTGAATATCATATAAAAAAAATAATACAAAGTAAAATAAAAAAATAGAACAGAAAGAGAAAATAATAATAAACAAACAAGCATATATATATATATATATATATATATATATATATATATATATATATATATATATATATATATATATATATATATATATATATATATATATATATATATATATATATATATATATATATATATATATATATATATATATATATATATATATATATATATATATATTCATATCGTACAAAAAAAAGCACCAACGGTAGAAGGAAGGAAAAGTGAAAGAAACAATAATAATAAAGGACTAGATGGTGAAAATAAATAATAATAACTGTGAGAATTAGAGTAAGAAGACCATACGGACAAGTAAACAAGAAAGACAAACAGCAACAACCACCACAGGAGGAGGAGGAGGTGTGGAGATGGGGAGGGAGATGAAGGAAAAACACAATACGTATGTGCAAATAAAGAAAAGAAAGAGGAGGAACAATAACAACAACAGGCAACAAGAGAAGGGTGAGGAGGGGAGAGGGAGGGAGGGAGATGAAGAGGAAGCGTACAATGAGAAAGGGCACGAAGGAAGAGACCACATCCTGCACGTTCAGGGCCTAGCTAGCCAGTGCCCCCGCCTGCCGCCACCACCACCAGTAGCACTAGCGGCGGGGAGCGGCGGGCGGCCTCCACCACTGACCAACAGGGGGTCAAAAGTAATTTCCGACCAGAGGCCACGATAAAGGGAGGATCTGTGGCCCCCGCAGCGGACGGAGGCACAGCATGAGGAGAGAGAGAGAGAGAGAGAGAGAGAGAGAGAGAGAGAGAGAGAGAGAGAGAGAGAGAGAGAGAGAGAGAGAGAGAGAGAGAGAGAGACGAAACAAGAAAATGTTAAGAAAATAAAGAAATGATGGAAGGAACAACTAAAGAAAGGGAGAGAAGGAGAGCATAAAAATAAGATGTTGGAGCAGAAGGAGAAATATTAAGAATAGAAGAGAGAATAACAAACAAGAATAGGAAGAGTAAAGAAAGAATGAGGAAACAAGTAGATAGATGAGAAGGAATGGCAGGGAGGGATGGGAAGGCGGAAATCAGGAAAGAGGAGCGAGAGGAGAAACAGGAAGAGTAGGAGAGAGGAAGAAGATAAACGAAATCAGAAAGAAGGTGAAGAAAGAATAGGGAAAACGACCAGATGGATAAGGAGAAGGACAAAAAAAAGAAGACTGTGGTGGCGGAGCAGGAAGAGGAACATGAGGAGTAGGGGAGGGGAAAGAGGGAAAAGGAAAAAAAAGAATCGCAGGAGTGAAACAAAGACGTGAAAACAAAAGGGATGTAAGAAGTGTTGGTGGAAGAGGAGAACTAGGAGAGAGGGGAAGACTAAGGCCAATAGAAGAGAGAAAAGAAATGATAAGAAAATGAGGAGAACTGTGAAGAAGGCCTAAGATAACCAGGAAAATAAAGGAAAAAAATAAATAAAAAGAAGGGACGAAAAAGAAAAATGAATAAAGAGAAGAATAGAAGCACGAGGAGGAGGAGGAAATTAAATAAAAATAATAACACAAAGGCAATAGCAAGAGGAAGAGAAAGAAGAGGAGGGGAATATTATAATAGAAAATTTAGAGCAGGACGAAGAAGAAGAGAAATGGAAGGGCGGAAGAGGGAGAGGAGGAGAGAGAAGAGAGAGAGAGAGAGAGAGAGAGAGAGAGATGAGAGAGAGAGAAGAGAGAGAGAGAGAGAGAGAGAGTGAGAGGGAGAGAAAAGAAATGCGAAAGAACGTATACAAAGATATAGCAACGAAGCAAAATCTGAAGCAGAGTTAGTAAAAGACGGACATGGCGGAGGAAGAAATGAGAGAAGAAAAAAAATATAGAACTTGACGGACAAAACGGAGAGAAAAAAAAAAAGAAAAAAAAAAAGAAGAAGGAATGGCAGAAATAGAAGGAGGAGGAAAAGAAACTTAAGAAGAGAAGGAGGAAGATAAAGAAGTTGGAGGATGGGTTTGCGACAGAAGGGAATGAGATGGAAGGGGAAAATGAAAGAAAAAAACGAATAAAAAGAATACCTATAAGAAATGGAACGGAGATGAGAAAAAAAAATGAAGTCTTCGAGGAATAAAGGCGATAAGATATTGTGAAAAAAAAACAAAAAACAGATCAAGATTAAGGAAAAAAAAGTTGAAGGGAGTAAAGAAAATTAAATGATAAAGCAAATAAACAACAGAAAATATAGGGAAAATAATAAAATGAGGTCGAGAGAGAGAGAGAGAGAGAGAGAGGAGAGAGAGAGAGAGAGAGAGAGAGAGAGAGAGAGAGAAGAGAGAGAGAGAGAGAGAGAGAGAGAGAGAGAGAGAGTTGAATGGAACAAAAAAGATAATAAAAAACAAAGATGGAGGATAAAGAGTAGGAGAGTGAAAATCAAGAACGGTGATGAGGAAAATTCCAAAGAAATATAATCTGAGAGAACGTAAAAAGAAAAAGAAAAGTGAAAGAAAAAGAAAATCATCAGATCTAAATAACACAAGTGGTTCGTTGAAAAGACGCCGCGAAAAGCAAGCAAGAACTAGAGAGAGAGAGAGAGAGAGAGAGAGAGAGAGAGAGAGAGAGAGAGAGAGAGAGAGAGAGAGAGAGAGAGAGAGAGAGGTTCAGAATCTCGGTAAGAAATAGAAATTGAAGATTACAAAAAGTGTTTCGCGAGATGAGGACAAAAAGAAAAAAGAAAATATATACTACGGAGGGAGAGGAAAGAAAAGAGACTCAGAATGGCAAAGAAAGTAAGAGGAAACATCAGGAACGGAGGAAACAAATATAAAAGTAGGCTAAAGATCAGGACTAGGAAAAACCAAGTGCATGACAATAAAGACAATATGTAGGAAATGTCTTAATAGAATGAAAAGCACTCGGAAGCGGAATAAACAGAGTTAAGGACAACATCACACACAGAAGAGAGAGAGAGAAGTCAGAGAGAGAGAGAGAGAGAGAGAGAGAGAGAGAGAAGAGAGAGAGAGAGAGAGAGAGAGAGAGAGAGAGAGCATCGCCTATGTCCACTGAGTGTCAACAAGCTTATCTTACGTCACCGTTGATAACCAAAATGTGATTTCAACTGTGATATACGTATTTTGAACTCTCTCTCTCTCTCTCTCTCTCTCTCTCTCTCTCTCTCTCTCTCTCTCTCTCTCTCTCTCTCTCTCTCTCTCTATTTTATTGTAGTTAGTGAGTGAAGCGATAAGTATTGAAGAGGAGGAAGAGGAGGCATGGAAGCAGTATATTGTAATGACAGCATTACTTCTATCTCCTTTCATGCAACGATAACTGTGAATTTGTAATATGAGGTTGTTGTTGCTGCTGTAATTAGAGATGAGGGAAGAAAACAAGGAAAATATAAATCTAAGGAGGAGGAGTTGCATTGGCGGAGATAAATGCAGTCCCCAGTGGGTTAACTCACCGTAATTAGATGAAGGAGGTTTGAGGAGAAACAACAAAGGAATGAGCACCACTACCAGCACCACCACCACCACCACCACCACATCCTCCTCCTCCTCTTCCTGCCCCTGTCGCTGTGAGGAGAGTTGCGTCACTTGGGTAACGCAGAGTTGTGTTGGTCGACGCGTTATGTTGCATCGGTGGTGCGAGCCACGTGCTGAGGCCGCTTGTGTGAATGTCTGTTGTCCTCTCACCTGTGTTCTTTTGCCTCGTAGGAATCCTTGAAGTGTTGTTATTATGTGTTTGTTGAGAGCACTGGAACGACAGATATCTTGTGATGCTGAAGTTGGTAGAAAATAAAATAGGTTTTCCCGGAATGGCCTGGAATAGATCGGTAACTGGCATACATGGAATGGAATTGGTTGCGGGGAAGGCTTTGGGCTGCTCCACGTGTAGTCGTGACTATCAGGTGTAAGGATGCTGTTGATGAGGATGTGACGAATAGGACAAACTGAAGCAGAAATTATTGTTACCTTTTCCGGCTAAGGGCAACAGTAAGGAAGAAAAAGAAAAAGAAAGCCCACTGAGGTCCCTGTCTCAAAAGGAAAGAGCCAAAATTGTTATCTAAAATTGAATGAAAAGTGTCTTGAAATAATGTTCTTGTTAGCATGACAGATAGATAAGTGCATGTGATTAAATTCTAATTCGCAGTGTTAGTTGATTTATTTATTTTTTTTTTTTTTATCCAACGCCGCCATTTCCCCATTGTTGTAGTGTACAATTAAAATTGAAGGCCAATGATATAATTTTGTTACCTGTATGTGTAAGAGACTGACGTATATGTTACTGTAATCGAATGAAAGACTCGCCGTGAATGATATCAATGAGTTACTTAGCCTCATGTAAATTATGGCGAGATGTGTTACTTAACCTGCACTTATTCACACTGCTCTCAGCGCTTTGTCTGTCTAGTTCCCTGATTTTATTTATTTATTTTTTTTTCGGTTGGTATGTTTTTGAAAATATATTATTAATAGGTCAGAGCAATATTACTACTACTACTACTACTACTACTACTACTACTACTACTACTACTACTACTACTACTACTACTACTGTACTACAATTTGTACTTATAACATCACCACCACTATTACTACAACTAAATGAAACAACGCAAAGCACAATAAATTTAAATGAATATGTCGTGTTCATTAATCGACTTGTGACCATGTACATGTAACCCGGACTCATCTTTAACCGTGTAAATGAGTCACCTGGGCGTGGGTGAGGCAGGTGGCGGTGGTGGCGTCTCGGCGGTGCTCGTGTCGGCCTCGCTGGAGCCTAACAATGGAAGACTCTGGTCTCCGCCTCAGCCTGGACGGGAGTCTTGCATTTAATTAACTCGTAATGATCTTCTCGCTGTGTTTTATACCAGAAATAATTATCCAAATTTAATTAGAGCCAGTCTGGCAGTAGGTAAGATGAAGAGGAGTAGGAAGAGGAGGAGGAGGAGGCGGAGGAGGAGGAGGAGGAGAAGGGTAAAGGGGCAGGGAGAGGCTAGCTGCGAAGGAGGAGGGAGAGTGATAAAAAGGAACGAAAAAAAAAAAGAAAAAAAAAGCGAATATGGCGGAAGGAGGCAGGATGGATAAAAAGAAGACGGGTGATGGGGAAATCGAGACAAAGGGGTGCGTCAGGCCCCGGTAAGTAAGTTAATTTTTATCAGGGACGCCTCGTCTGCCTCCCTCCTTTGTGAACAGTATGGAGACAGAAAAAAAAAAAAAACACGAGCGGAAAGTTAGCGATTCTGAGGAGGAAGAAGAAAATTTCAGGTCAAACACTAACAATAATAATAAAATAAAAGTAGAAACTAGGGAATAGAGATGCTTCATACAGGGACTGACACGTGTATGCCTAACGAGCTTTAGCAACTTCATCATTTTGTTATTTTCTTATGATAGAGAGTAAATAACCAGGATAGTTGGAAAAATGGTGAGTGTTAAGATATTACACATTCTGCACTATCACTGGTTGTATTATGGAATGGAGGAGGAGGAGGAGAAAATAGAAGAAGGACGAGGAGGAGGAATAGGATGAAGACAAGAACGAGGAGTAGGAGGAGGAATAGAAGAAGGACAAAAACAAGGAGGAGGAGGAGAAGGAATTGAAGAAGGACAAGAACGAGGAGGAGAAGATGAGGAAGAGGAGGACGAGGAAGAGGAATAGGAGGAGGAAAAATAGATATAGGATATAGGAGGAGGAGGAATAGATGAATACAAAGGAATACAAAGGAAATTCAAACAGCAACAGACCTTTTGGTCCTTGCAAGGCTGTTTGGTAACTACTACTAACTAGGTACAGGGAAGGGAGACAGGGCAGCATAGCAGAAGGTTCCTTCCCCACCCACCACTCCCTCCAGCTTGCGCTGGCATTGAAATAGTTGGGAAAAGTACCATGCAGTATGGAAAAAATGACATGGGATTTTCACAGGAAAGGTTGAAAGGAAGTTCTGCTATTCACCCTGCGGTGAACTCTATACGCCTATCTGAAAGTTAATGCAATTTATAGTAAAACTGGTGTCTGTAAAGTAAAAGAGTTTATTAGTGAATTTAGTAATTATTCGGACAAGAAGAGAACTTGTTGGGGATTAGCTTTTAAATATTTGTCTATTTTTTTTTTTTTTTTTTTTTTTGAATGATTCAACAGAATTGCTGTTTACGATTTATACAGGAAGTTTATTCCATATATTTATTGTGCGATTAAAGAAAAAAATGTTTGGCCTCGATGGATTTAAAACGTTTGGGTATAATCTTGAATCCATTATTTCTTGTTAGTTTAGAATGATCAATGGTAGAATATTTATTTGCATCAATGTTACTGTATCCTTTAAAAATTTTGAACATTTCAATTAGGTTTCCTTTTATCCAGCGCTTTAGTTTAGTTCTTCCAGTCGTTCCTCATACGGCTTATTACGCAATCTTAGTGACTCTGCGCTGTATCTTTTCCAGTTTTTCAATATTTTTTTTATTATACGGTGACCAGAACTGTACTCCGTATTCTAGATAAGGGCGCACTAGTGAGTTAGTTATATAAGGCAAGTATAACCTTTTTTTATCTAAATTCAAAGGCTCTTCTAATGAACCTTACTAATTTATTTGCCGTCTTTACTGTTTCTGTGCAGTGTTAACTCGGCTTTAGGTCTTTTGACACAACGACACCAAGATCTTTTTCTTTATCAGCGCTTGACAGTGGCATGTTATTCATTACATATCTCGCCTGAACATTGTTGTTTCCGATATGTAGAATTTTACACTTTTCTATATTGAATCTCATCTGCCATTTTTCTGCCCTGCTTGTTAGTTTATTGAGGTCACACTGCAGTTCCTGCCATTGTGACATTGACGTTACTTTACTTGTTATTTTGGTGTCGTCTGCAAATTTACTTATTTTGCAATTTATCCCTTCATCAGTATCATTAATGTACGAGTACATTATAATGAGTTTGAGGAACGTCGCTATTTACCTTATGCCAATCTGATTCTTTTCCATTTATCACAACACGTTGTTTTCTCTCAAAGAGGCAGTCTCTCAGCCATTTCAGGATGTTTCCGGCAATGCCGTGAGCTTTTACTTTACTGATTAGTCTCTTATGGGGAACAGTGTCGAAAGCTTTCTGGAAATCATGATAGATAATATCAACTGCTTTTGTCTCATCATACGAGTTAAATACTTCATAAAAGAAGTCTAGTAAGTTTGTTAAGCAGCAACGTTTGGCTCTGAAACCTTGTTGCGAATCCTTTATGATTTTTCTTCTGAATATTTAACAATTTTTATCTCTGAATATTGTTTCCATCAGCCTGCACACTACTGAAGTGAGACTGATCGGTCTGTGCTTGGATGGGAGAGATTTATTTATTTTTTTAAAGCCTGGTGTGATATTTGCTAGTTTCCACTCGTGGGGGACTTTACCTGCTAGTAAAGTTTTATTGAATAAAATCGTAAGCGAGGAGGAGGAGGACAAGGACGAGGAGGAGGAATAAGACGAGGAGGAGGAGGAGGAGGTAACTGTGAGTCGTCGTTAATTTAAAGAGACACGAAACTTTTCTCCGGTGGGATGGGAGCTTGATGGGCAGGTAGTGGAAAGGTTAATTGCTCAGGTAATTAACACACCTGGGCCTAATCTTGCAGGTGTTTTATCCCGGGTGTCATTAGTCAGGTTCTGTTTTCCTCCCTAATAAACGATGTTGCTGCCTCGTATTAACCGGTCGCCTCCCATACTCACTCTTTTATTATCACTTTTTTCATCGTTCGTTTTTTTTTTTTTTTTTTTTTCTAATTAAACTCTTGAAAAAATGTCGACACGTATGTTCTCGTTACCTGTTTCTGTGTTGCCTGGTGCTTTTTTTTTTCCCTACTTATGTACGTGCTTGCGTGCGTGTGCGAGAGAGAGAGAGAGAGAGAGAGAGAGAGAGAGAGAGAGAGAGAGAGAGAGAGAGAGAGAGAGAATTTTCATTCCTTTAACATTTTAATAATCATTTCCTTTCATCTCTCTCTCTCTCTCTCTCTCTCTCTCTCTCTCTCTCTCTCTCTCTCTCTCTCTCTCTCTCTCTCTCTCTCTCTCTCTCTCTCTCTCTCTCTCTCTCTCTCTCTCTCTCTCTCATTTCGTGTCAAGAGAGAAAGTAGTAGAGATATGTACGTGTGTGTGTGTGTGTGTGTGTGTGTGTGTGTGTGTGTGTGTGTGTGTGTGTGTGTGTGTGTGTGTGTGTGTGTGTGTGTGTGTGTGTGTACGCGGCGGTGGCAGTGTCTGGCGGCTGCTGTGAATAAAAGCTCCTGTTTATCTTTGTACGGGAGATAAAAGGATACAAGCTACGTACATTCATTTCGGCCGCAATTGAGGAGGACATTATTCCTCTACACTGCAAATTAAGGGGCGCCGCTTGTCGCTGGGAGGCCTCTTGTTTTCCACTCCTCTTGTTTCCTTATGTAACGGTGTCTTTTTTTTTATTATTATTATTTTTTTTTTTACTGGTATTTGTGCAGTTTGTTTATTTTACGGGTTTTTTTTTTCTTAGGGTCATTTGTTTTGTTTCTCCCTTTTTCTCTCTCTCTTTCTCTCTCTCTCTCTCTCTTTCTTTAGTCTTTTTGTCTGTCGTGGATGGTCTTTTGTCATTTTTATTTGTGATTGTTTCCAGGGTTCTTATTTGAGTTATTTCCCCCCCCCCCCCCCTCCCTTTTATTTCTCTCTGTCGCAGTTGTGTTTCTTTCGCTCGTGGCTGCTGTTTTCTGTTTCCTATTCCTATTATTATTTGTGTTTTGTCTCCCCTCTCCCCCCCTTTTTTTCTCCTCTATTCTCTGTCTCTTTTGTGATTTCTCTTTATGTTTGTTCGGTTAGGGAGAAGAGTGAGCGTGGTGGTGTAGTAGTAGTAGTAGTAGTAGTAGTAGTAGTAGTAGTAGTAGTAGTAGTAGTAGTAGTAGTAGTAGTAGGATTAGTAGTAGTAGGAGTAGGAAGATGAGGAAGAGGATTAAGAGTTAGTAATAGCATGCAGTAATAGTAATTGTAAGTAGCAGTATCGATATTGGTGTTAGTCGTAGTATTGGTAATAGTAGTAGTATTTGTAGTAGTAGTAGTAGTAGTAGTAGCAATTTTTGATAACTTTTGATCATTCTTATTTTTTTACTGGTGAATGTAACGGATAATGTCACAAGCTGGTACTCTTCCCGACCTCAGCTCTCATTTTGTGCCCCTTGAATGGCTTTCTATATAATCTTCCTCCTCTCCATTAAGCCCAATTTGTGACGTATTCAAGAGGAGCGTGACGAGGCAACTTGATTCAGTTTTATTTTTAAAAATTTTCATATCCCCGTGCGTTTGCATGGCACGTGTGTGTATTTGATGTGTGTTTGTCATCGCCTTTAATGTGTCATTAATTCTTTTTTTTTTTTTTTTTTTGTAATGGAAAATGTAACGTAGCATAAGTGCATTTTTTTTCTTCTTGAGACTTGATATCATAAAGCTTCGAAAGCAAGAATCATTCTCGGCTTAAGACTTTATAAAAAATTCCGTCCAGGCATGTTCTGTTAGGGAAGTAGAGGATAAAATGTCCTTCGCCAGTCACGTTTTTGAGGGGAACTATGCTGTTAAAGCAATTTTGAAATCCGAATGGCTCTCAGGTACGGTTTGGAGAAGGGAAAAGAAATTAGGCATGACTGAAGGAGACAATACGAATTCCAAATAATGTAGATGTGGAAAAAAAAAAAAAGATGCGAGTCCTGCTTTACTGTATCGTATTAACCCATACGTAGATTACTGATAGAAATTGGCAGTTAATATGATGGATGTGTTATTTACTAACTAGGTAATTCTATGTAATCCACACGAAACACCTTATTTGTAATAACCAGAGGCCTTGTAAAATACACAGGAAAAAAATAAATAAAATTCTACTGTAGTTATGACGGCGAAAAAAAGCAATAAGGAAGCACTAGGTGATGAAGTTCAGCATTGACACTCGGCCACAACTTAAGGCAAGAAGTCAGTCACGCCAACACAGACCGACCAAGAAGAAACTCTGGAAACTGAAGGGCAGCGATGTTGCAAGGTGTGTCACATGCCCTCCGCCATCCTCTTTAAGGGCGTGTGTGCTGCATCGCGGGATGGATGGGGAAGGTGGAGGGATATGGCACCGAAAGAGAGAGAGAGAGAGAGAGAGAGAGAGAGAGAGAGAGAGAGAGAGAGAGAGAGAGAGAGAGAGAGAGAGAGGGGGGGGGGACGTATGGATG
>NC_087152.1:9775000-9810000 GCF_035594125.1 Scylla paramamosain
ATGTTATTATTAAGGTAGAATATCTCTCTCTCTCTCTCTCTCTCTCTCTCTCTCTCTCTCTCTCTCTCTCTCTCTCTCTCTCTCTCTCTCTCTCTCTCTCTCTCTCTCTCTCTCTTACATTACAGGAAGCAAGGAGTCATTTAATGAATTACACTTCGGCGTGGTGAATGACATAATTAATCAGTCGGTCAGTGAATGAGTGCGAGTGATTGAGTTGCGAGACTCACTAATGAAAGGAGAGGTGTTGGGAGAGAGTGAGAGTGTGAGTGAGTGCCTGGCCTTTTGCTCTCTCTCTCTCTCTCTCTCTCTCTCTCTCTCTCTCTCTCTCTCTCTCTCTCTCTCTCTCTCTCTCTCTCTCTCTCTCTCTCTCTCTCTCTCTCTCTCTCTCTCTCTCCTTTTTATTAGGTTCTGTCTCTGCTCACAGTTCGTCTTCATATCTGTCTGTCTTCCTTCCTCTTTGTTTGCCTGTCTGTGTATCTGTCTATTTGTCTTTATATCCATCCATCCATCCATCCATTTCTCTCTCTTTCACTCTGTCTATCTATAAGTGTGTGTCTGTCTGTCTCTCTCTCTCTCTCTCTCTCTCTCTCTCTCTCTCTCTCTCTCTCTCTCTCTCTCTCTCTCTCTCTCTCTCTCTCTCTCTCTCTCTCTCTCTCTCTCTCTCTCTCTCTCTCTCTCTCGTTCGTGTATGTAAGAGAGAGAGAGAGAGAGAGAGAGAGAGAGAGAGAGAGAGAGAGAGAGAGAGAGAGAGAGGCAGACTCATACGTATGCAGACAGCTTCAGTAAAGGTCTGAACCAAGAGCTAGCAGAAGCCAGTGTTAGAGGACACTTAGCCTCGTATTTGTTCTTGTTGTTCGCTCACTCACTGCCTGGCTGACCCTCGCTACCTGCAGCACCTCCATCAGGCAGTCACACCCTCGGCCATGCATCCACCCACTCCTGCCCTCGCTTGTCTCCTCTCGTGGACACTTGTTACTTTCACACTCGCCTGTTGCAGGAGGGAACACGGTCAGTGGGTGGCGCTGTAGGTGTTGTCACAGGGCCGGAGTGTGTCATAAGAGTGTAGCATTGTGTGTCTGGTTTGTTCTTGTGCATGCTGGTGTGTGGTGTGAAGTGGGTGAGGGGATGAAGGGATGGCCTGGATATGTGTGTATGGTGTGGGTGGTTATGGTGAAGTGAATGGTGGAAAAGTGAAGGGATGGATAGAAGATCGTGAATAGAACGGTAGATGACTGGAGTAGCGTTAGTGTTGCTTGTGTCGGGTCTCAATAGGGAGATAAAAAAAAAATTGAAAAACTAATGGATAGGGATGTATGTTTTTTTGCAGGTATAAGTATGTTGTCTTCTTGCAGCTTCCCTTATGCGCTAATAAACAAAACTCCTTCTTAATGGGAAAAATAATTCCCTACTAGGTGAAAAGGAATGATGCACTCTGACCTTCTCTTCTTGAGATTGGTGTTGGAAATGTATCGGGTACTGTGTTTGAAACAAAATAATATGCAGCATCGGTGGAGTGCTATGTGAACTTTACACCGCTTGAACAGCTAGTCGGCGAGTGATGTGGGATTAGGGATTCATGTCCTTACGTACTACATTTGCCTGTGTGTGTGTGTGTGTGTGTGTGAGAGAGAGAGAGAGAGAGAGAGAGAGAGAGAGAGAGAGAGAGAGAGAGAGAGAGAGAGAGAGAGAGAGAGAGAGAGAGAGAGAGAACTTAGACCAACACAGAACATACAAATGGCATCTGGGTATCAAAACTGAGCCGCACGTCTCCGCTGCTGAGGTCGCCGCTTTCCTGCTGGTGTTCTAACACTCCCCGCTCCTAGAAACACCCTGCACCCTCCAAGCCACATTGCCCAGTGACCGGAAGGATGTGGAAGATGCGATATTAATTTTCCGCAAAGGCCGTGAGCACAAGAAGTCAGCCGAGGTCAGTGGGCGGCGGACAGGCGTCGTGAGGAGCGTTGGAATACGTGCTTTTCTTACAGGGGGAAGAGAGGCTTGTTTTAGTCTGCCCTTTGATGTGTCGATGAAAAGCGACAACTGCTGCATGAAGAGTTTTAATTTGCATTGTAAAATTGCCTCGTGTATTATGAGGAAATCAAAATATGACGTGTTTCTTAAAGGTAAACCTTAGAATGAGCTTTTTTTCTTTTTTTCTTTTTTTTTTTTATATTGCAGTTCTCACATATAAATATATATCTCTTTTACGTCTTTGTCTGTCTGTCTGTCTGGGTTTATGTTTGTATGTATATATGTATGTATGTATGTATGTATGCATGCATGCATGCATGCATGCATGCATACATACATACATGTATTTATGTCTCTCAGTCTATCTGTCCTCTGTGTGTGTGTGTTCCTGTATATTTGGTGTGTGTGGAGAGAGAGAGAGAGAGAGAGAGAGAGAGAGAGAGAGAGAGAGAGAGAGAGAGAGAGAGAGAGAGAGAGAGAGAGAGAGAGACTTTTACGGTTTTATTTTTTTCTCAGCAGTTTTTTTTTTCACATTAGGCGTTGTGTGGATGCAGGTCACACACACACACACACACACACACACACACACACACACACACACACACACACACACACACACACACACACACACACACACACACACACACACACACACACACACACACACACACACACACACACAAGAAAATCCAACGACATTCATTTTACGTGCAGCCACATGTGTGGGTGGGTGTGAGTGTATGTTTGACATAGTGACCTTCAAAACGTAATGTGTATTTACAGCGTTAGCTTTCATTATTATTATTATTATTATTATTATTATTATTATTATTACTATTATGATTATTATTATTATTACTATTATGATTATTATTATTATTATTATTATTATTATTATTATTATTATTATTATTATTATTATTATTATTATTTATTGTTGATGTTTTCAAAATGTTCCCCGCCATTGTTGAGGTTCGCCACTGTTGTTATTCTAAAGTGTGAAGGACAAGGCGACGGAGAGGATGATGGTGCAAAATCTGGTAGATAATGTCTATAGGTTCTCTCTCTCTCTCTCTCTCTCTCTCTCTCTCTCTCTCTCTCTCTCTCTCTCTCTCTCTCTCTCTCTCTCTCTCTCTCTCTCTCTCTCTCTCTCTCTCTCTCTCTCTCTCTCTATTGCCATTATTATTAAGGTTATTATTGTGTCTGAGTGTAAGCATTACCTGAAATGAGACCAACTCTTCCTTCATTCCTCTTTCACCCTCTCGCAGAACAGCCCTTGTAATTTCAAGAGGTTTTCGAAAACCTTCAGAATTTTTCATAAGCTTCCAAAAATTTCGTCCCAGGTATTCGTGGCTAGGATTTTCCCGCAAATATTTTGAGCATCCCAGACCATCCCAAATCCTTTCCTCAGGCCTTCCTCCTCCCTTCCTCTCACTCGTTTGCCAAGCTCACCCCACCCTCTCTCCCTTCCTTCCCCTTCTGCAGTCCTTCATCCTACCATCAGCCTTATTCTTTCCTGTAGCACTGTGGCTGGCCATGAGGTTACTGCAGGTCTTGTGTATTGTATAAGAACGACCCAGTCACGATGAGGTCTCTGCTTGGTGTTGCGTTCTCCATATTGCCCCGTGAAGGAAGGATGAAATGCAATATCCGGCATATTATATTCTCTCGGGTAGAGATGTTACATTTTACTTATTTATATATTTATTTATTTTATTCCTATTTTTTTATTTATTTATTCATTTTTTCGAAAGGTATCTTAAACATTGCACTCGTTGTTTGTTTCTTATTCTGTGTTTACATGACTAGGCCTCTCTCTCTCTCTCTCTCTCTCTCTCTCTCTCTCTCTCTCTCTCTCTCTCTCTCTCTCTCTCTCTCTCTCTCTCTCTCTCTCTCTCTCTCTCTCTCTCTCTCTCTCTCTCTCTCTCTCTCTCTCTCTCTCTCTCTCACACACACACACACACACACACACACACACACACACACACACACACACACACACACACACACACACACACACACACACACACACACACACACACACACACACACACACACACATATATATATATATATATATATATATATATATATATATATATATATATATATATATATATATATATATATACATATATACCCGGGCAGCATAGAACAGCAGAGCAGAGAAGAGAAGCGAAAAATGGAGTTAGCGCAACGCCTACGAAAGAGAAGATAGATAGAGTTTAAAGGACGTGAGGTGATGAATGATGGAAGAGGAGAGGACTGAAGGAGAAAAGGAAGAGGAGGAAGAGGAGGAGGAGGAGGAGGAGGAGGAGGAGGATCCCTGGTCATGAACTTAACAATGGGATTAGAGAAGAGAGGAAAAAGAACACCTAATTGAAGCCACCGTCCCTCACAGCAGCCAATTATCAATACCAGGGACTCACACAGTGCTATCCAACACCAGGGCACTCAGGTTCGTAAGGTTCACAGTCCTGTTCTGCTCCAAGCGCCGCCTCGCCCATGTGTGCCGGCGAGTGTTGCGTCGGAGTGCCTGTAACGAGTGACGTAATCGTGTGGGAGAAAATACATTTGCAGGAAATAGGAGTCGAGGCTTTTGAGGGGATATTGAATTGGAAATAAAAAAAGATAAATGAGATAATAGAAAAAGGAAAGAAGTAAATAGGATAGCCTCCGTTGTTTTAATTTTTCTCTGATTTATTCTTTCTTTTGTGTGTTTTTTGTTTTGTATTCATTTGTATTTTGAAGGGTGGTGGAAAGAGGGCGTATTGTGCATGAGAGGAACGAGGTAATTGCGTGTCCGTGTCCCTGTGTGTGTGTGTGTGTGTGTGTGTGTGTGTGTGTGTGTGTGTGTGTGTGTGTGTGTGTGTGTGTGTGTGTGTGTGTGTGTGTGTGTGTTTCAGCACCACAGTGATGCTCCGGGAATTAAATTACTTCGTGTTAGTGTGACCAGGACCATAAAAGCATTTGCTACCTGCACACACACACACACACACACACACACACACACACACACACACACACACACACACACACACACACACACACACACACACACACACCAGTATGAAACAAAACGTACGTTATCATTGACCTCGGTTTCCCTTTCACTCCTCCTCCTCCTCCTCCTCCTCCTCCTCCTCCTCCTCCTCCTCCTCCTCCTCCAGCACCTCATTTTCGCTGCCTCGTAATCCCACACAAGTAGTAAAGAGCTGTAGAATAACGTGGAATACTAAAGCGGATAACCTCGTAACAAGACTGCATCTAGTCTATTTCCTCCTCCTCCTCCTCCTCCTCCTCCTCCTCCTCCTCCTCCTCCTCCTCCTCCTCCTCCTCCTCCTCCTCCTCCTCCTCTTCCAACACCACGATTACAACGAAAGCTCATGAGGAGAATAAATATTTAACCTCCGTCTGCTGTGTGTACAAACCTGGGATCTTGAAATAGGGAACTTGCCTCCAGCACCAGCCAATCTCCGGAGGTCTCTCTCTCTCTCTCTCTCTCTCTCTCTCTCTCTCTCTCTCTCTCTCTCTCTCTCTCTCTCTCTCTCTCTCTCTCTCTGTGTGTGTGTATTTCTAGTGGCCGCCATGTTTGTACGCTCAGCACTGCGGGGAAAGAGAAGCCACATTGCTCCACCAGAAATTGTACAGCTGAACTTTCTGTCATGGGTAACTGCAGGACTTAGAGAAATTTACTTGTTCTTTCCTCTTCATCACTTTTGTTTTATTTTTCTTATGCTTATTGTTTTCTTTCCTTGTTCTCGCCTCTTTTCTACTAGTCATCTTAAGAAATTTTTACTCCTGTTCCCTTTTATTTTTCCTTCCATTCCTTACTTTTTTTTTTCTTATCTTGCTAATTATTTTCCTTCGTCGCCACTTTTCGTCTAGTCCTCCTAAAAGAATTTGACTTACTCTTGCATTTTCCTTTTCTTTTTTTCCTACTTTGTCACTTGTTCTTCTTCTTCGCCCTTGCTCTTGTGTTTCTCGTCCTCCTAAGAAAAATTCACTTACTCTCTCCTCTCCTTGTTATTCCTCACTTTAGTCCTTGTCTTCCTCGCCCTTCTCCTCCTCCTCCTCCTCCTCCTCTTAGTCCTCTTCCTACTAACTCCCCTCCTCAACCTTCGCCTTTACTCTCCCTGCGCCTCTCACTTATGATTAGAGTGCGCCATTTTATCACAAGTAGTCTTTTAAAGGATCAGTAAGTAGACTGTTGTTTGGTTTTCCCTTGTTTTGCTTTGCGTTTCTATTAATTTTGTTTCCCATGCTTTGTGTTACCTTTCCTCGACACATTGGCGAAAGGTTCCAGTCTTGTCACTGGCCTTTTACGGTGTTCCCTCATCTCCGTCGCTGCTCTGTGTTGTGTAATGCTGAGTTGCCCGAAGGAGAAGGAGCAGGAGGAGGAGGAGGAGGAGGAGGAGGAGGAGGAGGAGGAGGTGTCGTGTGTGTGTGTGTGTGTGTGTGTGTGTGTGTGTGTGTGTGTGTGTGTGTGTGTGTGTGTGTGTGTGTGTGTGTGTGTGTGTGTGTGTGTGTGTGTGTGTTGCTATTTCTATTGTTACTTTTTTTTCCTTTGTCGTCGTCGTCGTCGTCTTCTTTTTCTTCTTCTTTTCTTCTTCTTCATCTTCATCTTCATCTTCATCTTCATCTTCTTCTTTCTTTCTTTCTTTCTTTTTTTTTTTTTTTTTCTTTATTATTTTTTCTTTATTTTCTGTCTCAAGAGTTGACTTCATTTATTTATTTATTTTGTTCTTCTCTTCAATGTTTCTGTTTCTCAAGAGTCACCTATATTTGTTTATTTATTTATTTACTTACTTATTCATTTATTTATTTATCTATTTCATACTGATATTGGTCTCTTTAATGTTCCTTATATTGTCTCGTGCCAGTGTTTCTGAGCAGTGTTGTTGTTGTTGTTGTTGTTGTTGTTGTCTATTATTATTATTATCATCATTAGTGTTGTTGTGTGACGGTGAAAGTTGACGAGACATTACAGCCAAAAGGGGGAAAAACGATAATTTATAAACAAAACTCAAAGGGAAAGGAAAGAGATGGAGGCAGGGGAGGGGAAGGGAAAGGGAGGTGGGAGGAGGGGAGGAAGACACGGAGGGGTGCATCGTGGCTCTGATCGTGTAGTTGCTCGCGATCAACAGTTGGCGTGGGGTTGAGGAGGGGAAGGGGGAAGGAAGTCAGGAGTAGGAGTAGAAGGAGGAGGAGGAGAAGGAGGAGGAGGAGGAAGGATATAATTGCAGAGGGTGTGAGAGAGAGAAAGGAAACCTGTCTCTTTATCTTCCACTATATTGCCTCTTCCTTCCCTCACACGGCTCCTCCCTTTCCTCTTCTCGTACTTTCTTTCTCCGCACTCCTATGAAATTCCTTTTTTCCTTCGCATTCAACTGTCTCTTTCTCACTTTTTTCCCGTCCTCTTGCTCCCATCTTCCCTCCCCTCACACACCTCCCATTTCTTTCCCCTATTTGTCTTCCTCTCTACCACACACCACTCACCACCTCACATATATAATTTAAAACCCACCAAGCTTTTCCCTTAGTTTTCCTCTCTTACCTTGTTTTGTTCTTCCCAGGTGAGTGTGGATCGGAGATGACAGGTAGAGAGTGAAGGATGCACGACTGACAGGTAAGCAAGGCCTCACCTGTGTATTGATGGGAGAAAAGGTGGGTTTGGTAATGCGTGTTTGTTATGAAGGTATGTATGAAGGGAGAACTAACACGTGTGGAAGAAAAATTTACGTAGGTGTTTGAAGGCAGATGGATGAAAGTTGTTGGTATTGTTGTTTTCCTTTTTCTTCATGTATAAGTGGATGGATGGATGGATGGATGAGTGGATTAATAGATGAATGCCTTGTCCTATGAGCTTTTTTTTTTTGTTACTTTATACTGCTGTTCATCCAAGTGAAATACACTACTACTACTACTACTACTACTACTACTACTACTACTACTACTACTACTACTACTACTACTACTACTACTACTACTACTGCCACACCACACCACTTAAAGTCTGACACACTCTTATCTACCTCCGCAAATTTTAGCAGCGCAAGCTACCCTCATTTAGAGAGAGAGAGAGAGAGAGAGAGAGAGAGAGAGAGAGAGAGAGAGAGAGAGAGAGAGAGAGAGAGAGATCCACTTAAGGTATCGGGAGCTGAAGAGGATTAGTTGAGGTGTTATCTTGTGCCGCTCAGACGTGGTTATCGGGGGAATGGAGGGGGAGAGAGAGAGAGAGAGAGAGAGAGAGAGAGAGAGAGAGAGAGAGAGAGAGAGAGAGAGAGAGAGAGAGAGAGAGAGAGAGTTATCTGGTGGAGGATGACTGGTGGAGAGGAAGAGGAGGATGTGGAAATGTGTGGTGGTGTTTGTGGATTGACTCTGTGTGTGTGTGTGTGTGTGTGTGTGTGTGTGTGTGTGTGTGTGTGTGTGTGTGTGTTCTTGTTCTTCCTCTATATATCTCCGTCTGTGTTATTAAGGAACGCTTCTTTCATTTCAAGGTTTTCTCATAATACTACTTATAATTTCTGGACATTTCCCGTGCCAAGATGTGTCGCGTCTCTCTCTCTCTCTCTCTCTCTCTCTCTCTCTCTCTCTCTCTCTCTCTCTCTCTCTCTCTCTCTCTCTCTCTCTCTCTCTCTCTCTCTCTCTCTCTCTCTCTCTCTCTCTCTCTCTCTCTCTCTCTCTCAACCCAGCACTTCTCACCCCCTTCTCTGATCTCATTCCTTCCTACCCCCCATCCTCTCTCTCTCTCAACTTGCCATCCAACATATCTCCCTCCCCTCTCCCCTCTCCCCTCTCCCCCACCCTTGGCACCTCCACCTCTCACTGCCACACCCTCACACCTTCAACTTGCTTCTCAGGGAGGATACTTAAGAGAGGCTCAGGTGTAATTATGTAAATGACTCTTAAATGGCGCCTCCCTCAACACTGCTTCTGATCCCCTCCCATCCCCCCCCCCCTTCCTCTCTCTCTTCCTCGTATCTCTCGTATCTTTCTCGTCTCTCTCTCTCGCTCTTTCTTTCTGTGTCTTTGTCTTTGTCTCGTCTCGTCTCGTCTCGTCTCGTCTCGTCTCGTCTCGTCTCTCTCTCGTCTCGTCTCGTCTCGTTTCGTCTCTCTCTCTCTCTCTCTCTCTCTCTCTCTCTCTCTCTCTCTCTCTCTCTCTCTCTCTCTCTCTCTCTCTCTCTCTCTCTCTCTGTCCATCAAACCTAATTCAGAGGAGCTGCGAGGCAAGTATTATGTTTTTAAGGCATAAAACAGTTTTCTTTTTTTCTTTTTTATAATTAAACTTCCTACCACTTACGACGGATTAGAAAAAAATTATAATTAACATAAAAGTAAAAAAAAAAAAAATAGAAGAAGAACAAAAGGAAATGTGAAAGTGAATAGGCTTCCGGTGAACTTGTAACTGTGGCAACGAGAGAGAGAGAGAGAGAGAGAGAGAGAGAGAGAGAGAGAGAGAGAGAGAGAGAGAGAGAGAGAGAGAGAGAGACGTACCCAAGACTTCTGGCGTCTCTCTGATTCCTGTATCGCAAATCGGTCGTTAATCTTCTCTCCTCTGCTCCTCCTCCTCCTCCTCCTCCTCCTCCTCCTCCTCCTCCTCCTCCTCCTCCTCCTCCTCCTCCTCCTCCTCCTCCTCCTCCTCTCTAGGCTTTTCTTAGCTCAACTGTATCTCACCATTTCCACTCGTGTGTGTGTGTGTGTGTGTGTGTGTGTGTGTGTGTGTGTGTGTGTGTGTGTGTGTGTGTGTGTGTGTGTGTGTGTGTGTGTGTGTGTGTGTGTGTGTGTGTGTGTGTGTTTATTTCTCCTCTTTCACTTCCTCCCTTCCATCCTGACTTCATTTTCATTCTCTCTCTCTCTCTCTCTCTCTCTCTCTCTCTCTCTCTCTCTCTCTCTCTCTCTCTCTCTCTCTCTCTCTCTCTCCCCCCCACTTATATTTTTCTTCCTTTCCTTTCATTTTTCGCATCTCTCCCTTCCTATTTCCCATCTTTCCTCTTCTCTCCTTTGTTTTTATTTCACTTTCCTTTTACCTCCTTTTTTTCCCTTAATCTTTTCTGTCTTTTCATTTTTACTCTTTCCTTTCTTCTGGTCTTTGCTTTCGTTTCCTTTTCTTTTATATTTTTTCTTTTTTTTTCCTTTTCCTCTCTCTCTCTTCTCCATTATTTTCTTGTTCTTTTTTTCGTCCTCCTCGTCTGTAGTCACTCTGTTTTCTTTTCCTCCTTTTCTCTTTCCATTTCATATAATTTCCTTTCCTTACTCTTTCTCTCTCTTCCTCTTCATTCTATTTCCTCGTACGTCCTTCTTTCCCCATCCTCCCGTCTTTTCTTTGTCCTCCTCCATTTTCCTTGTATCGTCTTCTTTCATCTTAATTCTCTTTCTTTCTTTCTTTCTATCTTCTTTCATCTCTTTTCTCCTTTCTCACTCTTTCCTTTCTTATTTTCCCTCATTGATCTTTTTTTTCCTTTCATCTGAGTTCCCTTCCTCTGTTTTTTTTTTCTCTTTATCTTTCTCCCTATCCCTTATCCATGCACCTACGTTCTCCTTCCTTCCCCTTCTCTTTCTTTCCCTTCTCCTTCCTCTTCCGTTCTCTCTTCCTCTCCTCTCCTGTCTTACCTTCCTTACTCTTTCCCTTTCGTTTCAATTCTCTTTCTTCTTCTCATACTCTTATCCCATTTCCTTCTCCCTTCTCCTAGTTCTCCTCGTGTTTTCTCACTCTTTTGCTCTCTCTTCTCCCTCCTCTCTCTCTTTCCCTCTGTCTTTCCCCTCTCTCTCTTTCCTTGCCTTTCTCACACAATTGATAAAACACTTAAAATTATTTTTCCCCGCGTGAGGGTCGAAGGAACGACCTCATTTGAATACACTTTGCATTAATCTAGGCCGTTTTTTCCCCCTATTTTTTTCCCCCGCCTGCGTGTTTTTCCTCCTCCGGGCGTTCCCTGATGCTCATGAAGACGCTGTTGTTCTCCTTGTTTTCTTTTTTTTTTTTTTTGTGTATTCTCCTTCACTTCCTTCTTTTCCTTCTCTTCATTCCACCTCTCTCTCTCTCTCTCTCTCTCTCTCTCTCTCTCTCTCTCTCTCTCTCTCTCTCTCTCTCTCTCTCTCTCTCTCTCTCTCTCTCTCTCTCTCTCTCTCTCTCTCTCTCTCTCTCTCTCTCTCCGCATCCTGCTTTTTTTAGTTTGTTTCTTGTTTCTTATGCTTTTTTTATTACTATTATTTTCTCCTTTTCCTCCTTCATGTTCTTTTTTTACTTTCCTTTTATTTTTCTGATGTTCCCTTTCTTCTTCTTCTTCTTCTTCTTCTTCTTCTTCTTCTTCTTCTTCTTCTTCTTCTTCTTCTTCTTCTTCTTCTTCTTCTTCTTCTTCTTCTTCTTCTTCTTCTTCTTCTTCTTCTTCTTCTTCTTCTTCTTCTTCTTCTATCTTTTGTTTGTTCTTTTTCTATTCTTGTTCTTGTTCTTTTTTCTTCTTCTCCAGTACTTTACTGGGCGTAATTTTTGTGCATTTTGTGCATTTATTGTTAATTTTTAGGTTTTTTCTTTCTTTTTATAATTTTCTTGGATTATTATTTTTTTTATATTCCTGTCTTTCCACTTTTTATTTTCTCTTCTCTTTCTACCAGCCTCGCACTCTCCACCTCACCATCTTTGCAAATATCCTGAGAGAGAGAGAGAGAGAGAGAGAGAGAGAGAGAGAGAGAGAGAGAGAGAGAGAGAGAGAGAGAGAGAGAGAGAGGCGCGGGAATAACAAGGAAAAAGAATTAGGGATTAGATAGAAAGGAGGGGGAAAAACAATTAATGATGGAAGTTGGCTAAAGAGAAGAGAGGAAAGGGGAGCACCGGGAAGGAAAGAATAAATAGATGAAGGAAGGAAGGAAGGAAAGAAAGAAGGAAAGAAGAATTGCGTGAAGTAACGAAGGGAAAATAGATTGTGGCCTCGTGTAAGATAAAGGCAAATATTGGGAGTTGACTCGGGGGGAGGGGAAAAAAAGACAGGAAGATAAGCATTTGGAAGAAGAAGGAAAACAGGAGAAGGAAGGGATGAAGGATGGCAGGAAATATGTGAGGAAACAAACAAAAGAAGGAAATCATTGAATGAAAAGAGTGAAGGAGGTTGAGGAAGAGGAAGGAAAATTGAAGGATGAAGGGTGAAAGATGGAGATGGAAAGAAATAAATGAGGAATCATATTTAATTTTCTTTACCGGTAAACTGAAATTCTATAAGTGTTTCTGCATCTCCTCCTGCTTAAGCCATGCGAACTGTTTCAAGAGAGGGATACCAACACAACAAAAAAATAATAAATAAATAAATAAAATAAAATAAAATAAATAAATAAATAAACTGGCCACCTCTTTTGATTTTGCTACATAGTCCTGACCCACATAGGAAGCGGCATGCTGTGTGGGCGTAGTTTATCCATTTTTATTTATTTATTTTTTTTTTCGTCCCTGGCCTCTCTCCTTCACACATCCCCCCCAAAAAAAAATCTAAATTCAATTATTTACCCTCTAACATGATGAACCTACAACACCTTTGCATTTTATTCCTGATCATTGTCCTTAGAACACCGTTTCCTACGCAGACAACAAAATAATAATAATAAAAAGAAAAAAAAATAAGGAAATAAATAAGTAAATAAATATGTATAAAACATGTTCTTGGGAAGTGAGGAGATAGACGAGATGATTTTGATTAAAGACGAAAAATATATCAGGAAAGAGAAGGAGAGGGAAAGAAGGGAAGCGAAGGAAAGGGAAAGAAGATAAGATGGGGAAGGAAAGAGAGGGAGGGCTAGGGAAGGTAAAGAAGAGAAAGAATGTAAGGGAAGAGAAGAAAAAGGAAGAAAATGTATTCTAGGGGAAGGGAAAGGAAGAGTAGCACAGGAACGAGAAGAGAAGGGAAGGGAAGGCAAGGCAAGGCAAGGCAAGGCAAGGCAAGGCGGTCCTCTACCTGTCATCAACATTTCGTCTTCCTACCCATCCGTCTGTCTGTTTTTTATGGCAATGTTTTACAGGCTGAAGCAAGTTACTTTTTTTATGTATGTTAATGGGGATATAAAGGGCGCCGTGAAAGAGTAGGAGGAGGAGGAGAAGGAGAAAGAGGAAAAGAGAAAAAAAACACAAGGTAGAAAATATTACGGTTTAATCTTTAGGAAAGTTCTGGTTTGGATTTTAATTTTGCTTCTCTGCTGGCACGCGTTCTCTCTCTCTCTCTCTCTCTCTCTCTCTCTCTCTCTCTCTCTCTCTCTCTCTCTCTCTCTCTCTCTCTCTCTCTCTCTCTCTCTCTCTCTCTCTCTCTCTCTCTCTCTCTCTCCTTTTTATACTTTCCACCATCTCATTTAATCTCTTTTCTCTTTTCGCTTTTCTCTTCTTTGTCATCCCTCCCTCCCTCCCTCCTTCCCTCCTGCCCTCCTTCCCTCTCCTCCTTCGCTTGCATCTTTCCTCTCCAATTTCTTTCCTATCGACTCAACTTTCTCTCCGCGTCTCTCACTTTCCTCCATATCTAGATGGCTTTTCTCCTTCTTCCTCCAACTTTCTGTCTTCCTGACATCAAATTTCCTCCAGTTTTATCTTGTGTCTCAAATAATCCGTTTTCATCTCCCCCTTTTATATATCATTTGTGTGTGTGTGTGTGTGTGTGTGTGTGTGTGTGTGTGTGTGTGTGTGTGTGTGTGTGTGTGTGTGTGTGTGTGTTATTGTTAGGGGCTCTGTGTGTATATTTGTTTTATAGCACACACACACACACACACACACACACACACACACACACACACACACACACACACACACACACACACACACACACACACACACACACTGGATAGACAGATATATAGATATTTTATTGACTGAATAAACAAAAGAATAAAAGCTTTAAATAAAAAAAAAGATATTACTGGGACGATATTAAAAACTTTGCTGTAATCTCACATACTATAGTAAAACACACACACACACACACACACACACACACACACACACACACACACACACACACACACACACACACACACACACACACACACACACACACACACACACACACACACACACACACACACACACACACACACACACACACACACACACATAATGTCAAGTATTTCCCCACCCCCAATTTTCATTTTCAGTTTGTTGACTGCCTAAAGAATAAATGGTTTATTATTATTATTATTATTATTATTATTATTATTATTATTATTATTATTATTATTTTTATTATTATTATTATTATTATTATTATTATTATTATTATTATTATTATTATTACACACACACACACACACACACACTCACTCAGGGTCCAAGAAAGAAGCAGCAACAGCGGGAGAAGGATGTTAAGTGATGCTCGCCTTAATCACTCACTCGTCGCCTTCTTCAGGAGTATTACGTCCTTTGTGCCCCGCGTCCACCCTTATTCTCCCTTTCTCCCTCCCTGTCCTCCCTTCTTCCGCCTCTCCTTCCATCCCTTCCTTCTTCCTTATTCCTTCCTGCGATCTTGGTAGTTTCACTCTCTCTCTCTCTCTCTCTCTCTCTCTCTCTCTCTCTCTCTCTCTCTCTCTCTCTCTCTCTCTCTCTCTCTCTCTCTCTCTCTCTCTCTCTCTCTCTCTCTCTCTCTCTCTCTCTCTCTCTCTCTCTCTCTCTCTCTCTCTCTCTCTCTCTCTCTCTCTCTCTCTCTCTCTCCTTCCCACACACACACCTTATTCATTGCTTTGTGTGTGTGTGTGTGTGTGTGTGTGTGTGTGTGTGTGTGTGTGTGTGTGTGTGTGTGTGTGTGTGTGTGTGTGTGTGTGTGTGTGTGTGTATGTATGTATGTGTGTGTGTGTGTGTGTGTGTGTGTGTGTGTGTGTGTGTGTGTGTGTGTGTGTGTGTGTGTGTGTGTGTGTGTGCGCATGTGTTCGGGGCGGGATAGTCTGGGAAATCAAACGTAGTTGTTGTCAGGTGTGCCTTACCTGTTAATTAGATTGCGGTAACTTCATTCTGGGAGGTGAGCAGACGAGATGACGACCGCACCTCTCTCTCTCTCTCTCTCTCTCTCTCTCTCTCTCTCTCTCTCTCTCTCTCTCTCTCTCTCTCTCTCTCTCTCTCTCTCTCTCTCTCTCTCTCTCTCTCTCTCTCTCTCTCTCTCTCTCTCTGTGTGTGTGTGTGTGTGTGTGTGTGTGTGTGTGTGTGTGTGTGTGTGTGTGTGTGTGTGTGTGTGTGTGTGTGTGTGTGTGTGTGTGTGTGTGTGTGTGTGTGTGTGTGTGTGTGTGGGAGGAAGGGTTGGTGTATTATAACGTGATGATTCATAATGTTTTTGTGTGTTTGGAAAGGATTCCGTGTTGATACATTCTACCCACGCTCTCTCTCTCTCTCTCTCTCTCTCTCTCTCTCTCTCTCTCTCTCTCTCTCTCTCTCTCTCTCTCTCTCTCTCTCTCTCTCTCTCTCTCTCTCTCTCTCTCTCTCTCTCTCTCTCTCTCTCTCTCTCTCTCGTGAGTGGCTTACCAGTGTTGTCTAATGATGACTTTCTTCCGTCTCATCGCTACTCACCTTCCATCTCATCCGATAGTTAATCCTCCTCCTCCTCCTCCTCCTCCTCCTCCTCCTCCTCCTCCTCCTCCTCCTCCTCCTCCTCCTCCTCCTCTCCGTTTGTATTCTTCTGTTCTTTATTCGTACTCTTTGTAACGCTTTGTATCATCTTATCTTTCACTGCCTTTGTTTTTCTTATCTTCTCACGCTCGTTCCTCCTCCTCCTCCTCCTCCTCCTCCTCCTCCTCCTCCTCCTCCTCCTCCTCCTCCTCCTCCTCCTCCTCCGTTTTCTTACACTTTCTCATCTAATCACCTATCTTCTTCGCATTTAACTCTTACTTCCTTCCCAATTATTTGATTTTTTTTTTCGTCTCATTTTTACTATTTTTCTGTCCTTTCCTTCCTGCTGTGTTCCCATTTCCCTGCTTTCGTTCATTTTTCTCTCATTTTTTTTTTTCTTTCGCTCTCATTACTTCCTCAATCTTTCCTCATTGGGTGTTTTACTTAGTTGCTCATTTATCTTTTCAACCTCTCATTATCCTCAGGTTTTTCCCCCGCCCTTCGCCTCCCAACCTTCTCGTGCGCGATCGTTTGTTAGCTTTTTCCTCGTCTCGTCATCTCCCCGGGGCAAAAATGTCATCATCAAGTAATTATTGTGTTCCGCCCTTTCTCATTCTAGCCCCCATCTCGTCTCTCTCCTCCTCTCTCCCTCTCTCTCCTCCCTCCTCTCTTCCTCTCTTCTTTTCTCTTACTGGTAATGCATCTCTCTCTCTCTCGTGTTATTTATTGTCGGTGTGTCGCTGATTCTTCCTGCCATTGTTGTTGAGTCCGTTTTTAGTGCGTTTTTCTTTGCCATCATTGCCACCGTCATTACCGCCACCACCATCACCACTGCTGACGCCGCCACCGCCACTGCCGCCACTGCTGTCATCAACCGTGTTATTATTATTGTTTTCTTTTTTTTCCTTGTTCTTTTTTTCATCTTCTTCTTTGTTATTTATTGCCGTTGGGGGCTTGTGTTCTAAAATTTAATCTAATCTGACCTAAATCATATCCAGATATTGCGTAATATGATTAAATTTTAGTCCAGATCTAATCTAATCTTACTTAAACAGCTAATCATGACTTATCTGAAAATGAAGCTAAGCCTTTATATTTATTTATTTATTTTATATTTTATTTATTTTATTATTTTATCATTTTAGGTTCAGTTGTTATTCTTAAGTCTACATTTAACCCTTTCACATCTGGGTAATGAGATAATGAAATCACTTGTGGAATTTGTTAACCGGAGGCGACCTTACTCGAGAAAACTATGGTTACAGGCACTCAGATGTTTAGAGTACTCGATGTCTCATTTTGAAATTGTGTTGCTAACTTATGCCAGACCGTTTCGTTAAGGTTGAGGAAATGGCATAGGAGTTGAAGAGCTTTGTACGAGAATCCAAAGATACTTAAATGTGACTTAAATTATTATTATTATTATTATTATTATTATTATTATTATTATTATTATTATTATTATTATTATTATTATTATTATTATTATTGCTGCTATTATTGTTACTGTTGTAGTCACGATTTTGTTAGATAATGCTGACTGTAATTTTTACATGACGCTGCTGTTGACTGTGATGATAATAATAACAGTAACAAGTATAGTTATAACATTAATGGTAGTTGTGACCGTTGCGACAGTGATGATAACAGTAATAACAACGATAGTGATAATGGCGATGATGATGGTAATGGGGATGGTAACAGTAAAGTGAGGGCGGTAGCGAAGTGTAAATTATAGTAACAGTTGTGGCGGTGGAGCGCAGGTATTGTTCGTAAGAGTGGTAGCGGTGGAGGTGGGTGGGATTAGTAACAGTGGCAATGGCGGTGCTGTTTCTAATAACCCAAGGAAACGTCATGCATTAGTTTACATATTCTTTGCTGCACCTCACACTACATCCTCGTCGCGACCATTAAGTGAATTTTCTCCCATTACACTGAAAGAGCTCTCTGGTGGACGGAGGGAGGGGGGGAGGATCGATTAGGAGGTGGAGGAGGGAAGTGGAAGTGTGCCGGAGTTTCAGGAGGAGGCGTAAGGAGAACTGGGTTGTATTAGAGGGACGGTGGACAGGAGATGGAGTGAAGGAAGGGATCGAGGGACGGAGAGAGGGAAGTTACGTAAGAGTAGGAAAGGGGAGTGATGTATGGCGTGTTGTTTTGTCTTACGGGGACAGGTACAGAGGGACACCGAGAAGGGAAGGGAAGGGAAGGGAGGAGGAACGGAGGGAGGGGAAGGCATCTAGATTTGGCCGGTTGAGTCACTTCTTGGGCCTGTCTTTGTTGTTGTTGTTGTTGTTGTTGTTGTTGTTGTTGTTGTTGTTGTTACTAATTATTATTATTATTATTATTATTATTATTATTATTATTATTATTATTATTATTATTATTATTATTGATGTCATTGTTTTGCTGTTTTTGTTATTATTTTGTATTACTGCCGTTTATATATATATATATATATATATATATATATATATATATATATATATATATATATATATATATATATATATATATATATATATATATATATATATATATATATATATATATATATATATATATATATATATATATATATATATATATATATATATATATATATATATATATATATATATATATATATATATATATATATATATATATATATATATATATATATATATATATATACATATTTATAATTATTGCATTTTTCGTGATTCTTTCCCCTTTTTGTCACTGCAGCTCCATTATTTATCCATTTCTACCGTGTCTGATTTTAAGAGGCCAGAGAACAATAATGTTTTTTTTTTTTTTTTTTTTTTTTTTTTTTTTTGGTGGGGGGGTTACATATATTCACCTTATTTCGCACTAACTAACATCACCATTGCTCTGCATTGCTCTAACACGATTTTCATTATTATCAAATTTCATTAGGCAATGTAATATATATGTATTAAACAGATTAAAAAATATTTGGTACACTCGTTTCCTTTTTCCATGAATCTAACATTTTTTTCCCCAGTCTTTCTCTTGGTGGGGAAGACAAACACCGCCTCGTGTTGGCTGGGCAGGGCTGGACTGGTGTGTGTGTGTGTGTGTGTGTGTGTGTGTGTGTGTGTGTGTGTGTGTGTGTGTGTGTGTGTGTGTGGCAGAAGAGGCAAGGGTGGGCGGAGTGGTGGGTTGAGCCGCTTGCCGCCCCTAGATGCCGAGGAAGTGGGTGGGCTGCTAGGCTGTGCTGGTGGTGGTGCTGGTGGTGGTGCAGAGGGTGCGGAGAATGAGGGAGTGACTGACCTATGAGGAAGATTAATGACAAGCTTGTGACGTGGTGTACCGCTGGAACTGTCACCATCACCACCACCACATCAACACCACTAAGTAGACGGACCAGTAAAATCACCACAAAGTAGCTACTGGTCACAACACACACACACACACACACACACACACACACACACACACACACACACACACACACACACACACACACACACACACACACACACACACACACACACACACACACACACACACACACACACACACACACACACACACACACACACACATATTAGCCGCCATGAATTATGTAATGAACACATCCGCGGCTGTCACTAATGCACCTCAGCAACTCCTTAAAGAGGATAAACACCACTAACACCACTATGTATGATAAACACCACTAACAGCGCCACCATTAACACTACCACCAGCACCACCACCACCCTTCTCAACATTAAAACAACAATAACATCAAAAACATAATGAACAATAATAACAACGTCTACAGCAACCAATACCACTACTACAGTACTACTACTACTGCTACTACTACTTTTACATCACCAACATTATGATGGACAACAGCAGCAAGAACATTAGCAACAACAAGAAAAACAACAGCAACAACAACAACAGCGACACCACCACCACCACCACCAATACCCACACAGCTCAGAGCGGGAGAACACACACGTGCAGCAGGTGTCAGGGCCACACACACAACACACCTGTCCGCCTGAGGAGCCACACACCTACGGCCTCCACTCAGGGCCCCGCGTCGCCGGACAATGGCCCCGACGCTACCTGAGGGGGCCCGGGGAGGTGATGGAGGCGCGGGTCACCTGCGAGGGAAAGGAGGAAGGCGGTAGAGGAGAGAAGGTGGAGGTTACAGACGACACTCGCGCCTTCCGGCCACACAGAGCGTTGGTTTTATTGCTGGCCGTGTTGTTAGGGATGGGTGGTGGTGGTGGTGGTGGTGGTGGGTGCGCCTTGGTGAGGGGGTGATTGACACAGGGCCGGGGGCTTGGGGTGGAGGGGGCGTCGCCTGCCCGCCTGGGGGTAATGACCCGACGCCGCCGGATATAGCCCACGTTTCCTCCCTCTCTCCCTCTCTCACCTCACTCATTTGCATTGGAAACAAAGCCTTAATCACCGACGCAGTGGAACTCGACTCCCTCGTCTAGTCCGTGCGGGGAACCGGTCCGCTCCTCCGCCCCTGCCCCACCCCGCCCCGCCCAACACTCGCCCCATTATCATCGTGTGCCCTGCCCCCCCTCCTTTCACAATAAATCAAGGCTCCGTAGAAACCTGCCGTCGGGGAGTCAAATCATTACTACAGGCTTTCCCCTCACCCATTCCCATCCTTGTCCTTCACCCATCACGCAGTACAAGACTCTTTACAAGTTCTTTACTCATCTTTACCCTTCTTTCCCCTGCCTCCGTACAATCACGCCGGCAGAAGGAAGCCTGAGGATGGGGCGAGGAGCGGAAGGGAGGGTAAAGGGATGAGGGGAGAGAAAGAACCTGTACCGAGTCGCTGTAGTCATGCACCCCAGTCACCCCTTCGTCAGGGTACAAAGTGAGTACCTCTGCCTCCCTCCCGTCCTTCCCTCCCTCCATCCCTCCGTCCTTCCTTCCTTTATTTGCGGGGTTTGGCGGCCATGAGGGGAACCCGGGCCGAGAGGGAAAACAGAGGACATTGTGTGTGTGTGTGTGTGTGTGTGTGTGTGTGTGTGTGTGTGTGTGTGTGTGTGTGTGTGTGTGTCGTTCTGGAAATCTGTAGGCCAAACGTCGCATGACCCTTTTCGCAACCTACACACACACACACACACACACACACACACACACACACACACACACACACACACACACACACACACACACACACACACACACACACACACGCAAGCTTCGGAAGTTTTAGTGGACGTTTGTAATATACAGTTTTATCGCCCTTGTCTGAGAGAGAGAGAGAGAGAGAGAGAGAGAGAGAGAGAGAGAGAGAGAGAGAGAGAGAGAGAGAGAGAGAGAGAGAGAGAGAAACGCCGCTCTAGTGCTTATCATACAAGTTTAAATAGCTGTTCTGTTCTGTATTTTCCTTTCCTCTTACGCTTTGTTTGACGTAAATGTACTGTATATGTTTCATGCCTTTTTTTTTTTTGTAATTTTCTCTTGTTAGTGCACGAGAGCAAGTTTCCATTTTTTTTTTTTTCGTCTTTTTTTTTTTTTTCCCTCCTTCCGCTTCCTCATTTCCTCTTCGCAACACGTGAACAAATAATCATCACCCAGTTTACACACTTCAGATTTCCTCATGAATTCTTATTATCTACAATTTTCTTTTCTTCTTTTCTTAAATTTTCCTTCACATTTTTGTTTTCTTTTTTTTTGTCTTTCCCTCTCAAACAGCACATTCTCTCCTTCCCTTTCTTCTTCCTTTCCCCTTTTCCCTCCATCCATTTCCCTTTTATTTTCCTTAATCTGTTCCCTTTTCCTTATCTTTTTTTTCTTTCCTTTCCTTTCCAGTCCTCTCCTCTCCTTTCCTCTCATCTCATCTTATCTTTCACTTCCCTCCCTTCTTAACTCATCCTTCCTCCCCTATCCTCTCTCTCTCTCTCTCTCTCTCTCTCTCTCTCTCTCTCTCTCTCTCTCTCTCTCTCTCTCTCTCTCTCTCTCTCTCTCTCTCTCTCTCTCTCTCTCTCTCTCTCTCTCTCTCCCCCCCCCACGCTTCCGCCGCCGTCGCCTCCATTTCGGGCACTTCTCTGTTTATCGCCTCGTGCCAGACCCGCAGGAAGGACCGTTAGGGATCCCTCCCCGCCACCTTCCTCTCTCTCGCCCCTCGCTCAGTCTCTCACTCTCTCGTTCCCTATCTCGCTACTCCTCTCCCTCTTCCTCTCTCGTCCATCGTTGCTCTCTTTTCCTATTTTTTACTTGCTAGGTTCACTGACTGACTGACTGACTGACTGACTGACTGACTGACTGACTGACTGACTGACTGACTGACTCTCTCTCTCTCTCTCTCTCTCTCTCTCTCTCTCTCTCTCTCTCTCTCTCTCTCTCTCTCTCTCTCTCTCTCTCAGTATGTAGCCTATTTTACATATATCTCATACCTCTTCAGTTATTTTTATTTCATTTGTTTTTGTTTTTTTACTTTATTTTCTTTACGCTTACTTCCCTCCCCTCCTGTACTCCATTCATCGTTTTTCCCGTTGTCCTCCCTTTACTCGTTTTTTTTTTTTTTCCTTTCCTCCATTCCCTTTCCACCCCCTTGCCTCCGTTTTTCCTGCATCCTTCGTTTTCTCTGCCTTTTTCCCTCCCTCCCTGCCTCCCTGCATGCCTGCCTGACTGCCTGACTCCTCTGCCACCCACTACCCTCTTCCTCCTCCTCCTCCTCCTCCTCCTGTTCTCTTGCTTTTCCTGGGGTGAGAGGCGGACAGGTGGCGGTTACTCTCTCTCTCTTTCTTCACTTCCTCACCACCCACTCACTTCGTTTACTAATCCTTCCATTAACTTATCTATCCATTCTGTCGTTCTTCCTATCCTGTAGTTTATTAATCTTCACTTCATCTTTTTCATCTCATTCTTCTTTTGTTTCCTTCATCCATGTTCCCATTCATTGAGTCATCTTCCCTTCCTTTCCTCTCCTTCCTTATTTCATTCTCTCTCCGTTTCTTCCTTCTTGTTTTCTGTCCACCCTCCTTAGTTTACCAGTCTTTTGATAAATTCATTCATTTATTCGTTTATCTATTTATTCATTTATTCATTCATTCATTCATTCATTCATTTATCCATCCATCCATCCATCCATCCATCCATCCATCCATCCATCCATCCATCCATCCATTCATTCCTTAGTCCTTTATTCCATCCACTCATTCATCTATCCCTTTCTCCCTCCTCCCTTAGTCTTTACATTACCACCATTACCTACCATCCTTTCATTCACCGCCCTTGTTTTTCCCCATCTATTAATGCACATATGAACCCTTCACCCACCACCACCGCCACCACCACCACCACCACCACCACCACCACCACCACCACCACCACCAACTCTCACCCCGGTCGCTGCAAGTTCGTTTCTCTCGCGTCACAAAGGGCAGCGTGCGGCGCCTTTATCGCGGGCACAATGGAGGCAGCAGTGTAGCCTTTCAGCGCCCTTGCCCGGCCGGATAACAGGGGAGCTGAGAGTCATTTTGTTGTGTGGACACGTAATTGGGCAGGTGAGTTTTCCAGACCAGGTGTGTGTGTGGGGTGGTGATGGTGGTGGTGGTACACTGGACTCGCCGGGACTGGGTTAGGGTGGACTGGAATGGACTGCACTACACTCAAGGTTCTTTGTTGAGGAAGGGCAGTGTATTGTATGGAATGAAAAACTGGAAGGAATGAAGGAGACGAATTACAGAAGGAAGAGGAAAAGGAGGATTAGAGGTAGGGAAGAAAAGGAAGACATTTTGAATTGTTTAAGTAATAGTGTGTGTGTGTTTAATCCAGAGAGAGAGAGAGAGAGAGAGAGAGAGAGAGAGAGAGAGAGAGAGAGAGAGAGAGAGAGAGAGAGAGAGAGAGAGAGAGAGAGAGAGAGAGAGAGAGCACAGAGAGGAGGTGGTAAAAGTGACTGAGAGTAAATAGGAAATTGAAAGGAAAGGAAGGGGGAAGAGTAAGAACAAAGGTAATGGAATACGTGTCTTCTGTGTATAATTTGTTTTATTTATCGGAGTGTGTGTTGCATTTGGGTGTTGACTTATTTGTTTATTCACTCATTTATCTATTTATTTATCCGAAGTTAACTAAACATCCATGCTTCATATCATATTCACTCTTTACCTCCCTCTTTTATTTCCTCTTCTTCCTCCTCCTCCTCCTCCATGCATCACCTGGCCGCCCACCTGTAGCCACAGGTATCGCAAACAAAGCATTAATTAACCTTTATTTTCCAACCCAGGGGTGCTTATCCCGGAGATAATCATATTAAAGAGATGAATGATCGACTGCATGGACGAGAGAGAGAGAGAGAGAGAGAGAGAGAGAGAGAGAGAGAGAGAGAGAGAGAGAGAGAAAAAAAAAAATCAGTCCCTTTTCTATGGTTCCTACTGTTTATAATGAGTGTTTATTATCATTATTGCTATCGCCGTATTAGTCAAAGTATGTTAATGAAGGGTTAGGATTCATGCAGTGTAGTAAGTTTGTGTTCCCTCTCCCTCTCTCCTTCACTCCTCCCCTTTATTGGCAGTACGTATAACTAATCACCTTCGTCGAACATTTTATCAGTCACCACGCCAGTCCTCTGTCATCAGCATCAGCATCCCTTCCCTCACCTCTTCACTCACTCACTCACTCGCTCACTTCAAATACTCTGTCTATTTATTCCTCTACCACACATCTACCTATTTCTTCTTCACATTCCCTGCCTCTCACCACCTCACCTCACCTCACTCAACACGAGCATTGCTACTCACTCAGTCACCCACTCACTCACACTACAACCTTGCCTACGAAATGAGAGAAGGTTGAGGCTTGAAGGCTGGGTCAAATAGGTGTGTGTGTGTGTGTGTGTGTGTGTGTGTGTGTGTGTGTGTGTGTGTGTGTGTGTGTGTGTGTGTGTGTGTGTGTGTGTGTGTGTGTGTGTGTGTGTGTAGTGACGACTTTCTCACAAACATTTTCCCCCTCCTTTCCTCCATCATCGCCTGCTAATCACCTGTCCTCTCATGTCCCTTCACACCTGTCGTAGGTGGCGCCTCCTCCTCCTCCTCCTCCTCCTCCTCCTCCTCCTCCTCCTCCTCCTCCTCCTCCTCCTCCTCCTCCTCCTCCTCCTCCTCCTCTACCTAGCATCATTCATCTCTCTCTCTCTCTCTCTCTCTCTCTCTCTCTCTCTCTCTCTCTCTCTCTCTCTCTCTCTCTCTCTCTCTCTCTCTCTCTCTCTCTCTCTCTCTCTCTCTCTCTCTCTCTCTCTCTCTCTCTCTCTCTATTGTTCTTATTTATTTTGTCTCCAGTTGATTTCTTCCTTTGTTCTTTCATTTGTTATTTTTCTCTTAATTAATCATATTACTATTGTTTTTGTAGAAGTAGTAGTAATAGTAGTTGTAGTAGTAGCAGTAGTAGTAGTAGTAGTAGTAGTAGTAGTAGTAGTAGTAGTAGTAGTAGTAGTAGTAAAAGTAATAGTAGTAGCAGTAGTAGTAGTAGTAGTAGTAGTAGTAGTAGTAGTAGTAGTAGTAGTAGTAGTAGTAGCAGCAGCAGCAGCAGCAGCAGTAGCAATGGTAGTAGTAGTAGTAGTAGTAGTGGTAGTAGTAGCAGTAGTAGTAGTAGTCGTAGTAGTAGTAGTAGTAGTAGTAGTAGTAGTAGTAGCAGTAGTATTTTGTTACGAGAAATATTTCAGACTCTCTCTCTCTCTCTCTCTCTCTCTCTCTCTCTCTCTCTCTCTCTCTCTCTCTCTCTCTCTCTCTCTCTCTCTCTCTCTCTCTCTCTCTCTCTCTCTCTCTCTCTCTCTCTCTCTCTCTCTCTCTCTCTCTCATTACTGTGTCTGGTCTCCTCACCCACCTGTCACGTGGTGGCTTCACCTGCCCGACCCAGGAGGCTGCTCTGGGTCATTAGCTCACCTGTAATCACCTCGCGGACTGACAGGTAACAAGGCGCCTCGAGACGGTGAGGGTAGTCCTTCTCCCCGTCAGGCCTCGAGGACAGACAACCTTAGCTTTTTTATTTATTTATTATTATTTTTTTTTCGTATTTCCTCTGCTCGTCTCGTCTCGGTTCGCCTCTCTCTCTCTCTCTCTCTCTCTCTCTCTCTCTCTCTCTCTCTCTCTCTCTCTCTCTCTCTCTCTCTCTCTCTCTCTCTCTCTCTCTCTCTCTCTCTCTCTCTCTCTCTCTCTCTCTCTCTCTCTCTCGTTTGGTGTTCGTGTAGTAAGTGTATTTTTTGTTGTATTTAAAAAGTGTTGTTTGTTTGGATGGATTAATAATTTCGAGTGTTCTGCTTATTAAAATTGATGCATAGACTTTTGTAATTACTCTGATATATTTATTTACCGGAGTGTGTAGTACGAACATAGGAAGTTATTTCATTATTTGTTGTAATGCATGGCGATTTTATTTATTTTCCTTTGTAATGATCTGATCTTGTTACATTTATTTTGGTGTGCTTGTTATATTTCAGTAAGTGTTCTGTTTGATGAACTCTGGTGTTATTTATCTATTCTTATTTGATATTGTAACTTTTTTTCATTTTACTATTCCAGAGAGAGAGAGAGAGAGAGAGAGAGAGAGAGAGAGAGAGAGAGAGAGAGAGAGAGAGAGAGAGATTTTTATGTATTAGGGATTCAACTGTCCATAACTTTGAAAATGAAAGCCGTATATTATCACAAGTTTCCATCCTCTGTTCATGACCATTCCAGTTCTCAACAGTACGTAAGAAGATATTCAGTAATGTACCTCAGAGCACATCCTCCACACAGCAGAGGAATCACGACACTCCCATTGTTACTCTAAGACATGACTCTTTCATACTGTTGCCCGGTCTGCCATCCGAGGTGTGCAGGGGAAGTATGTTAGCAATTTTAAGACAGTAAGAATATCCACATTGTTTTACAGCGTTATCTTCATCATCATACTGCTCAAGTACTATTTATTTATTTATTTTTTTATTTTATTTATTTTTTTTTTTTCCTAGTAATCGAGTTTTTTTTTTTTTTTTTTTTTTTTTTTTTTTTTTTTTTTACCCTACTAAAAGTTGAAGCACGTGAGGTAAATTTTAGATCACTCACATCCTGAACCTAACAATATTAAGTATACCTATCGACGCACCACGTGACGAAGAATGCATCTGAACACTATATATTCAAGTAAAAAATAATCAGATATGGACGGAAAAATGTCTTAGGCAGCTTATTTGTGAAGGGTGACGACTCATAAGTGCTGCTTTACCACAAGTGAGAGGCATCGTTTGAAGCCGTTATCGTCACTGTAATTAGTTTTATTATAAGTATTATATGTAATTTGAAGTTCTTACCATCCAAAATAATTTTCCTTTACGATACACTAAATATATGATGTGCTCACCGCTGCTTTCTTGATTTGTTGCTGTATTAGTTTTCACCTCCTTTCTCGTAACTTCAGTATACGTTTGGCCGAGCGAGAGGAGCAGGTTGGATAGAGATTAGTCTGAATTACAACGCACTCGTAGGCTCAGCTCCTGACACCTCGCACGGGGTGAGCCGCGGGAGGGAAGCGTATTAGTTTTATATGCTGTTCTCTAAAGCTGAACCTGATAGTGTGTGAAATTCAATAGACGATGATTTCAAGTTTATATATGCGGTTTGTATATGACTTTATTGATGCTACCAGACAACGAGCGAGAAAATAGTGACGTTAGGTGTGCTTTTTTTTTTTTTTTTACCTTTATTTTGTATATTCTGAAAATGTGTATGTTTTATTTATTTTTTTTATTAATCAGAATTATTTATTTATTCTTGTATCTTTTAACTTATTTTTCAGTTTTTTTTATATTTCATTTATCTATCTATCGATCTATCTGTTTGTCTATTCTCCTGTCAGTCTGTCTGCCTGCCTATCTATCTGTCTGTTAATCTGTATCTGTCTATCTTTCTGTTTTTCTGTATGAACGCTAGCAATTCTTAATGCTTTTACAATTATAACCCGTTCATTTTCACTTATTTTGTACGGTTTTATACTCTTCATGCTCGCAGTTTTAATGCTTTTACAAATGTTACCTGGGACTTTGTTGAAATTTAGCCATCACAGTTAATGTTTTTCTACGTTAATTGAATAATAGTCTGGATCTTGCTCGTTGAAATTTAGTCATCACTGTTTTTTTTTTTTTTTCTGCGTTAATTAAATAATAGCGTGTGCATCTTGGGTAATGATTTCTGAGTCACAATCCATCACTTAACTGAAAACAAAAAATTAACTGGCCTGTCTTGCGTTCATTATCATAACGGATACAAGCAATTATTCCAATTTAGACGTTGTAATTCAACTTTTTTTTTCCCTCTCTCGCTCTCCAAAGCATTCAATTCACATTATTATTTTCATCTCAAACCTCGTACATTAATTCATTTTCATTTGCTCTATTCTCTCTCTCTCTCTCTCTCTCTCTCTCTCTCTCTCTCTCTCTCTCTCTCTCTCTCTCTCTCTCTCTCTCTCTCTCTCTCTCTCTCTCTCTCTCTCTCTCTTTTTCTCGTCTCTCTTATCTCCCAACTTTTCCTCTTTCGTTTTCTGGCAATGTTCCCGACCGTGATAAGTGTTCTGTCCGACTTTACTGATGACAAACTCCTCCTCCCCCACCTCTCCTCTCCCTCCTCTCCTCCCCTCTCGTTTCGTCTCGTCTCGTCTCGTCTCCTCTCCTCTCCTCCTCTCCTCTCATCTCCTCTCCTCTCTTCTCCTTTCCTCTCCTCTCCTCCCTTTTAGTTGTTTGTTTTCCTCCTCTCCTTAGCCAAAACCGTTCTCCTCTACCTCCATTTATCCTCTCTCTCTCTCTCTCTCTCTCTCTCTCTCTCTCTCTCTCTCTCTCTCTCTCTCTCTCTCTCTCTCTCTCTCTCTCTCTCTCTCTCTCTCTCTCTCTCTCTCTCTCTCTGCACACGTCATTGCGTCCTCAGTGGAGTAAAACGAGTCAAACCGCAGGTACTCTCACCAATTGGCAGGCAGGTGTGAGTGGCCTCCTTGCCTCACCTGGATCACCATCTCGGGGGCCTTGTTATTGTGCACACCTTTGCCCTCCTGGTTTTTGCGTGGTTTTCCCTCCCCTCCCCTCTCTCTCTCTCTCTCTCTCTCTCTCTCTCTCTCTCTCTCTCTCTCTCTCTCTCTCTCTCTCTCTCTCTCTCTCTCTCTCTCTCTCTCTCTCTCTCTCTCTCTCTCTCTCTCTCTCTCTCTCTCTCTCTCTCTCTCTCTCTCTCTCTCTCTCTCTCTCTCTCTCTCTCTCTCTCTCTCTCTCCCCCAATATCGGTGGCTGGCTGACTGGTTGTATGGCTAGGTAGTTTTTTGGTTGCGTAGTTGGCTGGCTGGCTAACCGGTTAGCTAGATGGATAACAGGTTGGCTGGTTGGCTGGTTGCCTGGCTGTATGGCTGTCTAGTTTTCCAGTTGGCTGGCTGGCTGGCTGGCTGACTGGCTGGCTTCGTGGTTGGCAGGGTTGGCTGACTGTCTGTGCTTCATTATCAAGTTAATCAAGTTACGGCGATTAGTATCAGTTTCAAAGGAATTTCGGGAATATCTGCGTGGGAAAAAATGGATTTCCTTACTTAACGTACCTTCCGCCCACCAGCACACACACACACACACACACACACACACACACACACACACACACACACACACACACACACACACACACACACACACACACACACACACACACACACACACACACACACACACACACACACACACACACACACACACACACACACACACACACACACACACACACACACACACACACACACACACACACACACGGCGTGAATATCGTGAGCATCGCAGTCACAGAAATTTTGCGATGGAGGAAAGGATGCAAGGAAGCACGTTCACCGTAATTGGTCTTGTTAAGTCCGTCAGCAAGGAATGGCGAGGCTCAGGCACACATACACAGGATCCTCACACCCAAAGGAAAAGAGTGTGCAAGGACTCCGCTCCTTTACCAGTGACGGCCTCACCTCACCACAGCAGCTTCCTCCCGCACCTCACCACAACCTCCTTTCTTCCCACCATCACCGCCACCACTTCCCCGCACTTTGAGGCTACCTATGACCCACGACCCACGCTGCCTGTCCTGTCCCACCTATTCCCTGCCTTGGCCTGCCCTGTGCTGCCCTTCCTTGCCCTCGCCAGCGAAGGATTGCGGCAAAGTCTCGCTTCTCATAAATTCACATCACGTAAAGTCTTGTAAGTGGTCGCATTGTTTGTCATGGAATAAGAGGTAACAGTACGTGTTGTGAAACTCTCTCTCTCTCTCTCTCTCTCTCTCTCTCTCTCTCTCTCTCTCTCTCTCTCTCTCTCTCTCTCGTGATGCGGTAAAGAATAATGTAGGCAAATGTGGTGCGTTACGAATGTGGAAGGAATTATCCCCTAAAATGCTCTCGGCTTTGGCTATCTCGGGTCATCTTCGTCACGCCTCCGAGCTGCGTCTTTGTTTGTGGTGCTGCAAAAGAGAAGAAGCGGTGTAAATTATCCTGGCAAGTGTGAAACGAGTGTGATATCTTACGAATGCGGAGGAAATTGTAGTTATCTTACACTATTTCAGGTCCAGTTGATACGTGTGAGTCTGGTGAGCTGTGAGTGTGAGCGTGGCCCGTCATGCACCCTGCCTCCCCCTCTCAGTGATGCATGTTCACGTCTTCGCATCCTGCCGTGCTGTCATGTCCCCGGGTCTCGCCAAGCAGCAGGGCACGGCAAGGCGTCTTTCTATTGCACATACAGAAGCGTCTATCGTTTAGGAGCACTGAAACATTCATCAGCAGTACGTGTTGCATGCATGAGTGATACAAATGGTACTGCCAGCATGACCTGTACATTTACAACCCGGGCGCCGCTAATTGCTTCTGGCTCGAACTTGAACAGGAAAGCAAAATAGAACGTACGAACAGAATTGAAACGAGCCAGACACAGGAAGGTAATGGAGGTGTACTTGTATAACACAAATAGACAGCAGGTAGGTGAGGTGAGGTGAGGTTCAGCAGGTAGCGAGGAAGAAAACGAATTAATTGAGATGAACATATAAAGGAAGAGGAAGCAGGAAGGAGGAGGAAGACTGAGCAGGAGGAGAAAGGATGTGAAGGCTTGTAACTCAAGTGAACAACGAGGAGAGGTGAACTGCTGCAGGTAACTCTGAAGAAAAATAAATAATTGAGATACAGTAGATACATACGAGGAATATATATGAGGACAAGGGAGAGGAGTAGCAGAAAAAAAAAAAAGAGGTGAAGAATTGTAACTCAAATGAACAACGGGTGAACTGCTGCATGTGCAATAACTCGAAAGAAAAATGAATAATTGAGATACAGTAGATACGAGAACTAGAAGTAGGCGATGGAGGAACCGGAAAAAAAAAAGTAAATAACTGTAACTCGAATAGGTAACGGGGAAAAGTGGATTGCAGTAGAGTAAGAAAAGAATAATAATTGAGACATAGATGCAGCATATACAAGGAATAGGAAGAGGAGGAGAAAGCAGGAAAAAGAGATGAAAAATTGTGACTCAAATAAACAGCAGAAGAAAAGGTGAACTGTACCAGGCAGCTGAAAAAAAAAAAAAAAAATAGAATATATAATTGAGACACACGTACGAGGAGTAGTAGGAGGAGGAAGAAAAGCAAGAAAAGGGGATAAGAAATTGTAACCGAAATAAACATGAAGGTGAAGTGTACTGAATACCTGAAAAAAAACAAAAAAAACATGCATAATAGAAACATACACACATTCGAGAACTAGTAAGAGGAGAAGAACCAGCAAAAAAGAAAAAAAAAGTGTGAAGAATTATAAGTCAAACAAACATCTTGGAAAAGGTAAACTGCACCACGTAAGCTCGAAAGAAAATTAATCAGTCGGGCCATACAGATATACAAGAACTAAGAAGAGGAGCAGTACTAGGAAAACAAGAACTAGGAAGGTAATAGATGATGAACTACGACTCAAATAAACTTCAGGTAAAAGGTGAACAGTATTTTGAAATGAGGGGGAAAAAAATAATAATAGACCCATGAAGATATACAAGAACTACGAAGAGGCGAAGGAAAAACAGGAACTAAAACTTAAGGGAAAAGGCGAACAATACCAGAAAATAAAAAAAAAAACAGACATGAATATATACAAGAACTACGAAAAAAAAAAACAGGAAAACAAAGATAAATAAATAAATGCAACTCAAATAAATTAACACAAAAGTGAACTGTGCCAGGTAGCTTGAAAGAAAATTAATTAATCGTGACATACATATTAACGAGAAAGAGGAGGAGGAGGAGGAGGAGGTGCTTGGTTCTCGAGTGTGGTGGTGAGGAGCGGCACGGCAGGAGCTCAATGGACGGCCAGGGACACAGAATGATTGCCGCGCGCCCCAAGATGAATGCGAGAGGAATAACGTTAATACAAGTGGTGGAAAAGGCATGTTTACGATCAATATTGTGAGAACGGAATGCAGCGGATCCTTGCACCACCGCCCCGAGGAGAGAGTGAGAGAGTGAGGGCTGGGAAAGGAAGGGCAAAGGGGAAGGATGTGGAAAGGAATGGGAAGAAGGGAAGGGATGGATGGGGGAAAATGGATAATGGTCTGAGAGTGTAGGTATTAGTGGGTTATGATTCTCTCTCTCTCTCTCTCTCTCTCTCTCTCTCTCTCTCTCTCTCTCTCTCTCTCTCTCTCTCTCTCTCTCTCTCTCTCTCTCTCTCTCTCAGTTTTATCATGTATGTGTATTATTGTTACATTTTCTTTGTCCATAATCTGCTTACCTTTTTGTATTTCGTTATTTCCCTAGTAAATAGATAGATAAATTGAATAAATAGATAATTGATGCATTATAATATAGTATAGCACAAAAGAATGTAGAGGATGCAGCTTCAGAGAGAGAGAGAGAGAGAGAGAGAGAGAGAGAGAGAGAGAGAGAGAGAGAGAGAGTGAGAGATGAAAAGTGGATTGGCTGACTAAATGAGTTTTTATTCTGTCTCCCGGAGGAGGACGATCGCGGATTATTGTAAAGAGGGCAGCCAGACACAGGCGGCGCGGGGTTCGGGTGTCTGGTGCTGCTGGTTATGTGTGGCGGCGCCCTTTGTCCAGTTGTCCTCAGTTAAGTAGTGTGTGGTTAGTTGGTGCTTGGTGGTGTTGGTTCATTGCCGCTTTAGACGGAAAATTGTGTTGAAAAGTGTGTGAATTCCGATGAAACGTTGAGTAGAGAGATGTATATTTTGATATCTTATAATATTTGCCATCTATGTACTGGATATCTTATTTATTTATTTATTTTTATTTATTTTTTATTTATTTTTGTTATTAATCTTTTAGACTGTTATTTGATTTTCACCTCAATTTCTTCAATAGTTCGTAGCGTAGATCATCTTGTTTGTTTTATTTATTTATCTATTTATTTATTTATTTACTTACTTTTATTTATTTATTTTATTTTATTTTTTTCGAGTTACTATTTCCCTCTATTTCCGTCTATCTTTCTTATTCACCAGTTACGCCTTCTTTGCCCCATCTACTTGTTTCCCTATCCCTCCATCATTGATATAAGGAAACAACACACACACACACACACACACACACACACACACACACACACACACACACACACACACACACACACACACACACACACACTATTCCCTTTCTTCCATCCATCCTTCCCCTTCCTTCCTTCTTTCCCTCCCTCCCTCCCTCCCTCCCTCCCTCCCACTTGCGCACACTCTCCCTTTCCTTCCTTTAAAGGCGAAAAAAGGGACACGTAAACGGAAGATCAGGTCGGGCGCGAATCAGCAGAAGCGGTGAGATATTGAAAACTCCTCCAGCACCGCCGAACAATACTGGAAGATTAAAATTCCAGGAATCTCCGAGATGTCGCTCTGTATGGAAGATAAGAGGGAAAAAGAGAGAGAGAGGGAGAGGGATAAGACGGTGTGCTAGTTGTAAGAGCAAAAGGCTTCTAAGACCCAGAGAAGACCAAGAGCGATTTGACAGGACTGGGGGATACTTTTTGATGAGAGAGAGAGAGAGAGAGAGAGAGAGAGAGAGAGAGAGAGAGAGAGAGAGAGAGAGAGAGAGAGAGAGAGAGAGAGAGAGAGAGAGAGAGAGAGAGAGAGACAGACTTGCCGAAACGGAACAAAAATAAGTGACAGTCAGTTAACTTGCAAATATATTAAAAGATATAAGTAGATAATCAACCACGAACAAAAAATAAAAGGATACGTGACTGAAAAGACTGTCAAGAAATAAATGTATAATAAAAAAGCAAAGAAAAAAATAAATGAAAAGAGGTGAAAAAAAAATCAAAAGGTCAGCGTAACAAAACCTTTGGATGAAAAATGAAGAAAAGTATGGAAGAATCATTTGAATAGCTCCTCTTCTTCCCTCACACACACACACACACACACACACACACACACACACACACACACACACACACACACACACACACACACACACACACACACACACACACACACACACACACACACACACACACAAACAAACAAACAAACAAAAAAGAAAAAGACATATACATTAAAGAGAGTGCATGGTGAGAAAAGAACAAAAACAAAAAAAAAAGTGAGAAAACAGTGAAAAAATAAAAACGAGAAAGAACGGAAGAAAAGAGAGATAGAGAAAGAGAGGACCGAGGTGGAGAAGTAGAAGCAGTAACGAAGGGAAAGAGAAAGAAGAGGCGGAGGAAAAAATCGGGGTGGTGGGTGTAGGTGGTTTGGTATTGGTGTTGGTCGGTGAAAAGGGAAGAGGGAGCCTATATTGGTAGGGGAGGGCGAGTGCTCTTTCTGCAAGGGTGGCCAGCAGTGGCGGTGTTAGTGGATGGCGCTGTCACTGCTGCAGAGAGAGAGAGAGAGAGAGAGAGAGAGAGAGAGAGAGAGAGAGAGAGAGAGACATGGGCACAGAATAAGTTTGTTGCTAACTGCACTTTTTTTTTTTTTTTTTGGTAATGTAATTAGGAAAAAAAAAGTTGGTCTATTTAGAATAAAGAAAATTTTGACAGAGAGAGAGAGAGAGAGAGAGAGAGAGAGAGAGAGAGAGAGAGAGAGAGAGAGAGAGAGAGAGAGAGAGAGAGAGAGAGAGAGAGAGAGAGGAGTGTTAATGGAGAATTTAAAGTTAGTAGTTAAAGGGGAAAAAAAGGGTGGAATTTGCTGAAAGGAATAGTGGGATTCGTTTTAACCCAATACTAGTAAAACGAGAACTGTAGTGGAGAGAGAGAGAGAGAGAGAGAGAGAGAGAGAGAGAGAGAGAGAGAGAGAGAGAGAGAGAGAGAGAGAGAGAGAGAGAGAGAGAGACTTAATTCCTTTTAGATTCTTACTCTTTTCACTTCCTCATTTTTCATTCATTCTCTCTCTCTCTCTCTCTCTCTCTCTCTCTCTCTCTCTCTCTCTCTCTCTCTCTCTCTCTCTCTCTCTCTCTCTCTCTCTCTCTCTCTCTCAACAGCTCGTTTTGGTTTATATATTTCCAAGTTAATTGTTTGTTATTGTTATTTTTGTTCTCGGCGTGTTTTCTATTCTC
>NC_087152.1:9817500-9847500 GCF_035594125.1 Scylla paramamosain
ATCAGAAAATTGTATTGTAGTTGGAGAGAGAGAGAGAGAGAGAGAGAGAGAGAGAGAGAGAGAGAGAGAGAGAGAGAGAGAGAGAGAGAGAGAGAGAGAGAGAGAGAGAGAGAGAGATTTTTAACATATACAACAAGGAATAAGTAAAATCATGTTTATTTCCAGCGCGTCTTGTCTTTTTTATTTATTTATTTATTTTTTTATTCCAAACCTAAATCTTCTGATGTGCTAGGAATCTATGTATCATCAGATTTTGCAAGACTATATCAGCTGGTTGGAGGACTTCAGATTAAGAGAAAACGTAAATCTCAAAGGAATTTAGTGCACAAGGTTACTCGGTTATCGATCACTACTGTACTTGGGCACCTCAGAGTGACAGGCAGACAGGTAGACATTCCCTTGATTAGTCTGGCGATAGGTAGGAGGTATGTATAACTGTGATCTCTCTTCTGCATCTCCTTCTCCTCCCTTTCTGAAGACCTAATGATCATGGCAGAGAGAGAGAGAGAGAGAGAGAGAGAGAGAGAGAGAGAGAGAATCTTAGGGAAAATGTAGGTGGATGGGATGGAAATATGAAAAGTCGATAATATATGTAGTCTCTCTCTCTCTCTCTCTCTCTCTCTCTCTCTCTCTCTCTCTCTCTCTCTCTCTCTCTCTCTCTCTCTCTCTCTCTCTCTCTCTCTCTCTCTCTCTCTCTCTCTCTCAGCAGCGTCACTTGTTTTTCACTCTCCTTTACATATTTTATTTAGGCTTCGCTCACTTGCCACTTAGGATGAGTTATGACGTGAGTGATTGTTTTGCATCACAACGAGGCGAGGCAGAGAGAGAGAGAGAGAGAGAGAGAGAGAGAGAGAGAGAGAGAGAGAGAGAGAGAGAGAGAGAGAGAGAGCTTAACCCGGAGGCATTTTGAGGTCATTGCAAATTAGAAAGGAAGGAAGGAGAATGGAAGATACCAGAAAAGGAAGAAGGGAAGAGGAAGGAGGAGGAGGAAAAGAAGGAAAAGTAGAACACAGATGTATAAATGTGTAGCGGTTACGGTGGAGAAATGACAGGAGGGAGGAAGGAAACAAATGTTGCAGAGGAGAAAAGAATGGAGGGAAGGAGGATGTGATGACGCGAGGGAGTGTAATAAGCGGGGAAAAAGTGAGGAAAACCAGAGAAGAGGAGAGGAAAGAGAAGAGAGAGAGAGGGAAAAAAAGGAGAATAAAGCTGGGGAGGAAGATGAGTTTGCAGTAAAACAGGGAAAATAATTGTAGGGAAATGAAATGTAAGGAAAAAAAGGGAAAAGAGGAAAGGGCTGCAGACAGGAATGTGAGAGAGAGAGAGAGAGAGAGAGAGAGAGAGAGAGAGAGAGAGAGAGAGAGAGAGAGAGAGAGAATAATAATAAGGGAAGGAAAGAGGAAAAAGACAGACGTATGAAATTCGAATGAGGAAGGCAAGGATGAGGATGAAGGAAAGTAGGGAATTTTTTTAAAGATTGAGGGAGAAATGAGAGAAATAAAACGTCGCGCTGGGAAGAGATGAAGGAAAATGGAGAGAGAGAGAGAGAGAGAGAGAGAGAGAGAGAGAGAGAGAGAGAGAGAGAGAGAGAGAGAGAGAGAGAGAGAGAGAGAGAGAGAGAGAGAGAGAGAGAGAGAGAATGACTCAAGAAGGGATGGAATGATGGAAGAAGGAAGGAAAAATATAGAGAAAAGAAAAAGTGGGAGGGAAAGAATAATCAAAGAAGAATATAAGGGAAGGTGGAAGAGAGGGAGGAACAAAATAACATACAAGTGAATGGAAGAAACAGAGGATTGATGGCTAGATGGAAGGGAGAGAGAGGTTAATGAATATACATAGGGAAGGAGGAATGGGAGGGAGAGAAGGATGGAAGGAGAGGAAGGAGAGAGGAAGAGGGAGTGATATAAAGCCGAGAAACCCTCACTTTATTACCCTGAGCTGGAGTTGACGAGGAATTTGTAACCCTGACCAGTTTGGATACCCTCCTCCTCCTCCTCCTCCTCCTCCTCCTCCTCCTCCTCAACCCTTAAGGACATATCCATTCCCTCCCCTCCTAACCTTCTCACCCTTCCTCTTTCCTATGCTTCCCTTTCCTCCCCTTCTTCCGTTCCTTTCATTTATTTCCCATTTCCTTTGCTTTTCATTCATTTTCCTTCCTTTCCTTCACTTGCCTTTCCTTCCCTTTCTTCCATTTATTCCTTCGTTTGCATTCTTTTCATTTTTCCCCCTCTTAGTTTTATTCCGCTTCTATCTCCTCTCTTCTCAACTCTATTCCACTTTCCTCTTTTTTCCATCTCTATTCTTTCATCAAATCTTCGCGTTCCTTCTTCTTTACTCTTTCTTATTAAATATGCTGATCTTTCTGTAATTTTCATCTCTTCTGTTTCTTTTCTCTCCCTTTCCTCTCTGGCTGCTTACTTCCCCATTCCCACTACCCATTTCTTTTTCTTTATTTTTTTCCTTCCCTTTCACCAAAACCTTCCTCCTGCTTGCTATGCTAGAATTGTCAACTGTGTATTTTCTTTCCCTTCTCCTCCCATTTCTTTTCACTTTTTCTCCACTTTCTTTCCACTCTTGATAATCATTAGACAGTGTGTGTGTGTGTGTGTGTGTGTGTGTGTGTGTGTGTGTGTGTGTGTGTGTGTGTGTGTGTGTGTGTGTGTGTGTGTGTGTGTGTGTGTGTGTGTGTGTGTGTGTCCGTCCGTCCGTCCGTCCGTCCGTCTCTCTCTCTCTCTCTCTCTCTCTCTCTCTCTCTCTCTCTCTCTCTCTCTCTCTCTCTCTCTCTCTCTCTCTCTCTCTCTCTCTCTCTCTCTCTCTCTCTCTCTCTCTCTCACACACACACACACACACACACACACACACACACACACACACACACACACACACACACACACACACCACTTTCCTATCTTCCTTCATTTCTTATTCCTTCCTCTCCTTCTTCCACCCATTCACTTTTAAGCCACGATTCTCCCCTTTCCTTCATCTCTTCCTTTCCACCACCGCCACCACCACCACCACCACCACCACCACCGCCTCGCTGCTGACGGCGGGGCTGACAGGCGGGTAATCCTATAATTGCTCCTCCCCTCCATTATGCGTGTCGCCAACAAACTATTTTCTTTTTCCTCTACAAAATTCACCTGTCCTTGTATATGCGAATGTTGTTTTTGATTGCTTGTTAGTTAGTTTTTTTTTTTTGTGTGTTTTTTTGTGTGTGTATGAAAGATTTGTTTTTTTTTTTGTACTTTTGTCTGTCTGTTTCTCTGCCTTTGTTCTGTCTCTGTCCTGTCTCTCTTTCCTGTCTGTCTCTCTTTTGTCTGTCTGTCTCTCTGTTCTGTCTGTCTCTCTGTTCTGTCTGTCGCTGTCTTTTCTGTCTCTCCGTTCTATATGTCTCTGTCCTGTCTCTCTCTCTCTCTCTCTCTCTCTCTCTCTCTCTCTCTCTCTCTCTCTCTCTCTCTCTCTCTCTCTCTCTCTCTCTCTCTCTCTCTCCGGTAGATTTATCATTTTCTGAATATTTTTGTGATTTTTGTAATGTTTATTTAGTGGGATTTTTTTTTGTTTTCTTCCGCTATTAAGTTCAAATAAAATTCTATGAGACTTGTACTTTTTGTTTATTTTGAATTTTTCTCCTCCGTCATTACGTGATCTATTTTTTTTCCTTCATAGTTGTAACATTCCGTCCTGATTCATTACTATTTTTTCCTTATTATATATCAGGCTTACTTTCTTGTTTTTTTTTTTTTTTATTCTTTACTTTGCCTTGCTTGTGTTTTCCTTCGGCCATCATGTTTTATTCCTGCGTGATTTCATTGTTTGATTAATTTCCTTCGTTTTCTTATTTTCTTGATTTTTTATTCGTTATCCTCTTAATCCTCTGTGTTTTCTATTTTTGTATCATTACTTTCTTTTTTTTCTTGTTTGTTTATTTTCCTTTCTATTTTCTTGGCCATCATTTTATTCTCGTGTGTTTTCTTTCTTGGTGTTCCTTTTCGTGTCTTGTTTACGGCGGCCGCCATGGCAACGGAGGGACGATTCGCAATAATTTAGTATTCATATTTGCGTGATTGATTATACCACCAACGTGTTCCTTTGTGTGTGTGTGTGTGTGTGTGTGTGTGTGTGTGTGTGTGAGATTTTTCTTTTTTTCTTTTATTTATTTATTCATGTTTATTTATCTTTTTTTTTTGTGCGTGTGTGTCCCAAAATATGTATTAGTACACGTAATTCATATATCAAGAAAGGGTCAATATGCCCTTCCTTTCTTAATTACAGTTCATGTATTTTCTTACTTAACTCTAATTCTTAAAAGTTTCGAAGATTTAAAAAGATCACTAAAAGAAAAATATGGACACATTATGCCGTGAATTATGATTCGTCTCTCTCTCTCTCTCTCTCTCTCTCTCTCTCTCTCTCTCTCTCTCTCTCTCTCTCTCTCTCTCTCTCTCTCTCTCTCTCTCTCTCTCTCTCTCTCTCTCTCTCTCTCTTTCAAGGTGCTACTCTCTTATTTACGAATTTATAAAGCATTCATTGCGCTACCTGTTCTTTGCATTGTAGTGAGCCAGGTGTGATCGGGAATGTTTTATTTGGCACAGGTTTAGTAAAAATAATAGTGTGATCAATTGATTCAGGACACTAACAATAATATCTACTCATGAATCAGCGTTTATTGTGTATTCATTCCTTTCCTTTTTTCTATGGGAGAGAGAATTAGTTTTTTTTTTCAATATTTTTTTTTCCTGGATAGACCGATTTTTTTTTTTTACTTATTCGTAAATTCACATAGTCAAAAAATCACAGCTGAAAGAAATCACGAGAAATAGATTAAAAAATATGTATAAAAACCCTAAAGGCGAACTGTTATTCACACAGAAACACAAATGACATATAAGAAGAGATAGAACGTGTGTGTGTGTGTTTGTGTGTGTGTGTGTGTGTGTGTGTGTGTGTGTGTTTGTACATGCGCGCGCCGCTGTACAAAGGGTCGAGTATTTACTACACGATTACCCTCAATTATGTGTCACTAAAAATGGCCAGTAATTGTTCGCTCGTTCGTTCCCTATTTTTGGGGCAGAGAGAGAGAGAGAGAGAGAGAGAGAGAGAGAGAGAGAGAGAGAGAGAGAGAGAGAGAGAGAGAGAGAGAGAGAGAGAGAGAGAGAGAGAAACTGGCCAGATTTACTTAATAATTGTAATGAGCTTAGTTGTTTGTGTCTGAATGTTGGTGGTGTGTTTCGAGGGTAGGATGAAGTGGAGCAAGAAGGAAGAGAATGATCAGAGGAGGAAGAGGAGAAGTAGGAGTACGAGTAGGAGGGAGAGAAAGAGGAAATAGGGAAGGATGTACAAGGAAAATCAGTAAAACTAGATAATGTTCGTGTGTTTGGGGGGGAGGGCGTATGGCACTGTATGGCACCATCTATACACACACACACACACACACACACACACACACACACACACACACACACTCAGGAGAAAAAAAAAAAAACACGTACATGTGTGTGTGGTTGTGTGTACGTGTGCATGTACTAGCGAGTAGAGGCGAAACACGTGTGTCAAAAGCGGCAGGTGAGGTGAAGTGAAGTGAGGTGAGGTGAGGTAAGGGGCGGGCAAGGCAAGACGGCGTCCCTTAGCACCGGGCAAGGCGGCGTAAGGGATTAGATTTAGCTTCGAGGGGGCGTGAGATCATTTTAGGCTTGCCGGCCCCCTTCCGTGCGCCGCCTATTGGGTCTTGCTCGGGGGATTAATATATGTGCTCCGATCCTCCTCAGCCAGGCTCACAAAGGCGATCGGATCCTCCTCGTGGAATCCAATTAGCCGCTTCGTCCTCGTCCGACTCTGCCCGAATTGCCGCCCCATCGTAGTACGTGCGAGTAAGGGCTGCGGGAAAAGGGGTTGTGGGTGGGATGTTTGGGGAATTGGGTGTCGGGTTGTAAGAGTATCCACGTCGGGTATTCCTTATGTGGAGTTGCTATCGAGTTATTGTAACCATTTAATAGGTGCTTTAAGCTGCGGATCAACTTTAAGGACCTTCCCCCAGCGCCTTGGGGGTTCTAATTTTTAGATGCGTCACAAACCTGATCATACGGAACCCGCCTGCGGCTGCACACGGCACGCCAAGTGTCGCGCCGCCGTGATGGTTGCGGCGAATGGCATCTTGCTATAAATGACTGTATTTTCAATATATGGAGCTTTATCTGCATTCTGATTACTATGTCGTGTTCACGAGAGTTTTTCCTACTTAATGTAATTATATATTTCAGCATTCCATGATTAACTGTTGAAAATAGCGAGCATAAGTAAAACATGCTGTAAACATTTCTTTAACATCTTCACAATTCAAATCGTCGGAAAACTATTTTATTTATTTTTTTTTTTTTTTTTGTCAAGTTTTTACGTTACATCCTGATTCTACAGTCACTGCTGAGTCTGATGGTATTAACCAAAACTGGCTATCCCGTATATGAAGTGAGCTGTGGCATATAATTCGAGCATTTTGCGCATTCGAGCTCTGTCTGTAGTGGTGAGGCGATAGTTGCACGAGTAGCGAGGCAGAAACCTTCGTTCACATGCAGATTAGTCGAAATATGCAAAATACGGCAAAACGGCGGGTCTTACAAAGAAATGTCATTAATTAAGAAAGATGTGCCGTCAAAAGTTACTTACTACAAAGTGTTTCCGAGACTGAAATCGCAATTTTTACATGCGATGGACACCAAAAGGTGCTCCTAGCCAAATTAACGTTGTACCCTCCAGGGCCCAGACGGAACGGTGGGTTGCAGAGATTTACAGTAACAAAATTAGAACCCTTCAGCGGCTTCGTTCCCGCTGGGGAATTACCAGCCTTTTTCTCTATTTATCCTTATTACTATTAGCTTGGTATTGGTCTATGGATATGATGTTATTTGTTTTCCGTTTGTTTTCATTTGTGTTCCTTTGTTTTCTTCCGTCTTCCTCCTTTATAGCTTTGTTTTTGTGTTTTCTGTACGAGTATGTTCTCGCCTCTTGTTATCTTCTTACATCTCCAAGTATTTTCTTTTTCTTCACTTCCTTAATCCATTTCCTCTCATTCCCCTCCTCTCGTCTCTCCTTTCCTCTTTCCCTTCCCCTTCCTCTCATACCCTAGTTGCCCTTATTTTCATCTCACCCTCTCTTTTCCCTTTCTTTCGTCTCTTTTCCATCTCTTTCCCTCATGCTTCCTCTCCTCCTCTCTTTTCATACCTCTTGTTCTCATCACCCTCTTCCCTTTCACACATCCTTCTGACTACCTTCCTGTCTTTCTCATTAAACAACTCCTATTCCTTTCACATACCTTCACATATTATCCCTTCCCACTCCATCCTCCTCCTCTTTCTCCTCCTCAAATTGTCGGAAGAAGGATGAAGTCTGGAACGTATTTCAAATAGACCTCAATTATTATTTCCATTATATACACATACATACAAGAAGCGACGAGTCAACATTTCTGCAGCAGCATTAACGGAGCTCCACGTATCAGTATCATCATAAGGTAGGTATGTCTCGGTTCTGGTGAGGTGAGATTAGTTCCACGTATTTCCAGATTAAGGATGTTGTTGAGGCAGGGCTGTGCAAATTTCCAGGAAGTTTCCCCAGGCAGGTGCAAATAAAAGCCTGTCTGTAATTTTTTTTTTTTTTTTTTTTTTTTTTAAGTGTGAACGAAAAATATTGCGTCTGATCTTGGTGAGTGAGAGGGTAGGGGATTAACGAGGCGTGATTTATATGAGAGTAACGTTACCTATACTGCTGTAATCCGGTAAGCACAGGTACAGGATTACTCAGGAAGTGATAGGAAGGTGAGATTTTGTAAGAATATAAGAAAATAAAGCAAGCTGCAAGAAGCCACCAAGCTTACGAGTACACGCGGCAATCCCTCTATGAAACTTATCTCCTCATTTTCACATATCCTCGTCATCCTTAAATTTGTCTAGTCTTTGAAAGGTCCCTAAGAACTCAGCATTAACAGCCTGATTACTGAGTCTGTTCAGTTCATCTACATTTTTTTTTTTTTAACCAATTCCTTATCTCTTAAATCTAACATTTTTTTTACAAACTTGAACTCGTTATTTCTTGTTCTGTCCTGATTACTGTCCTATCCTGATTATCTTGCAGTAGCAGTGGTTGCTTCCTCCCTGATCCTGGTAAGCAGCTGTGCGGGGATTGTCGAGTGTGATTTTTTTTTTCGTTAGGTAGTGAGAAACTGAGAACTTGTATAATTATAGTGGCATTGTTTACCTCCACACTAATCTACTCACTAAGTCTGAGTCCGAACTGAGCATTTGAGCGCCGTATCTCAACTTCAGTGGAAGTTACTGTGGTGTTCAAAGGCTCTTTTATTATTAATAGGATAAACACGTATGAGAACTCTTTGAAAATAGTCTTGATCTTTTGTGGGATGTGCTGTGGTTTACAAAGGCGTTTTCCTTGTTGTTGTCATGGTTCTACATTCTCAGTAGGAAAAACACGTATAAGAACACAAGTAATAACATCTATAGTTTTTAAAGATTGTCGTAGTGAGGGCCCAAGGCGTTGCAATTAAAGTCTTCCCTAGTATTTAGACAGGAATAATAGATTAAATGCATGTGATATCCTGGTGTGTTAATAAGGGAGAACAGAAAAGCGAGACACGTAAACAACAACAAATACTCAATAGGAACTTACGTAGATGATTTACAGTAAGTGAAAGAAACTACTTAAAATTTGATGAAAACTAAGAAAAGTTTTGAGATGCCTTCCTCTCTCTCTCTCTCTCTCTCTCTCTCTCTCTCTCTCTCTCTCTCTCTCTCTCTCTCTCTCTCTCTCTCTCTCTCTCTCTCTCTCTCTCTCTCTCTCTCTCTCTCTCTCTCTCTCTCTCTCTCTCTCTCTCTCTCTCTCTCTCTCTCTCTCCAACACCACCACCACCACCACCACCATCGTTACAAATAGCCTGGGATCATCACCTTGCCGCGAGCCGTGAGGAAAAAGATCGCCCCCTCTTTATAACTCCGCCTGCGTGTGTGTGTATGTGTGTCTGTGCGTCCGTGTGTCTTATGTAAATTTCGCCTTTGCATATATCTTCGTGGCCGCCATTACCCGCTATTGTTTTGGGTTATATATGGCAGAGATTTACCGCCCAGAACTTGTCTCCGAGAAGCGGGAAGGGAAGGGGGGTTCGGATTTTTAAGGCTTTCATGTACAGTGAAAAAAAAATAATAATAATAATAATAAATAAATAGGAAAACGCGTGTCTTTCTAAGGTAAGGCTAGGTTAGGTTAGGCTAGGTAATGGCAAGGTTCGGTTTTGGTTAAATTCCTTCAGTGATGTTAGGTAAGGTTCGGTTTTGTTCGGATAGGTTAGCTTTGGTAAAGTTAGGTTAGGTTAGGATAGGTTTGGTAAGGTCAGATTAGGTTAGGTTACGTTAGGTTAGGTTAGGTTACGTTTGGTAAGATTACGTTCCTTGGGTTAGGTTAGGTTCCTTCGGTGTGGCAGTGGAGCTCTAATTCTCACGATCCTTCTACTCTTATTTGTGGTGTGTGTGTGTGTGTGTGTGTGTGTGTGTGTGTGTGTGTGTGTGTGTGTCGGTGGATGGGTGGGTTGGTACGTATTTTTTCTTGAATCTTAAAGCTACGTTTGGCTGTCTTAATTCCCGGGTTGTGTACAGTTAATGCGGTCCTGTGAACTGCATTAGTAGTAGTAGTAGTAGTAGTAGTAGTAGTAGTAGTAGTAGTAGTAGTAGGAAGAAGAGGAGGAGGAGGAGGACGAGGAGAAGGAGGAAGGAAGGAAGGAAAGGAAAGAAGGAAAAGGATAAGTAAACGAAATTCACTTAATCTTATTTTTGTGTGTATTCGTAATTGCGTGCGTCTCTCTCTCTCTCTCTCTCTCTCTCTCTCTCTCTCTCTCTCTCTCTCTCTCTCTCTCTCTCTCTCTCTCTCTCTCTCTCAGTAATTTCACTTTTTTTTAGTTTTCGTTTCATTCTTTCCTCCTCCTATTTTATTTAAGTTGTTTTTCTATAATTCACACAACACTTGACACCTGCCTACATTTCTTATTCTCCTTTGCTCGTGTTTGTGTGTGTGTGTGTGTGTGTGTGTGTGTGTGTGTGTGTGTGTGTGTGTGTGTGTGATGGGGAAGTTGAAATGTCATTTTTTTCCTCTCTCTCTCTCCATTCCTGTGTTGTTATTTCACTCGATTTCGCAATATATGCAATTTTTGTGTTTACCGTTTTTTGAAAGTGAGATTCATTTTTGCTTGAACCCCTAGTATATATCAGTTTTATTTTTATTTATTTTTTTTTCACAACGTTATATTTCATACATTTATTCATGCCGCCGTTTTTTTTTCTTTTTTTTTTCTTGATTTCGTTTATGTTTCTCTTACTCGTCAGTTTGATTTATTCATTCGAAAAATATCGCTTATTGAAAAAAATCCTTGGTAGTTGATTCTTTTTCAAAAGTCACAAAAAAATTTTTTATTTTATACTTGATAGGTGCACATTTTTCTTATTTTACATTGTATATATATATATATATATATATATATATATATATATATATATATATATATATATATATATATATATATATATATATATATATATATATATATATATGATTTTTTTTTTACTTGGTACATATATTTTTTTCTTTATTTCCTTTTAATCTTATTCGTTTTTCTTTTCTTTTTTTCTCTGCTTCACTTTTCATGCGTTCTATACTGTCTAGTAACTACTCTCTTTCTGCTCAGTCGTAATGAAATTATGTGATGTAAATTAACTAGATTTTTACCCCCCCCACGTTTTGCAGTGTTACGTATTTTAACCTTATTTGTTTTTTATGCTTGTCTTTCATCTTTCCTCCCGCTCAGTATGTAACATTGTCCACTGCTATGATTTCTTCTCAGTCTTAAGTAAACGGTGTCGTTTTATGGATAACATTTCGAAACACGCCACCAAAACGAAAATGAGTGGTCGAGTGAGTTCGGTGCGCCTGTTGTTTTATTGCTGTATAACCAGTGTGATGTTACCATTAAGACCAAAATTGTAAATGTTATATATGGCTTTGTTTATTTCTCCAGTTGCACTATATTAACTCGTATTTGATCTTATTCCAGCACTATTCTTTCTTTGCTCTTTATTTTAGTGCCAATAATTCACAGTATTTATGATCGCGTCCACTTTTTTTTTTTTTGTATTGAAAGCTATATATCAGTTATCATTTTTTTTTTTCACTTTTTTGGCGTATTGATCCGTGTGTGTGTGTGTGTGTGTGTGTGTGTGTGTGTGTGTGTGTGTGTGTGTGTGTGTGTGTGTGTGTGTAACTAGAGCCTCAGTCAATGTTTGGTCATCGTCCTCGCCATTTGCTGCCTCCATCCTTCCTTCTCTTCCCTTCCCCTCCCTTCCTTCCCTTCCCTTCCCTTCCCTTCCCTTCCCTTCCCTTCCCTTCCTTCTCTTTCCACCCACTTCATCCTGTCCCTCCCTCGTCCCTCATATCCTTTCCTTTCCCTCCTTCCTACGTTCCCTCTCCCCTCTCCGTCCACGTCACCGAAAGAGGGGAGGATCCAGGAGAGAAATGGGACATGAGAGGCACGAGAGAGAGAGAGAGAGAGAGAGAGAGAGAGAGAGAGAGAGAGAGAGAGAGAGAGAGAGAGAGCACATTTTCTATTCCTCCTCCTCCTCCTCCTCCTCTCTTTCATCCAGACTATCTAGAATAACATTAAACTGACGTCGTGGCAGTGAAAATGTTAAATCTGGCCATCAGTCAATCACTCAATCAAGTTTCCCTCTCCACCTGTCTGTATTCTCTCTCTCTCTCTCTCTCTCTCTCTCTCTCTCTCTCTCTCTCTCTCTCTCTCTCTCTCTCTCTCTCTCTCTCTCTCTCTCTCTCTCTCTCTCTCTCTCTCTCTCTCTCTCTCTCTTATCTATTAACATCTATAAATTATTTCCTTATCTTCTTCAGTTGTTGTGCTTTCAAAAGAATGGCTGTTTGTAAATATAAATAACCTCTTTTTTAATTGGCTAAGTGATGATGGTGTGCTTCACCTTTCCTCTCCCTCTCACCTCTCTTCCTCTCTCTCTCCCTTTCCCTTCCCCCCTGCACTTTTTTTCTTTTTTTTTCCCTTAAGCCTCTCTCACTTCCTCCTTCCTGGTTGTGTGTGTACCTATGGGTCACTTCACACCTGGCTTTTCCTCTTACTCCCTCTTCCTTTTCCTCTTTCCTCATCTTTCTTCTATCTCTCTCTTTCCTCTTCTCTCTCCTCCCTTTTTTTTTCATGTATGTGTGGAAGCAGCTGGGGGTGTTTACTGTCAGGGAGAGAGAGAGAGAGAGAGAGAGAGAGAGAGAGAGAGAGAGAGAGAGAGAGAGAGAGAGAGAGAATAATAATAATATCCTTTTCTCCCTCTAAACACACACACACACACACACACACACACACACACACACACACACACACACACACACACACACACACACACACACACACACACACACACACACACACACACACACACACACAATAATGCGTACTTCATGCACATATATTTAAATGCTATAATTAATACATTCACACTCTGGTGCAGTACGTATACTTAATTTTATTTATTCAAAACCCACTTATCAGCACCTACGCAGATCACCACCACCACCACAACTACCACCACCACCACCACCACCCATCAATTACTTTAAGCGTGTAACACTTACTTTCTACCCTCTAACTCTGTTCCTCCTTCCAACTGTTCTTTCCTCTAGCGATCCAGTACCTAAAAGCACAAATCATCTAAAAAAATAAATAAATAAAAAAAATAATACGGAAACCGGAAGAAGCCAGTAGGCCTACACGTGGCCGTCCTTGTATAATGTAACAGAGGAGTACCTATGTCGAGATTCCTGTCCATAATAAAATAATAAAAAAAAGATATTCTTCTATATCTCCGTTTTCTTCCCAGTGTCTACCTACCTTGGCCTTGTTCTCTTCCTGGTCAGTCAGTAATGTGTTCTTAGATGTTCACCACTTATTATATCAGACTTTATTCTCTCTCTCTCTCTCTCTCTCTCTCTCTCTCTCTCTCTCTCTCTCTCTCTCTCTCTCTCTCTCTCTCTCTCTCTCTCTCTCTCTCTCTCTCTCTCTCTCTCTCTCTCTCTCTCTCACAGGTTGACGAAGATTTGAGTTTGGGAAGAAGAAAAGCAGATGAAAGAACAAGAAATGGTTGTCTTAGATGCTAATTTGTGAAGAAAACCGTTGAAAGAGAGTGGAAAGATAATGATAGATATTGATATTGTATTTTGCCTTTATTTTCCTTTTACTTTTCGTACATTTGAATTGCATGTTTGTCAACTAGAAAGGGGAAGGAGAACTTTTATAGATTTTGTGTAGTAACTTTCCCAAATGAAAATACTTGTTTAAGAACTTTTCCGACGCCTGAGTTCCTTTCTCGTCCCAAAAATATTAATTTGGTTAGTCCCTTTTTACCTGTCTCCTCTCTAATCTATCCCGTTTCATCTCCCTTCCTTTCCTTCTCCTTCTTTCCTTTTATCCTTACTCATCACTTCCTTTTCCTCAAAATGTTCTTTTCCCTCACTTTTTTTTTTTTTTGTATGCTTTCTTCGTTCATTATTCGCTTCCCTTTCTTCCCCCCACCATTTTTTTCCTCTCTCTCTCTCTCTCTCTCTCTCTCTCTCTCTCTCTCTCTCTCTCTCTCTCTCTCTCTCTCTCTCTCTCTCTCTCTCTCTCTCTCTCTCTCTCTCTCTCTCTCTCTCTCTCTCTCTCTCTCTCATCAATCCTCTTTCCATCTTCCTGTTTCTCATGTTCCATTTTTCTTTCCATCCCTCCACGTAACTTCTTTCTTCTCCTAGTGTTTCTCTCTTCTTTCCTTTTTCTTTACTTTGATCTCTTTTCTTTCTTCTTTTTTTCTTCTCCTTTCCTTTCCTTGTACGCGTTCTTCCTTTTTTTTCTCTTTTCCTTTCCTTTTATTTTCTTGTGTACTTTCTTCCCTTTCTCCCTCCCTCTTTCCTTTCCTTTCCTTTCCTTGTACACGTTCTTCCCTTTTTTTTTTTCTCTTCCCCTTTCCTTTTATTTTCTTACATAATTTCTTCCCTTTCTTTTTCCTTTCATTTCCTTTCCTTTTCTTATATAATTTCTTACCTTTCTCCCTTCCCTTGCCTCTCACCCTCTCCATCGTCTCTTCCGTAAGGGGGATGAAGGTGGAAAGGCTTACCTGAGTCCTTTATAAGGTATGTAGACCTGTACCTGGTGAGAAATTGACCTCGTATGAATATTCCATTGAAGTTTCACCTCACACTACCCACCCCACCCTAGCAATCCATCTCTTCCGTCTCCTTCCCCCTTCTCTTCCTCTTCCATCCTTCTCTCCTTCCCCTTCAGGCTCTCCTTTGAACCGTGAATCTAATCCTCTCTTCCTTGTGTCCAGTCTAATCTTCTTCCTTTTAATTCTCTTCTTAATCGTACTCCTTCGCTTAAAATTTTCCCTTTTCTCTTTTTTTTTCCTTTGCAGTTTTCCTTCGCCTTTTTCTTTTTCGTCTTCATAATCCTCATTGTTGTAATCCTCATCTTACTTGTTCTCTTCCTCGTCACTTTGATCTTCCTCTTAATCTCATTTCTGATACTTCCCATTACTTTGTTCTCGTCCCCGTTCCCCTCCTCCTCCTCCTCCTCCTCCTCCTCCTCCTCCTCCTCCTCCTCCTCCTCCTCCTCCTATCTGTCTATATATCTATTCATCTATCTATCTCATGAAATAAAGTTGTGATTTGATTTTTCACTATTTCCTCCTCCTCCTCCTCCTCCTCCTCCTCCTCCTCCTCCTCCTCCTCCTCCTCCTCCTCCTCCTCCTCCTCCCTCTATCTCCTTATTGCCTACCCCCTTCCCCGGGACCATCGGAGGGCCAATAGCAAGGAGGAGGAGGAGGAGGAGGAGGAGGAGGAGGCGCAGAGGAAGTCAGGAATCTCATCTATCCTGAACTGAGATGGACACCTGACCTGCATTTGTGGCGGCCAGGTGGAGAAAAGAGGAGGAGAAGAAAACGGGAGAAAGAAACTGGAGAAGAGTTATTTTTTTTTTTATTTCTTTTCTCTTTTTTTTTTTTTTTTTTGCAGAGGAAAAGGAAGAAGTTTTTTTTTTTCTGCGGAAGTAAGAGGAAACGGAGGGGAGATTCTGGGAAGAGAGAGAGAGAGAGAGAGAGAGAGAGAGAGAGAGAGAGAGAGAGAGAAACAGGAGTGAGGTATGTGCGGAGGAAACTTGCTAGTTACTATAGGCTGGAAGTTTCTCTCTCTCTCTCTCTCTCTCTCTCTCTCTCTCTCTCTCTCTCTCTCTCTCTCTCTCTCTCTCTCTCTCTCTCTCTCTCTCTCTCTCTCTCTCTTACATGACTCTTGAATTTAAGCTGATAAAGTAAGAGCAAATAGGCGAGGCGTGAAGTGTGTTCTTGGTGGTGGTAGTGGTGGTGGTGGTGGTGACGACTGCATTATATAAAACCTGTATGACATAAGCCTTGTGTGTTCATCCTGACCTCATTGTTCCTGTGTAGAGATTTAAACTTAGTGTGTGTGTGTGTGTGTGTGTGTGTGTGTGTGTGTGTGTGTGTGTGTGAATGTAGTTTTCACTTTGGGGTGATGTAATGAGAAGAATAGTGGAAGGAATAACATGTCTTTTAGTAGTAGTAATAGTAGTAGTAGTAGTAGTAGTAATAGTAGTAATAGTAGTAGTAGTAGTAGTAGTAGTAGTAGTAGTAGTAGTAGTAGCGTTGGTATTGGTGATGGTATAATTTTCATCAGCAGAGAGAGAGAGAGAGAGAGAGTCAGCAAAATGAGTAAAGAGTAAGGAGCGACGGTTATGTTGCTCGGTAAGGACGATAGAAGACTGGTGCGTCCTTATCACCTCCTCTCATCACCAGATTTACACCCGATTTCATCCTTTAATTAGAAACTTACCATCGTTTACCTGTTGATCAAGCGGCAAAGAGTCTCTCTCTCTCTCTCTCTCTCTCTCTCTCTCTCTCTCTCTCTCTCTCTCTCTCTCTCTCTCTCTCTCTCTCTCTCTCTCTCTCTCTCTCTCTCTCTCTCTCTCTCTCTCCCTCCCTCCCTCCCTCCCTCCCTCCCTCCCTCCCTCACTCACTCACTCACTCACTCACCTTCCTACCTACCTACCTACTTTCTTGTTCAGAGTGACAAATCACCTACTTGCTATACACACCTGAGATTCACGTAAACAGCTAATGACCCTTGCATGCCCCTAAATACCTGGTAATACTAAACCACCTCTAGGAAACCACACCCCCCTCCCCCGACTCTTTTCAGTTTTACCACCAGCCTTGGGAAACCTCATGCCACTTTCCTTCGTAAATAACAAAGAATTTTCACCCAGACATCATAAACACATTCACAGACACACCTTTGCAGTATACCATGTGTTCAGTTTTCACAGTGAGTGTATGTTATGGGTGGTAGTGGTGGTGGTTGTGAATGTGGTGATATCTGCAGGCGGTGGTAACTAGTGGTAGTGGTGGTAGTAGTAGTAGTAGTAGTAGTAGTAGTAGTGGTGGTGGTTACTCTCACACTCGACTTAGCTCAAGTTTCGCCAAGCCGTTATCGATTTCCAATGCTGAAGGAGCCGCCTTTCCTCCTCCTCCTCCTCCTCACTACCTTCCTACCATCCCTCCCCTCCTCCCTAACCCACTAAAGGAAAAGCAAGAAGACAGAGGAAGAATAGAGGGAGAATAGAAGTGGTAGTAAAAGAGAACAGAAACAAGATGGCAAAAAAAAAAAATGACATGCGGAATTTTAAACTTTTCTTTTATATTTCCATATATATATATATATTTTTTTTTTCATGAGGTTATAAATCATTTTCTATGAGTGTTTTACAAATACATGTCTTACGATCACGTACGTACATATATTAACCACAAGAATACCAGTAAACATTTCTCCTCTTCTTTTTGCGTTTAGACATTACACAGACGTACTGAAAAGCGTCCTCGCCATTATTCTGTACGTGCTTTATGGTGAAAACTCATGACTAGATAGGATAAAAAATAGCGATAATAAATAAATAAATAAATAAATAAAGATTGAGGAGAGGTGCATGTGTATGTAAATGTACGTAGATACGAATACATGTACACACTAATTATGCATTTTCAGTGGGTGTGGTAATAAAAAAAATCTAAATAAATAAAAAAAAGTCGAGCGATCAGGGTGATGAAGACACACACACACACACACACACACACACACACACACACACACACACACACACACACACACACACACACACACACACACACACACACACACACACACACACACACACACACACACACACACACACACACAGTATCAGGCGCGGCACTCTCAAGTTTACAGCTTAATCTGTGAGCTGGAGTTTACGGTGAAGTGCGAGATACAGCAAATACTTTAATACCTCGGGTGACGCTGCTGCTTCCGGGGGAGATAAGGAGGAGAGATAAAGGTGGAGACCCGGATTACTAGGTGTCGGAGTCGCCCTTCATTTAACATCTCCTCCTCCTCCTCCTCCTCCTCCTCCTCCTCCTCCTCCTCCTCCTCCTCCTCCTCCTCCTCCTCCTCCTCCTCCTCCTCCTCCTCCTCCTCCTCCTCTCATCACTTTTCCCTCTTATTCTACTAATTTCTTTACCTCATTTATTCGTTTTTTTTTCTTTTTTCCGTATTGTCTCTACTCACGGATTTTTCTCCCGTTTATCTTCTCTAAACTTTTTTTATTTATTTATATTTTATTAGTTATTTACATTCCTTCCCCTATTCACATTTTATTTTCTCCTTAGACGGTTTTATTGGTGGTTCTTCATTTCTTCTTTCATTTTGTTCTGTTTCTATTTTATTCCTTTGTTCATCCATCAACTCACTATCTTCCTTCCCTTCGCTGCCACCTCAATATTTTCTTTCTTTTTTCGTGTGCCGCTTATTATTTTTTTTTCCTTGCCTTTCCTGCTTCCTTTTCATTCCCTCTTTTCCTCCCTTCCCCATCCGCCCTCTCCGTTAGTGATAACAGGAATCTTCCCTGAAAATCCGTCCTCTCTCTCTCTCTCTCTCTCTCTCTCTCTCTCTCTCTCTCTCTCTCTCTCTCTCTCTCTCTCTCTCTCTCTCTCTCTCTCTCTCTCTCTCTCTCTCTCTCTCTCTCTCTCTCATCCACCACAGTTATTATCTACCACCACACATCCTTTACAGTATTCCACTACACACACACACACACACACACACACACACACACACACACACACACACACAGCAGCAGCAGCACCTCTTCTGTACTAATGTTACCACTCCATCAACCTTGACACCACCAACACCACCACCAGAACCACCACTAGTACCTGCTGCCAGTCTAGCCACCACCACCACCACCGCCACCACAGCTCCCTCTTCCCAGTTATCTCCTACCAACACGGAAATATGAGAGCACTTGACTAGAAGCCTCAGCCCTGCGATTTATCTGTACAGCCACACGCGCGTCTGTCAGAACCCAGGGATGGAGAAGGAGGAGGAGGAGGGGGAAGAGAGAGAGAGAGAGAGAGAGAGAGAGAGAGAGAGAGAGAGAGAGAGAGAGAGAGAGAGAGAGAGAGAGAGGAATGGAAGAAGAGGTAGTAGCACGTGTTATCTATCGTAGAGGAATGAAGAAAGGCAATGGAAAATGGTAGGATAGAATGTTTGTATTCTCAGTTATGTAGCAATGTTGTCCTCTGTGTGTGTGTGTGTGTGTGTGTGTGTGTGTGTGTAGGTTTATACTCTTATTTGGCAATAGTGTGGATGTGTATAGGTGCAGAGAGAGAGAGAGAGAGAGAGAGAGAGAGAGAGAGAGAGAGAGAGAGAGAGAGAGAGAGAGAGAGTACCTTCGTGTATCCATTGGCAAGGTGGTGTGTAAGAAACCTGTTTGTTAAGTCCTGTATTTTCATGTTCTGTTCAAAGAAAAAGGAGAAGGAAGAAGAGAGTGCAAGGAGGAAGATAGTAAAGGCGAAGGTCCCTCCCCACCTACACTTCCTCGCAGCCTCAAGGGAAGAGAGGAAGAGGCGGTGAGAATACACAGGCATAGTACATAAGAGGAAAAGGAAGAGTTGAAGAGAGAGGGGGACAGCAGTTAAGAAAGAGTGAGAATGGAAGGGAGATGAGGGAGAGTGTAAGGCATAAAAGAGAGAGAGAGAGAGAGAGAGAGAGAGAGAGAGAGAGAGAGAGAGAGAGAGAGAGAGAGAGAGAGAGAGAGAGAGAGAGAGAGATGGGGTTCCTCCACCAATAATATTTGCTCAGTGTGTGCCACCATTTCTGCCTTCTATTCCTTACCAACTTTTCAAAACATTCTTTACTACCCTTTCTTCTTTCTTTCTCTCCTCCTCCTCCTCATCATCATCATTTTTTTTATTTCTCTTCTTAACCTCCCCTTCCTTTCTTTTATGTTTCTCTTCCTCCTATATGTTTTTCTTTTTTCATGAATACTCTCTCTCTCTCTCTCTCTCTCTCTCTCTCTCTCTCTCTCTCTCTCTCTCTCTCTCTCTCTCTCTCTCTCTCTCTCTCTCTCTCTCTCTCTCTCTCTCTCAGAGCACTCCTTTGATATACTTACACAATATTTTTCCCCTCTCATCCATGCCTCTCTTCTTTCCCTCTCTCTCTCTTCCCCTCTCTTCCTCTCTCACACCTTGACTTACCTTTCCCGCGGCCTCATTACACACACCTGAGGAGGGAGGAACGCCTGCAGCCAATCATTACCAGGTAGCACAGGTTAACGGTGGGTCACGTAACTGAATTTCACCTGTCCCTCTACCTGTTCCGTGTTCTCGGCCTGCTTTCCATCATTTTCTTCCTCCTCCTCGTCGTCCAATAATTTCTAGGTGCCACGGACGGACTGACTCGCCTCGACTTGCCGTGTTGACCTCTCGCATCGATTTTGTTATTTTCCACAGTATCATGTGTCTGGTGGTGGCTGCGGAAGGTCACCCCCGCGGCTCAAGGTTCCCATCTACGTAATCAATTTGATCGACCAGTGTCCCAAACCCTCACTCCGGCCACGGCTTGGGTATGGTGCCTGGCTTCGTTGGATTTCGTCTCTGGTCTGGGTCTTGGCTCAGCGTGGGGTTCGTTTGGGTTGTGCTTATTGTTTTTACTGTCATGGTCATTGGGTATGGTTTGGGTAGGCTTTGTCGGATTTCATCTCTGCTCATGGTCTATGGTCTGGGTCCTTCCGTGACGTTCGTTTGATTAGTTTTAAGCCTTTATATTGCTATGGTCATTCTTTTTGTTAACGTAGCGGGCTCTGTTAGCGGGCTTTCTTATTTGCATGGAAACACACACATACAAAATAAATAAGTAAATAAATAAAAGTGGTTATTATTTTTCATTTCTACACTACAAAACTATTTAACATACTGTAGCAAGAAAAAAAAAATGTATCTCAAAAAATTGTAAATGGTTATGAGGAAAAAAATTGTCCAGCACTGAATGTGGTACGTAAGTGAGGGGAGGTAGTGGGGGTGTGTGTTGAATTGGTGTGTTCTGCTGAGGCGCCGACAAAGAGGCGTTATCATTCAAGGTGCTGTTATCATTGAGGAGCACTTAGTTGCCTGGGCGTGTTAGTAGTGTTTCTAGCTCTTGTAGGAGTGGTTGTCTGTCTGTTTGTCTGTATTCTCTCTCTCTCTCTCTCTCTCTCTCTCTCTCTCTCTCTCTCTCTCTCTCTCTCTCTCTCTCTCTCTCTCTCTCTCTGTTTTTGTTGTAAAAATAATTTGGGGCATGATATTAGTAGTCATATACTGTTTTCTTTGTTGTCGATATCGTTGTTGTTGTTGTTGTTGTTGTTGTTGTCCTTGTTCTTGTTCTTGTTCTTGTTCTTGTTCTTTTCTTCTTCTTCTTCTTCTTCTTCTTCTTCTTCTTCTTCTTCTTCTTCTTCTTCTTCTTCTTCTTCTTCTTCTTCTTCTTCTTCTTCTTCTTCTTCTTCTTCTTCTTCTTCTTCTTCTTCTTCTTCTTCTTCTTCTTCTTCTTCTTCTTCTTCTTCTTCTTCTTCTTCTTCTTCTTCTTCTTCTTCTTCTTCTTCTTCTTCTTCTTCTTCTTCTTCTTCTTCTTCTTCTTCTTCTTCTTCTTCTTCTTCTTCTTCTTCTTCTTCTTCTTCTCGTAGGGTTTGTGACAGCATTCTTATTTTTGTACTTCTTCTTTTTCTCCTTCTCCTTCTCCTCCTCCTCCTCCTCCTCCTCCTCCTCCTCCTCCTCCTCCTCCTCCTCCTCCTCCTCCTAAATCAAAATTGAACGGCTTTCCTAAGATTTCACATTCATTCAGCAGAATAAGTTTTACCGTTCATTCGCAATACTGTTAGACCAGACCCGTGTGTGTGTGTGTGTGTGTGTGTGTGTGTGTGTGTGTGTGTGTGTGTGTGTCTGGATGTCTGGGTAGGAGTGGCAGGACAAGAATGGTTTGTTTATTGATATGACTAACACCAGCAAGTTTGTCTAAATTTAACCACCACTTGTGTTCGCAGTGACGCATCGTCGCTCCCCCTTCCCCCGCCACCTCCACCTCCTGTTGTCTCTCTCTCTCTCCATTCCTCTTTCCTACTCATCACTCACATCCTCCTTCACACACACCACCTCTGTCTTTGTATCTGGGAGTGTCTTTTATCTCTCTCTCTCTCTCTCTCTCTCTCTCTCTCTCTCTCTCTCTCTCTCTCTCTCTCTCTCTCTCTCTCTCTCTCTCTCTCTCTCTCTCTCTCTCTCTCTCTCTCTCTCACAAGAGACACAAGTACAAAAGAAATTAAGGGTGTTTGTATATATATATATATATATATATATATATATATATATATATATATATATATATATATATATATATATATATATATATATATATATATATATTTTTAACTGTATAGAAGAAAAATGAAATCCTTAAACCTACATGACCAGGATTTTTCTTTAAGGTATTGTATTTCATAATTATGTATTGTTGTATTGTGTGGCTTACAATCTTTCCCCGTTGCTACAGTTATATTATTTCCTCCCAACCTCACAACCCTAACCTCACTGACCTCTTCCCTAACGCACCCCACAACTCCTCCTCCTCCTCCTCCTCCTCCTCCTCCTCCTCCTCCTCCTCCTCCTCCTCCTCCTCCTCCTCCCCCCCCCACAAGTAGAGAAAAGTTTCAAATTCAGCTTGATATTAGTTCCCAATAGTGTAAACCGAGCAGGCAGTAATGGAGACTTTCAAGGGATAAATTATTGCCTTAAAGCCGTACCAGAGAGAGAGAGAGAGAGAGAGAGAGAGTAAAGGCCACACACAATTTCAGCCTTAGGAAAGTATATGGTATGATGTACTTTAAAATATGCACAGCTTAATACTTACACTCGGAAAGGTTCCAAGAGAGAGAGAGAGAGAGAGAGAGAGAGAGAGAGAGAGAGAGAGAGAGAGAGAGAGAGAGAGAGAGAGAGAGAGAGAGAGAGAGAGAGATACCTTTGAATCTCATGAGTATCGTCTTGAAATTGCACTTAAACTACTAACCTTTTCAATTGTCAGCAAGAAGGAGAAGGAGAAAGAGTAAGAGGAAGAGATGGAGAAGGAGGAAAAAGAAGAGGAGGAGGAATAAGGAGGATTAATACAAAAAAAGAGAGATACAAGGAAGAATTGAACTTAATCATAGTGGTGATGCAGAGAAGAGGCGAGGCGATGGTGGAGGAAATGAGAGAGGAGTGAAGGAGAGGCAGGAGTGTCAAGGAAGGAGGGGAGAGAGAGAGAGAGAGAGAGAGAGAGAGAGAGAGAGAGAGAGAGAGAGAGAGAGAGAGAGAGAGAGAGAGAGAGAGATGGGGGGGGAAGGGGGAGATGAGGGAGAGGAGCGGCTGTGATGAGGCGTGTTTATGGTGGTCGTGGTGGTGGTGGTGGTGGTGGTCATAGGTGGGTCACAGAAAATAGAACAGTTATAGTCATGATAATAATGATGATGGTGGTAGTGGTGGTGGTGGTGGTGGTGATGGTGGTGGTGGTGGTCAGAGGTGCGTCACAGAAAACAGAACAGTTGTAGTCATGATAATAATAGTGGTGGTGGTGGTGGTGGTGGTGGTGGTGGTGGTAGGAGAGAAAAAAGAATGAAAAAATGTTGTTTTTTTATCGTTTTGAGAGAGAGAGAGAGAGAGAGAGAGAGAGAGAGAGAGAGAGAGAGAGAGAGAGAGATTTTAGAAAGGCCCCCCTCTCCCTCTCTCTCTCTCTCTCTCTCTCTCTCTCTCTCTCTCTCTCTCTCTCTCTCTCTCTCTCTCTCTCTCTCTCTCTCTCAAACTCACGATGAGTCTCTCCCTTTCCTTATTATTCTCGTTGCTAATTTTTGACAATTACACCAAGTTACACATGGGCAGTTGTTACATAGGGAGAGGGAGAGAGAGAGAGGGGGTAGAGTGTTGAGGTAAATGTTTGTCTGATGGCGCTTGAATGAGAGTAGGGAAAATGGAGGGGGAGGCGAAGGGGGGTTAGAGAGAGGAAACATGGGTGGGATAGCAACACACACCTGGTTTACATGTACGTGTGTGTGTGTGTGTGTGTGTGTGTGTGTGTGTGTGTGTGTGTGTGTGTGTGTGTGTGTGTGTGTGTTTACCTGTTAGTGGCGGTAATGTTGTAATGGTTGTGTCAGGCTTGATCGATATATATAATTCCCAGGTAAATGTTTTTCGTCTGCACCCAAATTGCTGTGTTCTTTGTTATGGCTGTGTGGCGGCGGTGTTGTGGCGGCGGTGGTGGGCGCTGGGCGAGACGAGCTTGGCGAGGTGAGGGTTGCATGCAGTGGAGGCAGACGTAGTGGAGGGCATTAGAATATGATGGCGTGTAACTTCCTCCTTTCAAGTAAATAGTATGTGAAATTAAACGTGAATGCAACCACTATACTGTTCTGATGCACGTGGGCTTGTCCTGGCGTGTACTCGTATGTATATATCTGTGCTGCTCGTTGCCTCATGCTGTACACCTGATGGTTCCCTGCCCACCTCTTTTTTTCCTCGGTGGTCTTAGGGATTTTTTTTGTAGCAATGAAAGTATGCTATTATTTATATTACTTTATGTATCATTTCTTTCTTTATTTATTTTTTTCAGCATTTTCCGATGGCCTTGTTATCTTGCGTCAGATTGATCAATTAATCGACCAGTCATTCACTAGATGATGGATAGCGAAGCATTCCATTGTATACAATAAGGTAACATTTACTGACCGCACTCATCAATGGTAAACCTATAGATACAGTATTTCAATAGGGCTGCATTGAATGTGTTAGATAAGTGGGTTACTATAACCTTTGTTACATAATCTTTTTTGTTGTTGTTGTTGTTGTTGTTGCTGTTGTTGTTGTTGTTGTTGTTGTTGTTGTTGTTGTTGTTCTTGTTCTTCTTCTTCTTCTTCTTCTTCTTCTTCTTCTTCTTCTTCTTCTTCTTCTTCTTCTTCTTCTTCTTCTTCTTCTTCTTCTTCTTCTTCTTCTTCTTCTTCTTCTTCTTCTTCTTCTTCTTCTTCTTCTTCTTCTTCTTCTTCTTCTTCTTCTTCTTCTTCTTCTTCTTCTTCTTCTTCTTCTTCTTCTTCTTCTTCTTCTTTCATGTTCTTCTTCTTCTTCTTCTTCTTCTTCTTCTTCTTCTTCTTCTTCTTCTTCTTCTTCTTCTTATTATTATTATTATTATTATTATTATTATTATTATTATTATTATTATTATTATTTTGTTTATTATTTTATAATTTTATTTTGATTTATATATTTATATTCCTATTTTTGTAGAGTCTAGTCATCAGTGTTAAGTAAGTAATGAACCAATTGCAGTCTATGAATACACGTCAACAGTATCGTGTGCTTGGAAGACCAGTAGCTTGAATGTTTGATGACTGGGCTGGAAAATATTGAATGTGATATTGATCGACGCCGTGATATAAATACGGAAGAAGAAACTCTTGTCCATTTTCAAGACGGCAGTCACTCATCCTGTCACAGACTTGGACTTGGTAATGTTTTCTGGCGACGTAGGAATCAGCAAGTAGAAAATTTAGTGATGTCAAATTCAGCAGCACATGAGCTTGAGTAGTCGTCTAAAGTATTTAAATCAGTACCTATGTACATGCCCCAGCATTTCAGAACGTCAGTGAGAACAATAAAACATGTTATAATGATGAAGGGTACGCAGAGACTGTTCCAAGAATATGCTGAAAGTGAAAAAAAAAAAAAAAAAAAAGGTGATAGAATTGTTAACTTGCCGAACTTGATATAAAACTAGTAAGAAAGTTTGACGTAAAGGTCGTGAATGTATTCCGTCCGAAGGAAAGGTTGCAATTGAACTGGAAATTCCGGTAAATTTTACTGGTAATATCAGACCAAAAGAACAATTAAAAAAAAAAAAAAATCTTTCAAAAGAAAATTTATGTTGACCTAAAACTAGAAATGAAAATTAAACCTACACTTGCCGTAAGACTTTTTTTTTTCAACAATCTTAACACAGAGAATTGTCATACCAGAGAATAAACGGAAAACATTTTGAAAATAAAAACAAAAGATCTAATGGCATCTTATGATAGAGTAGCAATGAAACCTTTCATTTATTTTCAAGTTTCTGTGTGTTCATTTATTAGTGTGTCAATAGCTGTGTGTATACGTTGTTGGTAGTGAGTTTGCCAGTAGTAGATGAAATGAAACGATGAGCCAAGCAACAAAGCCCGCGATGAAGAGAAGGATTAAGTGTATGTGAATGTGTGTATCTATCAATTTTACTCTTAATCTGCTAGTTATTTTTTTCCTTCTTTTTTTTTTCTACCTCTCGATATAAACGAATCTACGGGGAGATAAAAGCTAAATGAAAATTGAAGGTCACACACACACACACACACACACACACACACACACACACACACACACACACACACACACACACACACACACACACACACACACACACACACACACACTACGTATATGTACCAATCTCACGGATTTAACTCTATTTCATACAAGATTAACAATAAACGAATAAATAAATGAAATGGGATGCATAGATAAACAGAATAAAATAACTTATTCACTAAATGGATCGATAAATAATCACATAACAGCGCCGATAAATGTCAGGAGCCCCGGTATCAATGGCTGCGTGACCAGGTAATGCTTCAATGATGGGAAAATTGGGTAATTAAATAATAAGGTAATGTAAAAAAAGAAAAACATTAATAACAGAGTTTCAGTAATCAGGTGTGCTTTCAGTGTCACGTAATTAATGGCCTTTACTAAAATGTTCTCTCTGCATAACTGTCCTCCAAGATACCATGCAAAATGTTTCACAATTAACCTTTAAAGTAGAGTTGGTAGTATACGTTGTTATGCCTTGTGTAGAAAACGGAGGAACGAATAGAGTGAATGGAAACAGAACTGGCAAACGTTGGAAAGTTCGAATTGAAAACAGGTAACTGCCTCCTTTATCTGTCGCATCGTTATTTTTATTATATTCTTTTATTTGTTTATATATATTTTTCTTATTTATTTGTTTATTTTTTTATTCTTATTGTTTTAATTTGTTAATTTATTATTTATTTAAGTGATTAATTTTATGTCTATTTATGTTTTTATTTTATATCATTTATTTTATTCATTTTATTGTATTTTGTTTATTTATTATTTATTATTTTTAGTTTTTTTTCCACAGATATTAATGTAAAACACTTGATTGGTCCATGTATTGATTTGCATTTGATTTTTAAACAAAATTCATTGCACCTTGCATTATACTCTACAATGCTCTTATCTTTCGGTGTGACTGTTTTCAAGGGCCCATAATTACATAATTACTTTAATTCTCAGGGTGATTTTTTTCCCGTCAGTGGTGCAAAATCTTTGTCTGTATGTCACTAGAATCATGAATTCAATATTGAAAATCGAGAATCTTCCACCAGAACCTGCTAAAAGTAGTCTAGGTAAGACGCGAAAATGATCGAGCATGCATTGTTTCTGACTTTTTTTCTTTCCTTTTTTAGAACAACTGTAGAAACTGTGTCTTTAGAAGTCAGTAAGTGTGGCCTGAGGAAATTAATACCTAATGTACAAAACTGCAAGTGCAAAAAAAAAAAAAAAAAAAAAAAAAAAAGAAAAAAAGAAAGTCCCAATAAGTCAGTAAGTGTAGCCTGAGGAAATTAGCACCTATTATACAAAACTACATCTCAATAAGACAATTAGTGTGACTTGAGGGAATAAACATCTAACGTACAAAACTCCAACTGTACAGAACTGCGTCTCTACAAGTCAGTAAGCGTGCCTCGATGAAATAAATTCTCAAGTCCTCTTCCTCAGGTATGATGAAAGAGAGGGTGTATTGCCGCACCAAGCTATTCCAGGTGTTCCCTCTTGGTCTTCTTTAGTGACCTTGAGGTATTAAATGACGATGCCTCACCAAATCCTCCTCCTCCTCCTCCTCCTCCTCCTCCTCCTCCTCCTCCTCCTCCTCCTCCTCCTCCTGGCTCTGCTCATCTTACCGCTCCTCGATCAACCATTAATGTTCCCTTTTTCGTGTGTTCGCGTCTTATTTCTTACTATGTTAACCAGCATTCTCAATCTTTCATCACCTTTTCTCTGGTAAACTTTGTAATTCCTGACTTTTCTTTATTTCCATCTTCCTATGACTTGAACTTTCCAAGGTTTCAAGACACTTATTACCAATTTTGGATTATCACATTGGCTTTTCTTCAGACTGGCACCTCTGTGGATTTCTTTTTCTCCGCTTTGTTTCTCTAGGCCAGTGACCTTCGTATATAAAAAAAATAAAAAACATGTGGAATCTTCCGGAAGGGCATTGTAATCGCGAGGGTGAAGAATGAGGTCGAGGAAGCAAAAGAGAAAATCGCAGAAATACCAAGACCTCAGATTGAAACCACCACAGAAGGACCAAGTTGAGATTATTCCTCTTGTCATCTGGCCTTTGGGAGCAATTTCGAAGAACTTCAAGAAGAACCTGGACGGCATCAAAGTGGACAAGCCAGTGGGATTAATGCGGCGGAGTGTGCTGCTCTGCACCGCCCGCATTCCTCGGCCAGCCCTCCACATGTCACAGAAGGACGAATACCGGATTGATCCCTGGCGCGGGTTGTTTTCTTGATTTAATTATTTATTGATGTGTTTATTTATTTATTTATTTACTTTGAGTATATTTATTTATTTTTTGTTAGTTTATTGATACTGATTGTAAGTGATATTAATGTCTCGATACGTTATTGTTTTATCCCTCTGTTTAGTTGTTCATTTATTTACCTACTGTTTTATTTGTTTACTTATTAATTTTTATACTTATTTACTTGATTTTTTATTGGCTTATTTATGTATTTATTTGTTTATTGTTGATGTTTTATTTTATTTATCTATATTTATTTATTGCTGCCTCACGTACCCTTATCCAAAGTATTGCAAAGTCCAGTGAGTTTATATATCTATAAATCTAATACAAGTTAAAATATGAAGACTTTCACATAGATCAAAAGGAATTAGGAATGAGACATGTAGAAGTAGATGGCTGATACTTTATTTATTTATTTATTTATTTATTTATTTATTTATTTTTTATTTTATTTTATTTTATTTTATTTATTTTTATGGTATAATCTTACACTTCTGGCAACTGTTCTCGTATATTTTCTTCGGTGTATTTTCTCAATGTTGTTAGTTAATTGTTCCGTCGGTGAAGTTTTCTTATCCTATTTATCCTGTTGTAAAAAAAAAAACTATATTACATTTTCCTTTTTAATTTGTTTGGATCATACCTGCTAATATTCCAATTACACTCTACACCTTCTATTTCTGAACGATCGTTGTTTCTCAAATGAATGATAAATATGAAATTGAGGCCAATAAGCATTTTTCTATCGATCTATTTATTTATCTACCTGTTATCATGTATATATATATATATATATATATATATATATATATATATATATATATATATATATATATATATATATATATATATATATATATATATATATATATATATATATATATATATATATATATATATATATATATATATATATATATATATACACACACACACACACACACACACACACACACACACACACACACACACACACACACACACACACACACACACACACACACACACACACACACACACACACACACACACACACACACACACCTACCTACCTATCTACTACCTACCTACTCACCTATCTGTGTATCTGTCTGTCTCTACATGTAGGGCATGTACAAGATTTTCATACCCATATTAACCTATTTTATGATTGTGTTAATGGTGGTGGTGGTGGTGGTGGTAGTGCAACCTTTTAAATTTTTTAACACAAACCCAACTGTATATACCACTGCCACCACCACCACCACCACCACCACCAGCCAACAACACCAACACCAATTCCCCTTATTATGATTTTTCCCCTCTCTGTTATTACATTGGGATTTTTTTCCTCTCTCTCTCTCTCTCTCTCTCTCTCTCTCTCTCTCTCTCTCTCTCTCTCTCTCTCTCTCTCTCTCTCTCTCTCTCTCTCTCTCTCTCTCTCTCTCTCTCTCTCTCTCTCTCTCTCTCTCTCTCTCTCTCTCTCTCTCTCTCTCTCTCTCTCTCTCTCTCTCCGCCCCCCACACCCCGTTTTGCCACCCCGCCTGGCTGACCACCTATCAATTAATTGGGCCGTGGTGCGGGCGGTGGCGCGGCGCTGAGGGAGGGGCGGCCTGCTGGGGTCAAGGCCGCCTGCACCGTGTTATTGAATGCATTGTAATTGTAGAGAAAATCCTGCGGGGAGGGGAAAAAGAAGGGGGAAGGGGGTAGGGGGAAGGAGGAAGGGGAAAGGGGGTTCATAGCGTGACGCATTGTACACGCAACCACCATCACCACCACCATCATCCTCATCCTCCTCTCTTTCCTTTCCTTCCTGCTCTACTTCGTTGTCCTTTTTTTTTCTTCTTTTCCTCTTGTTTTTTTTTGTTGTTGTTTTTCTTCTCTTCCTTTTTTTACTATAATGATATA
>NC_087152.1:9852500-9857500 GCF_035594125.1 Scylla paramamosain
GCGGGTGACGGGTCTTGCCGCGCCTCCCGCCTTGCTCTCCTGGCCGACGATAAACAATTAAAAAGGCGAATTTATCTTCTAATTACACCTGGATGCCAATTTATGAGGCTCATTATCCACCTGTGCTCTTGGTTGGGTGGAGGTGGTGGAGTTGCAGGTGGAGGTGATGTGCGCTGCCTTATGTGGCGGTGCTGCTCCTCCACTCCTCCACTACCTCTCCTCCCTCCACTTCACCAATCGTCCGTCTTCCTCCACTTACATTTCTATTCCTGCGCGGTTTTGCTCACAGGCAGGTAATGTGGGTGCAGTTCTTTACGTGATGCAGCTTGGTTTTGTGGTGGTGGTGGTGGTGGTGGTGATGATGGTGGTGCCCGAAGCGTGCCTCGTGGACTCCCAAGGTACGGTGCTTCTTCCCTTCTAAGGAGAGAAAACTACACTGATTACCCAAAATTACTGACTTACCTGGTTATCGTTTTTCGTGTGTGTGTGTGTGTGTGTGTGTGTGTGTGTGTGTGTGTGTGTGTGTGTGTGTGTGTGTGTGTGTGTGTGTGTGTGTGTGTGTGTGTGTTCCTCCTCCTCCTCCTCCTCCTCCTCCTCCTCCTCCTCCTCCTCCTCCTCCTCCTCCTCCTCCTCGTCCACTGCAGAAATACTCAGCAGTTTTCATTTTCTCTCACTTTTTTTACCCTCTTTCCTCCCAGGTCAGCACTGCACCCACCCCCACTCCCGCACTCCCCGCAGGCGCCCATCCCAGGAAGTGCTCACTGGCGCCCCTTCGTTTTGCTCCTCAGAGGAACGCTTTGTACTACAATACTATATAATTGGTGGAAATAGTAATAATCAAGACGGATTGTAAGATAAGAGAGAGAGAGAGAGAGAGAGAGAGAGAGAGAGAGAGAGAGAGAGAGAGAGAGAGAGAGAGAGAGAGAGAGAGAGAGAGGGGTAGATGTAATTCCCTCCTCCTTCACAGGTAGTAATTGCTTTGCTTTCATGAGAAGAGAGAGAGAGAGAGAGAGAGAGAGAGAGAGAGAGAGAGAGAGAGAGAGAGAGAGAGAGAGAGAGAGAGTAAGGGAGACCTACGTAATTTACCGTTTGTAGCGGGCGAAGGTGAAGACAGGTAGTTGCAGGTGTTTTGGCCTGAGGGCAAGGGCGAGGGAAGGTGAGGGGTGAGGCGGCGGGTAGATACAGAAGGGAGGAGGAGGACGGGGAAGGAGCCTTGTGGGGGGTGGGGAGAGGTAAAGGTAAGTGGTTAAAGAGCTAGCGGGTTGGTAGGGGGCTGAGGGGGAGAATGTTTAAGGGTGGGAAAGGTAAGCAGGTAAATAAGTATTAGTAGAGGATGTGTTGCAGGTTATCCCCACACCCTTCCCTTCCTCCACCCGACGGTTTCCCCCCGACAGGTGAACACGTCAGGTGGGCAGCGATTGCAGGTGGTGGTGGGTGGGTTCTGGCTCGTGTGGTGAGTGACCGACACGTCCACTAACCCACCACGCACGTCCTCACCATTTTCTAGATGATAGTGTCGCTTCCCTTTGGCTGCAAGGAGTCCGGGAGTCGAGGAGGAGGAGGAGGAATTGAGAGAGTAAAAAAACAGTGAGGAAGTGAGTGACTGCGTGACTGTAAAGATTTTTGAAGAGTGTATGACTCAGAAGCCATAAATTTGTAGATACATATATATACTCTTTACTTTTTTTTTACTTTGTAATTTATTATGAGTTTGTATGAGTGGATGCCTGAAAATTATAGAGGCAAATAATATATAGTGTTACATATATACGTAGACACTCAATGCTCAAGTTCGTGAAAATGAAAACTCTTGATTTTAGAGAATAATAATGCTGTCTTTTACTACAGGGACTTATAAAAGAGATAAAATAAAAAAAAATGGAAAAGGGAGTGACAAACTGGTTCACCCATTTCACTCCTCAAAATATCGAAAGTTTAATAGAAAAGAATGTCAACCTCAATAACACAAAGCGTGGCGGACTTGACCAGTGTAAGAGGTATGGCGGAGAGAGAGAGAGAGAGAGAGAGAGAGAGAGAGAGAGAGAGAGAGAGAGAGAGAGAGAGAGAGAGAGAGAGAGAGAGAGAGAGAGTGTGGAGGCGTGGGCGGGAGATAGTGTGAAGGAAGGGATGATGGCAGTATTGATGGTGACTAGTGAATGATGGTGAATTCTAGTAACATTGCTGTCTTGGTAGGAAGAGGGAAGTGCATAGGGGTTAGCGGGTTTTGCTGGATGGTTGGAATGGAAGGGAGTTGAGGTGGTGTTTGTGGTGGTGGTGGTGGTAGTGGTAGTGGTGTTGGTGGTGGTGGTGGTGGTGATCTTTCCCATGCACCGCTTATGTCGGACGCGGGCGATTACTTTCGGTCAGTTTGTTCTCACGGGGTGGCCTGAATGGCGACCTGTTCCGGTGTTATGTTATTGGTGGGGGTGAGGAGGCCTTCCTGTGTTGAACTAACCTCCTCCCTCCTGCAGACTTGGCCGTTTATAAAGAGAATGTGTTAGGCAACGTGTATGTTCTATATTGACAATAAATATCATACCAAATCAAATCTACCTCACTCATTCTCTCACTCCTTCACTACTCTTCCCGCCAGTCCTTACCATTCACCAAAGCCACTCCTGCACCCACTTCACCCTGAAAGTCCTGCGGCGGGAGTTAAAGGGGTGAGGGGAGAAGGGAGGGAGGGGCGTACCCAGCGGCTGCAGTCCCCTGGTGAAGCGGAAACGTTGGCGTGTAAGGAATTTGCTTCGTGTTAGAGAGAGAGAGAGAGAGAGAGAGAGAGAGAGAGAGAGAGAGAGAGAGAGAGAGAGAGAGAGAGAGCTTTTCAGTGTTTCCTATGGGTAACTGCCGCGTGGTGAAAAGTGAAAGGCGGAGTCCCACATTGCTGCCACATTAAGAAGATGTATTTTTCGATGACGAACTTTTACGCCTAGAATATGAAAGAGACAAATTGGAGGAAGAAAAGACATATGTACTATGAAGACAGGAAGCCATTCCGAAGATTTACACTTCCCTTAGTAACGCGCAGTGCTCCGCCTCTCTCTCTCTCTCTCTCTCTCTCTCTCTCTCTCTCTCTCTCTCTCTCTCTCTCTCTCTCTCTCTCTCTCTCTCTCTCTCTCTCTCTCTCTCTCTCTCTCTCTTTCCAAATCATAGTCTATCTCATCATCTCACTACATTAATTGCTTCCACCACCACCGCATCCTGCCACCACCACCACCACCACCACCACCACCACCACCACAATGCACTAACTCATGTAGCACAAACGGAAGCACAGCACGTACCACTGTACCACACAATACATTACACTAGTCTCCATATGTTTAGCGAACCACACACACACACACACACACACACACACACACACACACACACACACACACACACACACACACACACACACACACACACACACACACACACACACACACAGACCCAAAAGTAACAAAGTACAAAGCGTCTTCAATTAATATCATGTCTCATATTTCTTTCTTATTACTTTTGTTATTAATGTGCTTGTGTAGTTCTGCTTGACTCTGCCTGTTTCCTGCATTCTTCCTTTCTCTCTCTCTCTCTCTCTCTCTCTCTCTCTCTCTCTCTCTCTCTCTCTCTCTCTCTCTCTCTCTCTCTCTCTCTCTCTCTCTCTCTCTCTCTCTCTCTCTCTCTCTGGTTTCTGTGTAGTCTTATTTAAATATTTTCTTTTGTTCGTTATTGTATGTGTGTTTTCATTTTCACTTATGTCCTTCATTCTTCCCCTTTTCCTTTCGTGTATGCCTTGTTTTATCTCACTCATATTTACTTTTATTCATTTTCATTTGTGTGTTTTCATTCACATTTCGAAATAGTGATGTCTTTGTATTTTTTATTTCATTTTATTTTATTTTATTTTATTCTATTTATTTTATTTTTTTTTTTGTGTGTGTTTCACGTGTTGTATATTATGTTGCTAGTCTATGAACATTTTTTTTTTGTTACATGTGTATTTTATCTTTAATTCTCCCCGTGGTGTAGTAACTCGGATAATCTTTTCTTAAATAATTTGGACTAAGGACCATACTATTTGTACTGACAAATATTATTGTTGTTATATGTATTATATCTTGGATTTTTTTTCTTTTTTTTTTAACCTATGGAATGGTAATTAATGACTTAGCTAGTTAGTCAGTTCTGATAAGCTCAGATCAGGTCAGGTTATATCAAGTCAAGTGAGGTCATGTCAGGTAAAAGGTTGTGTCAGCTTATGTTAGGTTAGATTAGGTTGTGTCAGCTTATGTTAGGTTAGATTAGATTATATTAACTTAGATGAATTTACCTTGTATTAGGTTACTTTGTATTAGATTAAATTAGATTAGATTATGTCATATTAAGCTATGTTAAGATAGGATAGAATAAGGTAAATTAGCTTAGGTAGGCCCTGTGGTGCGTGGTTGGTCACTGGTCTGTTATTTACACATCACCTGTGCCTGCCTGGATGCGCCGCAGTAAATAAATGTATAAAAATAGCACGCCTCCTGTATACCAATCAGTCCTCACTTCCGGCCAGACAGAAGCCGAATGAAAGGGATTAATAGTCAAACATTTATTGTGCTTTTTTTCACGTATTTATTCGCCTGCATTAATCTATTAATTTATTCAGATTTCGATCACTTGTTTCATAGTTTTTTGCCTGAATCTGTGTGTGTGTGTGTGTGTGTGTGTGTGTGTGTGTGTGTGTGTGTGTGTGTGTGTGTGTGTGTGTGTGTGTGTGTGTTTTTAAGCCGTTATTGCGATGTGTTTAGTCTAATTAAGTTTATTTTTTCTCATCTACAGGTAAGCGAGTGCGTTCTGCGGTATCCTCTTTCGGTGACCCGACGGCCAGGTGAGGTGTGTGTGTGTGTGTGTGTGTGTGTGTGTGTGTGTGTGTGTGTGTGTGTGTGTGTGTGTGTGTGTGTGTGTGTGTGTGTGTTTGTATCTCTGTCTCTGTATCTGTACATCGCGCTCAATATCAGCCGGTGGAGGTC
>NC_087152.1:9865000-9867500 GCF_035594125.1 Scylla paramamosain
TTGTAGATTAAGTCATAGTGAATCAGGGTTCTGGCACGAAGCTCATGATGCCATTTGCAACCCTAGCTAGAGGGACGGATGGGTGGTTACGAGCCTTTACATTTATTATCCTACGTCTTTCATTTGAGATTACCTGGTGTAGTTACTCTTAACCAGCCTCGCATGAATGATGGGGAAGATCCTTCTCTTTTACTATCTTATGCTCCTCGCTTTGCTTGATATACCTAATAACAAACAACTTCACAAGAGTGGTTACGGAATATCTTTTGCCCTCACTATCCAGCGCCTCTCACTTTAGATTGCACAATGCAGCATAATCACAGACAGCCTCGTGGGGGCCAACTAGTTTCATACAATTTGTTCTTCCTTCGAGGCCGCGAGGCAATCACACTTACTCCTACTTAACTTTTTTATTTATTTTTTGTTTTATACTGCTACAATCGTCCTTTGTTAACATGGAGAGGATTGTAAAAAAATTATTTGCATTGAGACAGAGAAAGAAGTAAATAAGCCAGTTAATTTCGTGTTTTGTATGCTACAGAACTATTTAACCACTTTTCTGTTATGGTTAACATTGAGGTTACTGTAATAAATTATTTAGATGGACGTCAAGAAAAGGGAATATAGATAGTAATTTAATTTTTGCCACGCTGCACAAGCACTGATTTTAGAGACTGTAGTGCGAAAAAAAATAAATAATAAGTGTTTTAAAAGTTATAGTTGATTGTGAGAAAATAAGTTGTGAAAAACTAAGTTGACTAAAAAGTAGTTGATTATAAGAAAAATAGCCATTACTAAGCATAGTTAGGTTAGGTTACGTTAGGTTAATTTTAAAAGAGACTGTAGTTAAAATTATGTGTCTAAAAAGTGATTATGAGAAAAACAGTGTAACGGTGAAAGGATCAAACAGCCATGCGGGGGCGGGAATCATCGTGTGGTTTTGTTACACTCGTTACACTTGACGCCATCACGGCGGTGTCACTATCGTTGGCCATGGACTCACTATATTCAGTAATTACCGTTTAGCCCGCCATCAGGCACCAAGCACTGCCGATAGCCCGTGCCACCGCCATCACCTGAACGTCCTGTCATCATCATTATCCTCCTTTTCATTAATGTTCTCGTTAAAACCTTCCCTATCACTCCCTGTTATGTGATGTGCTGACAAACTTTTTTTTTTTATCTCTTTTAAAGAATTTGGTGCGTTTCTAAACCACTCCGAGAAGTTAGAGAGAGAGAGAGAGAGAGAGAGAGAGAGAGAGAGAGAGAGAGAGAGAGAGAGAGAGAGAGAGAGAGAGAGAGAAACAGACAGACAGACAGACAGACAGACAGACAGACAGACAGACAGACAGACAGACAGACAGACAGAATTGAAATACCTTCCCACAGAAAGAAAACTCAATCGAACAGGTTAATTTGGAGGCAGGAATGAGGCAAGGCGACTGACAAGAAAGCAACATCAAGGTGAAGGAAAATTTGCGTTGAGGAAAAAGGAAATTGCGAAGGAAAATGATGTGTAATTGTGAGGCGACCTTTTCTCCTTCACGTGGCTTTTTTTCTTTTTTTCTCCAACTCTCTCTCTCTCTCTCTCTCTCTCTCTCTCTCTCTCTCTCTCTCTCTCTCTCTCTCTCTCTCTCTCTCTCTCTCTCTCTCTCTCTCTCTCTCTCTCTCTCTCTCTCTCTCTCTCTCTCTCTCTGGTTAGTCCATCTTTAAGATTTTTTCTTTTTTTTTTTTTTTTTTTTTTGTGTGGCATAAAGTCTGTGATGAGTCCTCAGTAAGTCCTCAGCTTCTCCTCCTGCTCCTCCTCCTCCTCCTCCTCCTCCTCCTCCTCCTCCTCCTCCTCCTCCTCCTCCTCCTCTTCTAGTAAATATTCAGATTTTCAGCTAATTCTCGACTTGAATGAAGCGGAGGGTGTGTGCTCCACCTGAATACCTGGGCCCATTAAGCCTAATTAGCTCAGGTGCGTGTGTATGTCTGCGCGCGCGCGTGTGTGTGTGTGTGTGTGTGTGTGTGTGTGTGTGTGTGTGTGTGTGTGTGTGTGTGTGTGTGTTTTCTCAGACATAAATTTTAATTCTCACGTGAGAAAATCAATGTTTTTAGCTTTTAACTCCTCCTCCTCCTCCTCCTCCTCCTCCACAACTGTCCTTCTCAGTCCTCTTGACGTGAACTTTCTCATTTTCTTCTTCCTTCCTTCCCCTCTTCCTTCCTTCCCTCTCTTCCCCGTTTATTCCTCTCCCTCTCTCTCTCTTCCTTCCTCGTTTTCCATCCTTCCCTGTCTTTCTTAGAACTTTCCCTCGACCTTCTTTCCCTCCCCGAACCCCCCTCTTCCTCCCTCCTTCCCCCCTCCCTCCCTCCCTCCCTCCCTGCACTACTCGCTAAGGTCACGCAGGTGGCCAAAAGAATAATATCCCCTGTGTTGAGAAATAAAAGATAATAACAGTTAGATTTCTCCTCATTGTCTTTTTTTCCCCTTTTTACTTAACAACAGGATATGAAATTC
>NC_087152.1:9872500-9892500 GCF_035594125.1 Scylla paramamosain
GGTCAAGGCCTCATTACAACAGCGAGCTCCCGAAAACAAGGAAATAACATTGCCTCTAATAGGAAATGTCTTGATCCCCTGCAGTAAAGAGACTGAGAGTTGGGGGAGGGGAGGGGAGGGGGTATATTGTAAAAGGAACATGTGCTTATAGTTGTTTTCTGTTGTGTTTGTGTTTGTGTGTGTGTGTGTGTGTGTGTGTGTGTGTGTGTGTGTGTGTGTGTGTGTGTGTGTGTGTGTGTGTACGTACGTGCTCGTGTTTGTGGAGGTACTATGATGAAGTTGTTGTTGTGTATTATCGTTGTCGTCATTATTTCCATTGTTATTGTCATTATTATTATTATTTTTGTTATTGTTATTGTTATTATTATTATTATTATTATTATTATTATTATTATTATTATTATTTTCTTCTTCTTCTTCTTCTTCTTCTTCTTCTTCTTCTTCTTCTTCTTCTTCTTCTTCTTCTTCTTCTTCTTCTTCTTCTTCTTCTTCTTCTTCTTCTTCTTCTTCTTCTTCTTCTTCTTCTTCTTCTTCTTCTTCTTCTTCTTCTTCTTCTTCTTCTTCTTCTTCTTCTTCTTCTTCTTCTTCTTCTTCTACAACTACTACTACTACTACTACTGCTACTACTACTGCTACTACTACCACTACCTACCACCACCACCACCACCACCACTAATACTCCTGAAATTCACACACGGAGACACGTCCCACGCCTCACATTATGCCAGGCCGCTCCTGCTTCCTCCCTCCCTCCATTGCTCTCTCCCTCCCTCCCTCCCTCCTTCCCTCCCTACACCACACTGCTGCATGTATTTGATTTACATAAATTATGCCAACTTGCGTTTCCTTTTTACCCCTGTAGCAAAAACTTCATACTTTTGGCGTTAGGTAACAAATAAGTATGATGCTTTTGTTTCTTGCTTTTCTGAATCTCCCCGTTTTTTTTTTTTTTTTTTTCTTTTTGTGGTGAATTGTAATCGTAGTGTTGTTATTGTTTTTACCCTGCAATTTTGTTGTTTAGAGTTATAATGTTATTGATTGTTTTGGTTTGTGTATTGTTGTTACTTGTACTCTTTTGTAGTTTAACGTGTGTGTGTGTGTGTGTGTGTGTGTGTGTGTGTGTGTGTGTGTGTGTGTGTGTGTGTGTGTGTGTGTGTGTGTGTGTGAAAGAAAGAAAGAAAAAAAAGATGTAGAGAGGAAAAAAAAACATTTGGTTTATGCGGCTTTTACTGTGAAAATGTTGCTGTGGTGCACAAAGCAAAATGTTGCAAAATATGAGAAGAAACTCATTGCGTTACATTACGGCAGACGGAGGATGAAATAAAAGAAAAAAAAATAACAAACTTTGCGCGGAGAAAGTGAGAAAAAGTCAGAAACATATGAACAGTTGTGAGTAAACTATAAATATGAAAAAAAAGACAAAAAAAAGTGAAATATTGTACATAGTAAGCTTCCGGGAACACATCGTATAAAACTTTCACACTGTTGGTTGGGCTCAAGAAAAGTATTGACGAAGTTTTACAGTCCAGAGTGAAGTGGAATTCGGGGGAAATTTCAATACGAAGATTCTACAGTAAGGGGGAAAGAGAAGATGGGAAGGAGAAGAAGGGAAGGAGTGTAGAGAGGTGGATAGTGAGTCTCGTGTTTGTTACTGGGAAAAGAGGAAAGGAATAGTGAGTTTTATGGGGAACGAAGAAGATAGAGGTATTAAAAGTTCAGGTACATAAGAACATACACACAAGAAAATAAAGGAAGTTGCAAGAAGCCATGAGGCGTACACGTGGCACTCGCTTTTTCAAACATACCTATCTATTTCCACCTAGCATTCTCATCCATGAACTTATATAATCTTATTTTGAAGTTCTTTATTAATTCAGCTCTAACAGCTTGATTCCTGACTCTTTTCAGAATTACTGAGTCTTTTTCCGATTACTGAATCTATTCCCGTTATTGATTTTATTCCTGCTTACTGAGTCTATCTAATAAGTTTTGTCGGGAAGAAAGGAGAAAAGGAGATAAGCTCAGGTAAGGTTGCTGTAATACAATGCTACTCACTTGAGATATAGAATTAATGGGTCTACCTGTATATACCTGTTGCATGAAGGAATGTCAAGTTAAGAGTCACTATTGTTATATTAATTTGTTTTTAGTGTTATGCGAAGCCCAAGATTAATTCAGTTGCACAAATTAAGATTCAGTAGATGTAAATGGATTGATGTGAGTGCGACTTTTGAGCCGAATGAACAGTTTAGTGAAAAGGGAAAGAAGTAGTAGAAGTAGTAATAGTAGTAGTAGTAGTAGTAGTAGTAGTAGTAGTAGTAGTAGTAGTAGTAGTAGAACATACAACAAACAACAGCAGATCTTGGCTTTTATGAGGCTGTTACCGAAAAAGAAAAAAATAGAAAGAAATTATTTTAGAGTGAAATAATAGGGTAGAATAGAAGAAAAAGAACAGAGATATAAGAACAGTAAGGAAAGAAGAGCAAAGTGAAAGATAGTGAGAGAAATTGAGAATATAACAATCTCTCTCTCTCTCTCTCTCTCTCTCTCTCTCTCTCTCTCTCTCTCTCTCTCTCTCTCTCTCTCTCTCTCTCTCTCTCTCTCTCTCTCTCTCTCTCTCTCTCTCTCTCTCCTCACACACCCAGGGCAGCGTCTTTTGTCCGACAACAACTTAATGGAGGATGAAGAACGTGAAACTTCTATCATATTTTCATCATTTTGCTTTATTTTCTCTATGAAATCGCTACAATTGGACATTTACTGGTGGTAGTGGTGGTGGTGGTGGTGGTGGTGGTGGTGGCAGTGGTGGTGGCAGTGGTAACAGTAGTAGTAGCAGCAGAGGTGGTGACAGACAGACATAGTGGTGTTACTTTCTTGTATGTTACTCTTGATATTGTTGATGTTTTTGCTTATTTTACTCCCCCTTTGATCTTCTACCGGCCCTTTGTCACTTGTGTCCCCGTGTCCTTGAGTCCCTGCAGTCCTCTTGTGTCCTCGCGGCTCCTTACTGTCCTGCCTCAGTTGCCAGGTTTGCTCGGATTGAATACTGTCTATTTTAAAAGGACCATGGTTGCTGTTACTACTTGATGCTGGTGTTTAATAAAAGATGCAGTAGGGGTTGTAATACTAATAGTAAAAAGAGGAGGAGGAGGAGGAGGAGAAGGAGGGGGGTGGTTTGGTTTTCATCTTTCATGTTTTTCTCTATTTTTCTTCTTTGCCATTTCCTTTCCGATCTCTTTTTTTTTTTCCCCGTTCTTGTATCTTTGGTAAATCATATCAACTTGGACTTAACTTTACACTCTTAGTATTACACGAAGTATTAGATTCCTTCTTTCTACTACTACTACTACTACTACATCCGTATAATTGTGTGTTCTTGAATCTTGAGGTTAATTAGCGCTATTTTCTCTTTATTTGCAAACTTTCTATTTTGTTTTGTCATTTATTTTGCGTACCGTACTGGAGGTAACGTGTGAGAATAGGATGCGCGTGAGTAAGTGAATATAATGGAACACATCGAGGGGAAAAAACTATTTGTGCATGTGAAATTCTATACACGAGAGAGAAAGAGAGAGAGAGAGAGAGAGAGAGAGAGAGAGAGAGAGAGAGAGAGAGAGAGAGAGAGAGAGGGGGGGGGGGACGTCAAAATAGTGAATGTTTTATATTTCGTTTTCAGATTGTGCTTTATTTTCCGCCAGATTATGCTACTGTCCGTGTGTGTGTGTGTGTGTGTGTGTGTGTGTGTGTGTGTGTAGTTAAAGACATCCAGTTTTACACACGTTCCTGTCACCACATTTCCTCCTCCTCCTCCTCCTCCTCCTCCTCCTCCTCCTCCTCCTCCTCCTCCTCCTCCTCCTCCTCTTCCTCTTCCTCCTGAATTCCCATCTCCCTGCCGGCTCGATTTGTTGTCTAAGTTCCCTCTCAATCCCTCTCCCCTTCCTCCTCCCCTCCTATCTCCCTCTCTCCCCTCTCCTCCTCCCCTTCCCTTCTCCTGATTGCCTGTCCCCCCTAATCCCCTTCCATCCTGACGCCGCTCTAACATCCCCCCTCCCCCCTCTCTCTCTCTCTCTCTCTCTCTCTCTCTCTCTCTCTCTCTCTCTCTCTCTCTCTCTCTCTCTCTCTCTCTCTCTCTCTCTCTCTGAGGTAGTGATGTTTTTAATTGATTTTGTTTTTATTTGCTTAGGTTATTTTTTGTATTTTAGTGTTTTGAATATTTTATTGTGTAATTAGAATTTTTTTTCGATTTTTCTTTTATATTTAAATTTTGTGTTAATTGTTCGTGTTTTATTATTATCATTTTATTTGTTTATTTTATTTATTTGGATTGCTGCTTCCTTTTTTTCTCTTCATCTTCTTTATCTTATTTTCTTCATTTGTTCTCGATTCATTTCCCTTATTTACCATTCGTATAAGAGAGAGTGCTTTTGACTCCGATTTAATTTTCCCTCCACTATCTCTCTCTCTCTCTCTCTCTCTCTCTCTCTCTCTCTCTCTCTCTCTCTCTCTCTCTCTCTCTCTCTCTCTCTCTCTCTCTCTCTCTCTCTCTCGCCCTTTCCTTGTCTCCTTCCCTATCCTCCCATAGCTCCCCCTCCCTCCCTCCTCCCTCCCTAAGTGTTCTTCCATCTGTTCCTCGCTCTTCTCCCTCTCATATTCTCCCTTTGCTTGTTTACTCCATCATCACACTTATCTCTCTTCCTTCCTCTCCTTTTCTTCTCTCCTTCATCATCTTACGTCTTTATCTTCACCATCCAATCCATTTCTCTCTCTAACACTGTCCCCTCTTATTTTCCTATTTTATTTCTTTACCTTTCTATCTCCTTCTATTTCCTTCCTTCACTTATAATAATGTCATTTCCTTCCTCCTCCTCCTCCTCCTCCTCCTCCTCCTCCTCCTCCTCCTCCTCCTCCTCCTCCTCCTCTGTCACCCTTTCTATTCAAATTATTAAGCGTTTCTTTATTATTGTCCATGAATTTCTTATCCCTGCCTCACCGCACACACACACACACACACACACACACACACACACACACACACACACACACACACACACACACACACACACACACACAGATTCATGGTATCAGCTATCTATCTTTTCCTCCTCCTCCTCCTCCTCCTCCTCCTCCTCCTCCTCCTCCTCCTCCTCCTCCTCCTCCTCCTCCTCCTCCTCCTGTATATTCTTCTGTATCGCCTGTCGTGTTATGCTGATCAGAAACCAGTTCGTGTGTGTGTGTGTGTGTGTGTGTGTGTGTGTGTGTGTGTACCCTCTCCTTGTATAGAGCGTTCTCCCTCCTCGCCTTGGTGTTAAAAGTTAGCCAAATTGAGTCGGTTGACGAGCCGGAGGGAGAAGGAGGAGGAGGAGGAGGAGGACGAAGACGACGAGAACGAAAACTAGGAGGAGGAGGAGGAGGAGGAGGCGGGTCTCGATGATTGCTGCCGACATGCTAACTTTCCTTGCGCCAACTTTTGCATTATAATCTTTTGTGCCAAGTGTCGCTGCAGGGTTCTTGTGTAGGTGTGAGGAGGAAGAGGAGGAGGAGGAGGGGGTCGATGAAGGAGAGGAAGGGAAATGAAGACAACGGCAATGAAAATTAGTAGGATGTTGAAGGCGTATTTAAAAGAGAGAGAGAGAGAGAGAGAGAGAGAGAGAGAGAGAGAGAGAGAGAGAGAGAGAGAGAGAGAAGAGGTAAATGAAATGAAGTTTACATGGATTGTACGTATGATAATGAATGGCACACACACACACACACACACACACACACACACACACACACACACACACACACACACACACACACACACACACACACACACACACACGCACTCATGAAAAGTTAAAAAAAGAAAAGTGGAGAGAAGACTTAAAGGTAGATGAGAAAGAAATAAACCAGGCAAGAGAAGAAGAAAAAGGAAGGCAAAAATATAAGAAAAAGAAAATGTGAGAGAGAGAGAGAGAGAGAGAGAGAGAGAGAGAGAGAGAGAGAGAGAGAGAGAGAGAGAGAGAGAGAGAGAGGAACTGAAGATACAGTGTGAAAGTGGAAAAGGAGGAGGAGGAGAAAGAGAAGGAAGATTGGAGTAGGAATAGAAAGAGGATGAAGATTGGAAGAGGAACAGGTGTAAGATTGGAGGAGGGGGAGAAAGAAAAGGAAGATTGGAGGAGGAGCAGGAGAGGTAAGATTGGAGGAGGAGGAGATAGAGGAAGAGAAGGAGGAAGAGGTGGAGGAAGATTGGAGGAGGAGGAGGCAACACCTGTGCATCGTGGAGGCGTGGAACAGCATTCTCCAGGTAATTGAAAACCTGTGGCTAATTAGCGGCAGTCACTCAACAAAGGGTGAATCCCTCATTACCTGACTCACCTGCCGGCAACTTTCTCTCTCTCTCTCTCTCTCTCTCTCTCTCTCTCTCTCTCTCTCTCTCTCTCTCTCTCTCTCTCTCTCTCTCTCTCTCTCTCTCTCTCTCTCTCTCTCTCTCTCTCTCTCTCTCTCTCTCTCTCTCTCTCTCTCTCTCTCTCTGCTCCATTTCTCTGTGTCTCTATTCCATCCATGTCTTCCTTCTTCATCTACACTTCTATATCTCTATATTTTTTTTATTCCCCTTTCTTTTGTTTTTTCCTCTTCTTCCTCTTGTTTTTTTCTTTTTTATTAGATATTTTCCCTGCTTTTTAACACTCTTTATTTATGTTTTCTCCTTCACAGTAATATTTTTTTCCTTCTTTTCTTTGTTTATATTTTCCCTCCTTGTTTTGCATCTCTTTCCTCCATCCTCAATCTCCAAATATCCTGTCTAATTATCTTTTACTAATCTGACTTTGCCAGTTTCAGTATAGCACAGTGAAAATGGATCATCCAGAATTCGAGAAGGTCTCTTGAAATCTCAAAGGTAGAAGAAAGTACAGAAGCAGGGAGAGAGTTCCAGAGTGTACCAGTAAAAGGAATGAAAAATTGAGAATACTGGTTAGCTCTTGCATTAGGGAGGTGGACAGAAAGGAGGCTTAAATCTGAATGCATAAACTAGTGATATGGTTGGGGAGATGCTTTCTTTTTCTCTCTTGCCTTTCTTATCTTCTCCTCTTACCCTTGCTATCTGAGATGTTTAAATGTAGTTTTCGCTGGTAATTGAATAAGAGATGGGTGGGGAGGTGTTTTCTTGGTTTTCTATCCTTCCCTCTTACTGTTGTTATTTGGCCCTGATATAGTTTCCTTGGTAATTAAATAAGAGACAGGTGGGGAGATATTTTCCTTCTTTTTTTTTTTTTTATCCTTGCCTCTTTTATTATATGATCTTTATATGGCTTCTTTGGTAATCATATAAGAAATGGCTGGGAGATCCCTTCTTGCTTTCCTGGCCTTGTTTCTTCTCTTACTCTCGTTATTTGATCTTGATATAGTTTTCTTTGGTGATTAAATAAGAGACGGCTGCGAGATGCCTTCTTGCTTTCCTATCCTCCTCTCTTGGCTTCCTATCCTCGTCCCTCGCTGTGTTATTGGAGTGATATAAAAGTAGTTTGGCCAGGTAGATGACCTCGTTATATCTCAATTGGATTTCTGGTTCCTACTAGTTCTGTATTTCCAGGGTTCTTCCTCCTCTTGTTTCTACTTCTCTTCCTCCTCCTCCTCCTCCTCCTCCTCCTCCTCCTCCTCCTCCTCCAACATGGCTTCAGGCTGGGAACACCGCAACCCCGTGACCTGCGTGTTCCATTACTGCAATTTGCAGTTTTTTCCTCCTCCTCCTCCTCCTCCTCCTCCTCCTCCTCCTCCTCCTCCTCCTCCTCCTCCTCGACAGGATGTCTATTTATTCATATTCCTTGTGTCGGGTGAGAGTTGTGTGGATTCTCTCTTCCTCACTGTTATTGTCATCGTCATTGTTAGTATTACAGTAATCCTCCTCCTCCTCCTCCTCCTCCTCCTCCTCCTCCTCCTCCTCCTCCTCCTTTTCCTCTATACCGGTGCCTTTGTCCGCTTCGGTAATACGAAGTAGAGAGAGTGTCGACGTTTTGCACATTAGAGAATCCAATTTACTGCCATCAACTCGAGCTCACTTTGTAGTCTCTGTACAGCCAAATCCATCAGCCGCGGAGGGGAGAGCGGGCGCCCTGCTACACACGCCCTCCTGCTCATTTAACATACCCACCCTTCCCCTTCCCCTCCCTGCCATCGCTGCTTCCTTCCTGGCCCTCCTCCCCATCTCTCTCTCTCTCTCTCTCTCTCTCTCTCTCTCTCTCTCTCTCTCTCTCTCTCTCTCTCTCTCTCTCTCTCTCTCTCTCTCTCTCTCTCTCTCTCCCCGTCATCTGAGTCATTGAAGTCCTGGTGATCAGCGTCAAGTCGTCTTCCTGAATGATTCACGTCTGGGGAGGAGGAGGAGGAGGAGGAGGAGGAGGAGGAGGAGGAGGAGGAGGAGAAGAAGAAGAAGAAGAAGAAGAAGAAGAAGAAGAAGAAGAAGAAGAAGAAGAAGAAGAAGAGGAGGAGGAGGAGTGAGACGCAATGTGCTGGTGATGATGCCTCTGTTCTTCTTCTTCTTTCTTCTTCTTCTTCTTCTTCTTCTTCTTCTTCTTCTTCTTCTTCTTCTTCTTCTTCTTCTTCTTCTTCTTCTTCTTCTTCTTCTTCTTCTTCTTCTTCTTCTTCTTCTTCTTCTTCTCCTCCTCCTCCTCCTCCTCCTCCTCCTCCTCCTCCTCCTCCTCCTCCTCCTCCTCCTCCTCCTCCTCCTCCTCCTCCTCCTCCTCCTCCTCCTCCTTTTTCCTCGTTTTCTGTTTCATTTTCCTCTTTCTAATTCTTGGCGTCTTGATTTTATTTCTTCTTTTGTGTCTTTTTTTCGTATTCTCATCGTAGTTCTCCTCCTCCTCCTCCTCCTCCTCCTCCTCCTCCTCCTCCTCCTCCTCCTCCTCCTCCTCCTCCTCCTCCTCCTCCTCCTTGAAGGCATGAATTGCATCTGTTATAAAAAGACTCGTAAAATCAGTCCCCACCATCCAACTTGATCAAGAGAGAGAGAGAGAGAGAGAGAGAGAGAGAGAGAGAGAGAGAGAGAGAGAGAGAGAGAATCATACGTATTCGAAAAGTGACGTTACCCCGGAAACTACTAAGGAGGAGGAAAAAATGTATATGTAGTAACACAATTTTGGGGCGATTACTGGAATGAGAGAGAGAGAGAGAGAGAGAGAGAGAGAGAGAGAGAGAGAGAGAGAGAGAGAGAGAGAGAGAGAGAGAGAGAGAGAGCAGGGGCAGCAGCAGAAGGAGTAGAAGTAGGGGAAGTGGAAAGAGCAGAAGTAGGAGATCCAGAAACATCTCAGACTTATAAATATCACCAGCGCTGAAACACACACACACACACACACACACACACACACACACACACACACACACACACACACACACACACACACACACACACACACACACACACACACACACACACACACACACACACATACATACACTCACTCGAACGTTAGATCTTGGCATATTGAAATGGAATATCCTGCTATCAGAGAGAGAGAGAGAGAGAGAGAGAGAGAGAGAGAGAGAGAGAGAGAGAGAGAGTATGAGAGGCGGCGATGTAGGAAAGAGATGACACGACTGACTGATGATACTTAATAATAATATGTGTTCATTGTCAGGACGCGTCATATTGGGCCTTTGATGACTGGCTGACAAAGGGGCGCCACTCTTCAAACGCTGGGGAGGCGAGGAGTGAGGGGGAGGGCGGCGGGGGTGGCGGTCTGGGGCGAGGGGTTATGTTGCAGTAAATTTGATGGTTCGTCCAGGCATGAAATTCACCCCCGTAATATTAGATGTTTGAGCTTTCATGTGTGTGTGTGTGTGTGTGTGTGTGTGTAGTAGTAGTAGTAGTAGTAGTAGAAGTAGTAGTAGTAGGTTTTGCTTTTAGTGTTCGTTTTTGTAGTAGTTGTTGTAGTATTAGTAGTTTGTTTTGCTTTGTTTGTTCCTCATTTGCAGTTGTTTACTTCAGCTCCATTCAAACTGCACGGAATTTTCGTTTAGCTTGAATCCTTTCAGTTGTTTACTCTTTGATATTGAGAGAGAGAGAGAGAGAGAGAGAGAGAGAGAGAGAGAGAGAGAGAGAGAGTATATTCCATTACCATCATTCTATTTCATCAGAGACCAAAACTCACTCCACCCAACTCTCTCTCTCTCTCTCTCTCTCTCTCTCTCTCTCTCTCTCTCTCTCTCTCTCTCTCTCTCTCTCTCTCTCTCTCTCTCTCTCTCTCTCTCTCTCTCCTTGCCCTGTGTTTTAATCAAGAGAATAGAACGGCCCAAAGTTTGTCAGGGGGCAGTAAAGGAGGACAGAGATAAAGTGTATTGTATGGTTTAGATTTGTTTGTGTTTGTTGGTATACGTTGTTCCCAGATGTGTGTGTGTGTGTGTGTGTGTGTGTGTGTGTGTGTGTGTGTGTGTGTGTGTGTGTGTTCCCGGTCCTTACTATATATTTGTTCCCCCGGCGTGCTGTGTGGAGCGTGTGGGTGAGTGTATGTATTGTTTTTCACTGTGTTGGTTTGGGGGTTTGGATTTATGAGGTGAGATGGGTTATGGTTCTCTCTGTGTGTGTGTGTGTGTGTGTGTGTGTGTGTGTGTGTGTGTGTGTGTGTGTGTGTGTGTGTGTGATTGGTAGGGGGGTGGTTTTATTGTTTTGTTTTGCATTTTTTTTTTTTTACGTGTGAAATTAATGTTTTATTATTATTATTATTATTATTATTATTATTATTATTATTATTATTATTATTACTATTATTATTATTATTATTATTATTATTGTTATTTTATTTGAATTTTTACGTTTCAGACTCGGTAAACATGAAAGATATAACTGTATTTTTCCTTTCCTTATCTCTTATTCTTTGCTTCTCTTTTCTCACTCCCTGTATCCTTTTTCTTCCTCACATGCACTTCTCTCTCTTTCTTTTTCTTTATATTACCTTATTATATCCTTCTCTTAGGAAAACACTCTCTCCTCCCTCGTTTTCTGCGCTCCTGTATTCATTCCTTCACTTTCTACACTTAAAACGTTGACTCCTTTGCCTTTCTTTTCTTACATCCTACCTCCCTCCCTCACTTTCCACGCTTAGGAAGACGCTCTCTATTTACAGCTACTATTTATCCTCATCCTTACTCATTCTTTCACTTTCTACATTAAGATGACACTCATTCCATCCTCGCTTTTCCATATTCCATCTCTCTCTTTCTCTTCTCTTCTCAGTCCCTAACACCCTCCTTCACTATCCTTCACTGATTCACCGTCACTCCTCTTCTCTCCACTCTCCCTCCTTGCTGCACCATAACTCCAGCGTCAGTAATTAGGAGTGGCGGCGCGGGGCAGGTATGCACAACAGGTAAAGAGAGGGTGCCGGACCCGCCGAGTCGCCAGCCATTAATCTTTGAAATGAACTTTATCCATTTAGAACCACGTGTCATTAATATCGGTCACCCGGCTTGGGCGTTCCTCCCCACCAAGGCGTGAAGCGAACCCGGACTGGACTGCACCCGGATAGGAGGAACGCACCCAGTATCCCACCCAAGAGCTTCCTTTTAGCCACCCAGGGTTCGATACTCTCTTTCTCTCTCTCTCTCTCTCTCTCTCTCTCTCTCTCTCTCTCTCTCTCTCTCTCTCTCTCTCTCTCTCTCTCTCTCTCTCTCTCTCTCTCTCTCTCTTCCATTTCCAGACGTCTGGCACTTAACAATTTTCCACTGTCAACAAATTTCCGGGCTAATAATCCGGAATATTTACCGTGCCGTCTTTCCCTTCTCTCTCTCTCTCTCTCTCTCTCTCTCTCTCTCTCTCTCTCTCTCTCTCTCTCTCTCTCTCTCTCTCTCTCTCTCTCTCTCTCTCTCTCTCCCTTCGCAGTTTTCTCCACTTTTCCCCTCTTTTCTCTCCCCACTCATTTCTTCCCCTCTCCTCCCTTTGCTGTTCTCTTCTCCTTCCCTTCCTCTTTCCCATTTTCAGTTTCCTCCACGTTTTCCCCCTCTCTCCTCTCCCCATTCATTCTTTCCCCTCCCTTCCCTTTGCCTTCTCCCCTGCTTCCCTTCTTCTTGCCCATTCCCAGTTTCATTTACGTTTTCCCCCTCTCTCCTTCCGTCTCTCCTCCCCTCACCATTCTTTCTCTTCTCTTATCTCCCCTCTCCCCAGGCTTCTTTCCCGCCTTGAGTGTTACATTTTAATAAACAATGAATTATTTCCATTAGAATATGCTCATTACTCTCACTACAGCAACCCGAGTGAGTAGAGTTATTATAATACCGAGAGGGAGGAAAAAAAGAAAAAGACTATTTGTTAACATTAGTCTTCCCTTGCATTATTAATCCTATAAATGGCAGGTTATTGCAGTATCGCCTCGCCTGCTTCAGTGAGGGTAAGTGGTTTTATTTGGGAAGAATGTGACTGTAGGTATTAGAAATTTGAATTATTGTAGACAAACTCAATTACTCAGTAGTGTATTGCGAGATGTTGCTTTGGTTGCTATTGTCACTGGGAAGGAATGTTACTTGAGGCGGTGGTGGGTTCATGGATAGATAGATACGTTGGTAGATAGATGGTGTGTCTGATAGTTTGTCTGTTACTTAGTTACTCGTACTCAGTCAGTCATTCAATTAGTCAGCCAGCCAATCACATCGTTCCTAAGTTAGTTAATAAGTTAGGAGTTAGATAGATGGATAGATAAACACGTAGATAGATGGTTAGTTAGCTTGTGAATTACCTGGTTACTCGTGGCCAGTCAGTCAGTCAGTCAGTCAGCCAATCAAATCATTCATAAGTTAATTAATAAGTTGGGAGTTAATAGATGGATATGTAAATACATATATTCATTCACACATGCACAGACGCACATACTACATATTGTAATGACCACAACGTTTTATACATTTATTCACGTGGGATGAAGATTCAAGGGCAAAAACATATTAAAAAAGAGGCCTATTATTTTTTTCTTTTCTTTTCCTTTTGATATTTATTTATTTATTTATTTATTTATTTATTTATTTATTTATTTATTTATTTATTTAAGAGGGACAGCTTACTTTTTTTTCTGCAATACACTACATTTTTTTTTTCGCACATAATTTATACGTAACAGCAAACTATTGACTCCAGCTTGACAAAGAAGTAGATAGCGTGCTTAAAGGAAGAAGATTAAAAAAAAAAAAAAGAAAAGAAGAAGAAGCCAGTAAAGGTGAGATATAACTAAACTGACATATATAATATCGTACTACGTGTTCCTTCACCTTTATAATAAAATAAAATAAATAAATAAATAAAAACAGTATCATGTTGAGTGAAGGGAGCGAATGTTTAGGGGTATCGTTGTATGGACGGTTTAAAATTCCGCTGTTTTATTCTATTGTTTTAGTGAAGTGGAATTGACACAAAGGTGGTTTATTATAACAAATGCTCCGCCGCTGCCTGGGGAGGTGTAAAAAATTAATAAAAAGTGAAAGTTCAGTGTTCCTTTATTTGATTGTGCTTTCAGGGTTTGTGGAATTTCTCGTGTGTATGTGTGTTTGTTATTATTTATACTCTCTCTCTCTCTCTCTCTCTCTCTCTCTCTCTCTCTCTCTCTCTCTCTCTCTCTCTCTCTCTCTCTCTCTCTCTCTCTCTCTCTCTCTCTCTCTCTCTCTCTCGCCAGCTTTCTGGTTTGTTATTTCCTTTCCCGGTTTGTTGTTTGTGTTTTATCGCTTTACATGCACACGTTATCCAAACACACACACACACACACACACACACACACACACACACACACACACACACACACACACACACACACACACACACACACACACACACACACACACACACACACACACACACACACGACACTGGCAATAATAATAGTCGTCGTAATAACAGAGGTTTGCAGCCAAAGATTTACACACTTTTAGCAAGAGAAATAATTGTGACTTGTGTTAGTGGTGGTGATGATCGTGATGATTGTGGTGATGGTGGTGGTGTTGAGAGTAGTAATATTCGTAATGACTAGTAGATCTGTATTTGTGTGCGTGCGTAGAAGTGAAAAAAAGAGTAAAGTGTGCCTTCAATAATATCGTCGTAAACAATTTCACTCCCTCTTCCACTCCCCTCTCTTATCTCATTCCACTCCCCTTCCCTTCCCTCTTCTTTCCCTTCCACTCCCCTCCCCTTCTCTCTCCTTTCCCTTCCACTCCCCCCTCCTCTTCTCTCTCCTTTCCCATCCACTCCCCTTCCTTCTCCTTTTCCTTCCACTCCCCTCCTCTTCTCTCTCCTTTCCCTTCCACTCCCCTCCCCTTCCCCCTCCTTTCCCTTCCACTTCCCTCCCCTTCTCTCTTCTTTCCCTTCCACTCCCCTCCCCTTCCCCCTCCTTTCCCTTCCACTCCCCTCCCCTTCCCTCTCCTTTGCCTTCCACTCCCTTTCCTTCTCCTTTTCCTTCCACTCCCCTCCTCTTCTCTCTCCTTTCCCTTCCACTCCCCTCCCCTTCCCCCTCCTTTCCCTTCCACTTCCCTCCCCTTCTCTTTCTCTCTCCTTTCCCTTCCACTCCCCTCCCCTTTCCTCTCCTTTCCCATCCACTCCCCTCCCCTTCCTTCTCCTTTCCCTTCCACTCCCCTCCCCTTCTCTCTCCTTTCCCTTCCACTTCCCTCCCCTTCTCTTTCCTTTCCCTTCCACTCCCCTCCCCTTCTCTCTCCTTTCCCTTCCACTTCCTTCCCCTTCCTGAAATATTAAAGAAGGTCTGAATCAATCTGAATCAATAACATCATCAACCCTTTCACTGCTAATGATACTATGCTATATTATCCTTTATTAAAGTAAAGTAGGACAATTTTACTACAAAATAAAACCAGTAGCAGTTACGTACAGCTTTCAACTCTTCCATGATTTTTCCCTTCCGTGGTGCCTTTAAAAAATTGTACTCAGAATTTAATCCGATAACGATAATAAATAATGATGATGTATGATAATCCAGACTATTTTATGAAGTTTCAAGTGAAGCCTTGTGTTAGTATTGGAATAAGTAATTAACAGTCAATCTGCCGTGCTGTGATGGTGTGTGTTTTCGTTCTCCCTTGTGTTTCTCGCGTGATTATTATTGTGTGTAGTTGTAGTAATAATTGTTGTGATGGTGTGAAAACGAGTGTAAAAGTGTTGGAGGTTGTTTTCTCTCTCTCTCTCTCTCTCTCTCTCTCTCTCTCTCTCTCTCTCTCTCTCTCTCTCTCTCTCTCTCTCTCTCTTCAGTTCAGTTTATTTTTTTCATTATTTTTCACTTACACTTTTTTTTTTCCCCGTTCCCTTCATTCGTGTCTTTCAATTTGGCACCTCCGGTATTTTTGTTTGCAAGTAATTGTTATTCTCTCTCTCTCTCTCTCTCTCTCTCTCTCTCTCTCTCTCTCTCTCTCTCTCTCTCTCTCTCTCTCTCTCTCTCTCTCTCTCTCTCTCTCTCTCTCTCTCTCTCTCTCTCTCTCTCTCTCTCTCTCTCTCTCTCTCTCTCTCTCTCTCTCTCTCTCTCTCTCTCTCTCTCTCTCTCTCTCTCTCTCTCTCTCTCTCTCTTATCTATCTTCTAACACACACACACACACACACACACACACACACACACACACACACACACACACACACACACACACACACACACACACAGCAGGACACCAACCAGCTGATTTCATGAAGGGTTTTCACGAGCGGCCGATGCACAGATGGATTACACGCTGCTTGGCTTGTCCATTGTCAGATGTGGCGGCGGGGCATTGATTGTGTGTGTGTGTATGTGTGTGTGTGTGTGTGTGTGTGTGTGTGTGTGTGTGTGTGTGTGTGTGTGGACTTATTCAAGTATGTACCTATATCTGTCTGGACGCCCTTGATGCTGGTACAAACGACTTCTTACATTATTAACACCTGGGCACTTAATTCATTGTCTCATTCACTCACTCACTCACTCACCTCACTCAATCACTCACTCACTCGCTCACTCACCTGCCTGCACTATCAACCGAATTCACCTGCATTGCCGTTCTTTATTATCACCCATCCATGTATCCATCCATCACAGCCACAAAAATACGAATACTTTTGTTATGGAGACACGTTGAGTATAATGTTCATATATATTACTCTTGCAGTCTTGGAAATGTACTATGCTTTGCGATTTATGAGTTTGTTGAATACTTTTCGTGCTTTCTCAGTGCTGCATGAGTATGAGTAGTGTGCTTTTAGGATAGTGAGAGAGAGAGAGAGAGAGAGAGAGAGAGAGAGAGAGAGAGAGAGAGAGACAATAAGAAATAAGTAAGAGTGTTCATTAATACGAACCTATATCCAAAACAAATAGAACACACACACACACACACACACACACACACACACACACACACACACACACACACACACACACACACACACACACACACACACACACACACACACACACACACACACACACACACACACACACACACACACACACACACACTCATTTATTGGAACGTTTCATCTTACGCAGAAGACATCATCAGGCTAAAAGGGTAAGACAGTATAAAAATATAAAACATAGAAACTCTAAGAAAACCCATAGAGGGTGCGGCAACACGAGATACGACCCGAACAATGGAACAAATAAACATCGGTGAAGTGAGAAAAAAAAATACAGATTGAGTAAATAACTAAAAAACAAGACACAAACAGCAGTGATATATGTTAACGAATTATAACCTATAGGTGAACACTGACTTTTTTTTTTTATGTAGGAGGGGCACTGGCCAAGGGCAACAAAAATACGATGAAGAAAAAAAAAAAAAAGGCCCACTGAGATATAGGTCCCCCAATAGGATCCAAAGCGGTAGTCAAAAATTTAAGGAAATGTCTTGAAAACTCCCTTTCGAACAAGTTCAAGTCATAGGAAGGTGGAAATACAAAAGCAGGCAGGGAGTTCCAGAGTTTACCGGAGAAAGGGATGAATGATTAAGAATACTGGTTAACTCTTCCATTACAGAGGTGGACAGAATAGGGGTAAGAGAAAGAAGAAAGTCTTGTGCAGCGAGGCCGCGGGAGGAAAAGAGGCATGCAGTTAGCAAGATCAGAAGAGCAGTTAGCATGAAAATAGCGATAGAATATAGTAAGAGATGCAATATTGCGGCGATGAGAAAGAGGCTGAAGACAGTCAGTCAGAGTAGAGATGATGAGACGAAAAGCTTTTGATTCCACCCTGTTTAGAAGAGCGGTATAAGTGGAACCCTCCAGACATGTGAAGCATACTCCATACATGGACGGATAAGGCCCCTGTACAGAGTTAGCAGGTGAAAGGGTGAGAAAAGCTGGCGGAGACGTCTCAGAACATCTAAAAGAGAGGAAAACCAAAGCTGGTGGTAAACATTGAAGTCTCCAAGAATGGAAATCTCCGCAAAAAGAGAAGAAAGTCAGAATGTACTCCACTTTGGAAGTTAAGTAGTCAAAGAATTTCTTATAGTCAGAGAAGTTAGGTGAGAAGCATACAGCACAGATAAATTTAGTTTAAGAGTGACTCTGTAGTCGTAGCCAGATGGTGGAAAACTCGGAATATTCAAGAGCGTGGGGACAAGAGCTGGTTAAGTCGTTACGCACGCAGATATATATATATATATATATATATATATATATATATATATATATATATATATATATATATATATATATATACACACACACACACACACACACACACACACACACACACACACACACACACACACACACACACACACACACACACACACACACACACACACACACGGAAAAAGGAATAAGAAGAAAATACAGAAAAATAAGTTTGTAAAGGATTTGGATAAAGAAGCGCAGAAAAAAGAGGAAGTAGAGAAATGTGAAGAAACAAGAATAACAGTACGGGGAGAGAAGATAAGAAGAGAGGGAAAGGTAAAGAGGATAGGGAATTGAAGAGTGAAGAGGAAGAAGGTAAGGGCGGAACAAATCGATCCAGTGTGCAAACTCAAGACAATGGAAGGTAACGATGCTACTTTTTTTTTTTTTTTTTTTTTGCTTCTTCAATCGATCAAGGAGAGAAGAGGTGGGGAGAGTACCTCCCCTCCTCCTCCTCCTCCTCCTCCTCCTCCTCCTCCTCCTCCTCCTCCTCCTCCTCCTCCTCCTCCTTCAGTGGATAAATGCTCCTCTATAAGATATTCAACACTCTTTGTCCTCAAATGATCAATACAAAAACAGACGGCCCGATCCAGTCTATTTATCCTTATTTATTTATGTTTTTTTTGTATCTTATTTATTTATTTTTTTTTATTTTTGTATTTATTTATTTGTTTGTTTTTATTTATTTATTTATATATTTATTTTCTTTCTTTCTTTATGTATTTATTTTTTTGTTTATTTATTTATTTATTTTTTTTTTTTTATGGGGTGGGGGAAGGAAAGGCGAGCCGAGGCTGTGCTCAGACTAAAGCGACAGGGTCATAATGTTATAGGGACATCGGGACATTGATGTTAGGCTTACGCTAAATATAAATAAATAAATAAATCTATAAAACAAGATAGTGTGGAAATATTTCATCGTGTAACAGAGAAAAAGAAAGACAGCGAGAAGGATAATGTTGACAGTTGTCTTCTAAAAATATAAACATAACCAGAAATATAAAAATGCATTGTAAAATATTTATTACACTGAAGTAATTACGTACATCAGTTCAGTGTACTGTTTGTATAATTAAGTCTAAAGGCCTTTTTTTCTGTATTTTCTTGAATATGAAAAGTTTACATGTATATAATTAATCTCGCTCACAGCACATCACTGAACTTAACAAATCAGACTGCACGTTCACTCCACGCATGAAAAGACAGGATTAGACCTGTTTCCCTTTTATTAAACCTCAACAAAATTAATAAATTTAACATATATGAACATTTACCAACATGTTTTCTCTATACAGTAGGAAAACTAAGAATTAGGTCACTTGTCAGGTTAGCTTTGGTTAGCATTTTCGATGTTATATTCGCCTTCGTTAGAAAATTTTCCTTCGTTAGTTTGGGTTAAAGGTGGAAATAAGTTGAATATGTGTAGCTTAGGAGCATATTCCTCTACATTTCAAGGATATTTTCTCTAGTTTTCAAAGGTTCATAAGTCATTGGTAGTATTCAATTACTTTTTTTTCGTGATTTTAGTTACAGTTCGACAAAGATTTTTTTTTTTATTATTATTATTTTATGTATTAGAAGAAGCACCCAAGAATTAAATGTTAAATAAATTAGTAAAAAATCCGCTTATAATACCATTCATCAAAAAAAAAAAAAATACAGTTAGAAGAACCGAGACTAGTTAAATTTTCATTAATATCTTAAAAAATTTCTCACGGATTCTTTCTTTCTTTCTTTCTTTCTTTCTTTCTTTCTTTTTTTTTAATGTATTAGAGAGAGAGAGCAGCCAAGGGTTAAAACATAAATAAATCAGTAAAAAGTCCTCTCGTAATGCCGTTCCCTTAAAAATACAACTGAAAGAACCGACACCAATTCAGTTTCTGCTTACCTAATGGGCGGAAAGTATCAAGAAAATCCGACTTTTAATTCCTCTCGCCCTTGAAAACAGTCCTTATGAGAGAAACAGGCTTTTAAGAATATGAACCTTTACCTGTACCATGCATGACACAGAACAAGAAACAGCATTACGTGAAAGTTGGTGGCAGTGGTGCATTCTCTCTCTCTCTCTCTCTCTCTCTCTCTCTCTCTCTCTCTCTCTCTCTCTCTCTCTCTCTCTCTCTCTCTCTCTCTCTCTCTCTCTCTCTCATGTTGCAGGTATAAAGAAAGAAAAAGGAAAAGATTGTGTTAAAGAAAAAATCGAAGCACAAAGACGATAGTGGAGCGAATGTTGTTGCTTTTTATATAAATCAGCGTCAGGCGGAACGTGTGTGTGTGTGTGTGTGTGTGTGTGTGTGTGTGTGTGTGTGTGTGTGTGTGTGTGTGTGTGTGTGTGTGTGTGTGTGTGTGTGTACGTACCTACCTGCTTACCTCCCTACCTGCCTGCTGCTTACCTGCCACACGGGCCGTA